>NC_069507.1:8593091-8913091 GCF_027579735.1 Bombina bombina
ACCTCCCCACTCTGCACAAGGCACACACACCTTCTCACACTGCATGTGACACACACACACATCTCCTAACACTGCATGTGAAACATAAACCTCCTCACACTTTACGTGATACCCATACACACCTCCTCAGGCTATACGTGACACACAGACACACATTCTAACACTGCATGTGACACACACATACCTCCTAACACTGCATGTGAAACACACACCTTCTCACACTGCACATGACACACACCACATCACGCTGCATGTGACACACACACACCTCCTCACACTGCATGTGACACCCATACACATATACGTGACACACACACCTTCTCACACTGCACATGACACACACTATCGCCTCACGTTGCATGTGACACATACACAAACATTACACATGACACAAAACATGAAATTCCACTCACCTCTGAAGCAGAATTTGTCTGGGTTCACAGTGATTTCTGGTATCATGGAAAGGTCGGACTGATTCCCACTCTGGACAAACATACTGTGAGGCCGGTTCCTCTTCACAGCAAAATGATTTTTAACCTCAAGATATGAGCTGAGCAGAACACTTGCAGCCCCACAGGAGCAGTGATGGCCGAAGTACTCCTGTGCCACAGACAGGAAAAACGCTGTTAGATCTCTCAGCCTCCTGACAGATGTCTTAGCCACAAAGGAGGCCAGTATTTGTCAGAAGCTCAGTACAGACAGCAAACAGAACTCACAGAACATCTAACAAACACACAATGCAGTATCCACATATGAATTATTTATTTATCAAGCAGTCCATGACAAAAGTATAGATACATCCAGGTCTTACACCGGTCACATGATAAAATCTAGCTAAGGCAGATCTGACCTAGTGGTTCAGTTTCAGTGATTGCAACGGGTCACTTAATAACATCCACCCCTTACAATTGGGCGATATGATACCAATGTAGGGGGCTTGCAGAGGGTAGTGGGGAAATCATATCGGAGGGATTATGTCTCAGGGAAGGTTAATTGAGAAGTAAGTGAGGAATATAAAAGGATTGTTCCTGTTTTGGGAGGTGTCAGAGATGGGAAAGCTGTGGATAAGCTGTGATAGTGGAGAGCATTGTGCAGGGTCAGCGAATTGGTTGCTGGCGGGAGGGGGGGTGCAGTAGGGCAGAAGACATTCAGGCTTTGTTGATGGGAGGAGGGGGGGATCATGTTCATGGCCGAGTTATTATTTAGGTGCAGTAGGGCAGAAGACAGTGAGGCTTTGTTGATGGGAGGAGGGGGGGATCATGCTCAGGGCCGAGTTATTATTTAGGTGCAGTAGGGCAGAAGACAGTCAGGCTTTGTTGATGGGGGAGGGGGGAATCATGTTCAGGGCCGAGTTATTATTTAGGTGCAGTAGGGCAGAAGACATTCAGGCTTTGTTGATGTGAGGGGTGGATCATGCTCAGGGCCGAGATATTATTTAGGTGCAGTAGGGCAGAAGACAGTCAGGCTTTGTTGATGGGGGGTATTACGCTCATGGCCGAGTTATTATTTAGGTGCAGTAGGGCAGAAGACAGTCAGGCTTTGTTGATGGGGGGGGATTATGCTCAGGGCCGAGTTATTATTTAGGTGCAGTAGGGCAGAAGACAGTCAGGCTTTGTTGATGGGGGGGGGGGGATCATGCTCAGGGCCGAGTTATTATTTAGGTGCAGTAGGGCAGAAGACAGTCAGGCTTTGTTAATGGGGGAGGGGGGATCATGCTCAGGGCAGAGTTATTATTTAGGTGCAGTAGGGCAGAAGACAGTAAGGCTTTATTGATGGGGGGGATTATGCTCAGGGCCGAGATATTATTTAGGTGCAGTAGGGCAGAAGACAGTCAGGCTTTGTTGATGGGGGGTATTACGCTCATGGCCGAGTTATTATTTAGGTGCAGTAGGGCAGAAGACAGTCAGGCTTTGTTGATGGGGGGGGATTATGCTCAGGGCGGAGTTATTATTTAGGTACAGTAGGGCAGAAGACAGTCAGGCTTTGTTGATGGGGGGGGGATCATGCTCAGGGCCGAGTTATTATTTAGGTGCAGTAGGGCAGAAGACAGTCAGGCTTTCTTAATGGGGGAGGGGGGGAATTATGCTCAGGGCAGAGTTAATATTTAGGTGCAGTAGGGCAGAAGAGAGTCAGGCTTTGTTGATGAGGAGGGGGGGATCATGCTCAGGGCCGAGTTATTATTTAGGTGCAGTAGGGCAGAAGACAGTCAGGCTTTGTTGATGGGAGGGGGGGATTTTGCTCAGGGGCGAGTTATTATTTAGGTGCATTAGGGCAGAAGACAGTCAGGTTTTGTTGATGGGGGGATCATGCTCAGGGCCAAGTTATTATTTAGGTGCAGTAGGGCAGAAGACAGTCAGGCTTTGTTGATGGGGGAGGGAGAGGATCATGCTCAGGGCCGAGTTATTATTTAGGTGCAGTAGGGCAGAAGACATTCAGGCTTTGTTGATGGGAGGGGGGGATCATGCTCATGGCCGAGTTATTATTTAGGTGCAGTAGGGCAGAAGACAGTCTGGCTTTGTTGATGGAGGGGGGATTATGCTCATGGCCGAGTTATTATTTAGGTGCAGTAGGGCAGAAGACAGTCAGGCTTTGTTGATGGGGGGGGATTATGCTCAGGGCCGAGTTATTATTTAGGTGCAGTAGGGCAGAAGACAGGCTTCGTTGATGGGGGAGGGGGGATCATGCTCAGGGCCGAGTTATTATTTAGGTGCAGTAGGGCAGAAGACAGTCAGGCTTCGTTGATGGGGGAGGGGGGGATCATGCTCAGGGCCGAGTTATTATTTAGGTGCAGTAGGGCAGAAGATATTCAGGCTTTGTTGAAGGGAGGGGGGGGGGATCATGCTCATGGCCAAGTTATTATTTAGGTGCAGTAGGGCAGAAGACAGTCAGGCTTTGTTGATGGGGGAGGGAGAGGATCATGCTCAGGGCCGAGTTATTATTTAGGTGCAGTAGGGCAGAAGACATTCAGGCTTTGTTGATGGGAGGGGGGGATCATGCTCATGGCCGAGTTATTATTTAGGTGCAGTAGGGCAGAAGACAGTCTGGCTTTGTTGATGGAGGGGGGATTATGCTCATGGCCGAGTTATTATTTAGGTGCAGTAGGGCAGAAGACAGTCAGGCTTTGTTGATGGGGGGGGATTATGCTCAGGGCCGAGTTATTATTTAGGTGCAGTAGGGCAGAAGACAGGCTTCGTTGATGGGGGAGGGGGGATCATGCTCAGGGCCGAGTTATTATTTAGGTGCAGTAGGGCAGAAGACAGTCAGGCTTCGTTGATGGGGGAGGGGGGGTCATGCTCAGGGCCGAGTTATTATTTAGGTGCAGTAGGGCAGAAGATATTCAGGCTTTGTTGAAGGGAGGGGGGGGGATCATGCTCATGGCCGAGTTATTATTTAGGTGCAGTAGGGTAGAAGACAGTCAGGCTTTGTTGATGGGAGGGGGGATCATGCTCAGGGCCGAGTTATTATTTAGGTGCAGTAGGGCAGAAGACAGTCAGGCTTTGATGATGGGAGTGGGGGGGGGATCATGCTCAGGGCCGAGTTATTATTTAGGTGCAGTAGGGCAGAAGACAGTCAGGCTTTGTAGATGGGAGGGGGGATCATGCTCAGGGCTGAGTTATTATTTAGGTGCAGTAGGGCAGAAGACAGTCAGGCTTTGTTGATGAGAGGGGAGGATCATGCTCAGGGACGAGTTATTATTTAGGTGCAGTAGGGCAGAAGACAGTCAGGCTTTGTAGATGGGAGGGGGGGATCATGCTCAGGGCCGAGTTATTATTTAGGTGCAGTAGGGCAGAAGACAGTCAGGCTTTGTTGATGTGGGGGGGGATCATGCTCAGGGCCGAGTTATTATTTAGGTGCAGTAGGGCAGAAGACAATCAGGCTTTGTTGATGTGAGGGGTGGATCATGCTCATGGCCGAGTTATTATTAGGTGCAGTAGGGCAGAAGACAGTCAGGCTTTGTTGATGGGAGGGGGGGATTATGTTCAGGGCCGAGTTATTATTTAGGTGCAGTAGGGCAGAAGACAGTCAGGCTTTGTTGATTGGGGGGGGGGGGGGATTATGCTCAGGGCCGAGTTATTATTTAGGTGCAGCAGGGCAGAAGACAGTCAGGCTTTGTAGATGGGAGGCGGGGGGATTATCTTCAGGGCCGAGTAATTATTTAGGGGCAGTAGGGCAGAAGACAGTCAGGCTTTGTTGATGGGGGGGGGATCATGCTCAGGGCCGAGTAATTATTTAGGTGCAGTAGGGCAAAAGACAGTCAGGCTTTGTTGATGGGAGAGGGGGGATCATGCTCAGGGCCGAGTTATTATTAAGGTGCAGTAGGGCAGAAGACAGTCAGGCTTTGTTGATGTGGGGAGGGTCATGCTTGATCTGGGAGGGGGGGGATCATGATCAGGACCGAGTTATTATTTAGGTGCAGTAGGTCAGAAGACAGTCAGGCTTTGTTGATTGGGGGGGGATCATGCTCAGGGCCGAGTTATTATTTAGGTGCAGCAGGGCAGAAGACAGTCAGGCTTTGTAGATGGGAGGCGGGGGGATTATGTTCAGGGCAGAAGACAGTAGGGCAGGGCCGAGTTATTATTTAGGTGCAGTAGGTCAGAAGACAGTCAGGCTTTGTTCATGGGGGGGGGGATCATGTTCAGGGCCGAGTAATTATTTAGGTGCAGTAGGGCAAAAGACATTCAGGCTTTGTTGATGGGAGAGGGGGGATCATGCTCAGGGCCGAGTTATTATTAAGGTGCAGTAGGGCAGAAGACAGTCAGGCTTTGTTGATGGGAGGGGGGATCATGCTCAGGGCCTAGTTATTATTTAGGTGCAGTAGGGCAGAAGACAGTCAGGCTTTGTTGATGGGAGGGGGGGATCATGCTCAGGGCCGAGTTATTATTTAGGTGCAGTAGCGCAGAAGACAGTCAGGCTTTATTGAGGTGAGGGAGGGGGATTCATGCTCTGGGCCAAGTTATTATTTAGGTGCAGTAGGGCAGAAGACATTCAGGCTTTGTTGATGGGGGAGGGGGGCGATCATGCTCATGACGGAGTTATTATTTAGCTGCAGTAGGGCAGAAGACATTCAGGCTTTGTTGATGGGGGATCATGCTCAGGGCCAAGTTATTATTTAGGTGCAGAAGACAGTCAGGCTTTGTTGATTTTGAGGGGGGGATCATGCTCAGGGTTGAGTTATTATTTAGGTGCAGTAGGGCAGAAGACAGTCAGGCTTTGTTGATGGGAGGGGGGGGATAATGCTCAGGGCCAAGTTATTATTTAGGTGCAGTAGGACAGAAGACAGTCAGGCTTTGTTGATGAGAGGGGGGGATCATGCTCAGGGCCGAGTTATTATTTAGATGCAGTAGGGCAGAAGACAGTCAGGCTTTGTTGATGAGAGGGGGGGATCATGCTCAGGGCCGAGTTATTATTTAGATGCAGTAGGGCAGAAGACAGTCAGGCTTTGTTGATGGGGGGCAGTTTGGGTTGATTACAGTGGGTGGTTATCTCAGCACAGACTATATTTTTTTTTAGTTTTGGGCTATTAGTGCAGAACAGCTGTTTCTAGGCTTCACTTTCAATAAGATGCTTGTGTTGGCTTTGTGACCAGCCACATATGATAATATATTGTTGTTATTATGTTACTGAGGCAGCCATAAGACAGCTGTTGCCCTTACCTGAGCAGTTGCTGTATTGTGGCCCTTATGCTATCAGTAGCAGTCTGCATAAGATCTGGGCCTTTCTGAATGTCAGTCAGACGTGGGTCTAACAAGATCCAGAGGTGTTAGAGGAAACTCCTGTTAGATCAAGGTCACTTGTGCATAGTCTATAGGAAGCAGCTGGAATGTAGGGCCTGCTACTGGACATCTTACCCTATCACAGCTGAACATAGCTGACATTCCTGAGCTAAGCTCCCTCTGCAGGAATTCAGCACCTTTGGCTCCTGGTTCTCTGCATTCCCTCTACTCTATGTTAGGAGAATTTGCAGGTAATTAGCTGAGAGGCTGTGTATTTGAGTCACATTAATGACAGACTCTTGGGCATGTTTGTATGAAGAATTCCTGGGGATTCCTCAGGATTTACCCCCCTTGTCACCTTGTGCTAAGTAACTACAAGTTATATGAGGGAATAAACACAAAACCTCTGACAGCCGCTAGCACAGAGGGCAGCGCTGTAACATTAAGTATACAGTTATGGAGCAAAATAATCTGAAGACATTTACATAATGGTAGAGAGCCCCTGTCCTTGAGGCACTATAAGCTGTAAATTATAAAATGATTAACAGGACGAGTGGACTTGTGAGATCGCATTCTACAGGAAGAACATCAGGGAGCTGAGGGAGAGGGAAAACATGAGTAGCAGAGACATCTTAAAGTAAGTTGTATGCATCCCGGAACAGAGGCTATCACCTAGATTACGAGTTTTGCGTTAGAGGCTGTGCGGTGCTAACGAGCAGTTTATGCTCACCGCTCACTTACAGACATCGCTGGTATTACAAGTTTTTACAAACCAGACAAGAAGTAAGCGTTAAGCAAAATTTTGCTCCTTACCGCACTCTAATACCAGCGTTGCTTACGTTAGCGGTGAGCTGGTGTAACGTGCTCGTGCACGATTTCCCGATAGGAATCAACGGGGAGAGCCAGCTGAAAAAAAGTCTTAAAGGACCAGTCAACACTGTAGATTTGCATAATCAACAAATGCAAGATAACAAGACAATGCAATAACACTTAGTCTGAACTTCAAATGAGTAGTAGATTTTTTTTCTGACCATTTTAAAAGTTGTCTTTTTCCACTCCCCCTGTACCATGTGACAGCCATCAGCCAATCACAAATGCATACACGTACCATGTGACAGCAATCAGCCATTCACAAATGCATACACACTTATTCTTGCACATGCTCAGTAGGAGCTGGTGACTCAAAAAGTTTAAATATAAAAAGACTGTGCACATTTTGTTAATGGAAGTAAATTGGAAAGTTGTTTAAAATTGCATGCTCTATCTGAATAATGAAAGTTTAATTTTGATTGAGTGTCCCTTTAACACCTGCAAAAAAGCACCGTAAAACTTAGTAACGCAGCCCCATTGATTCCTATGGGGAAATACATTTTATGCCTACACCTAATACCCTAACATGAACCACGAGTCTAAACACCTCATATCTTACACTTATTAACCCCTAATCTGCTGCTCCGGACACCGCCGCCACCTACATTATAATTATGAACCCCTAATCTGCCGCCCCCAACATCGCAGCCACTATAATAAACATATTAACCCCTAACCTGCCGCCCCCAAATGTCGCTGCAACCTACCTACACTTATTAACCCCTAATCTGCCACCCCCAACGTCGCCGACACTATAATAAAGTTATTAACCCCTAAACCTAAGTCTAACCCTAACCCCCACTAACTTAAATATAATTTAAATAAATCTAAATAAAATTACTATCATTAACTACATTATTCCTATTTAAAACTAAATACCTGTAAAATAAACCCTAAGCTAGGTACAATATAACTATTAGTTACATTGTAACTAGCTAAGGGTTTATTTTTATTTTACAGGCAAGTTTGTATTTATTTTAACTAGGTACAATAGTTATTAAATAGTTACTAACTATTTAATAACTACCTAGCTAAAATAAAGACAAATTTACCTGTAAAATAAAACCTAACCTAAGTTACAATTACATCTAACACTACACTATAATTAAATTAATTCCTTAAATTAAATACAATTATATACAATTAAATAAAATTAGCTAAAGTACAACCCCCCCCACTAAATTACAGAAAATAATAAACAAATTACATGATTTTTAAACTAATTACACCTAATCTAATCCCCCTAACAAAATAAAAAAGCCCCCCAAAATAAGAAAAAGCCCTACCCTACACTAAATTACAAATAGCCCTTAAAAGAGCCTTTTGCGGGGCATTGCCCCAAAGTAATCAGCTCTTTTACCTGTAAAAAAAATTACAAATCCCCCCCCAACATTAAAACCCACCACCCACACAACCAACCCTACTCTAAAACCCACCCAATACCCCCTTAAAAAAACCTAACACTAACCCCTTGAAGATCACCTTACCGGGAGACATCTTCATCCAATTGGGCAGAAGTGGTCCTCCAGACGGGCAGATCCCGGTTTTACGTCACCCTCCTTCCTCACCTTTCTACTGCCGAGTATTTGAATTGACCGGGTGCTTGGTACATGGGGCTGTGGGCTTATCCAGCCGCGAACGGTGCATTGACTCTTCTGTGTGATGTTTGCCAGCACCTATCCCTCCGCTTCCCAGGTCTCACCACCACCTTGACTCCGGATAGGTCCGTCAGCCAGACCTTAGCTGCCACTGGTCGGGAGGCTTGTCATTGTCTCAAAAAACGATCCTGTAACAGGTTCTGACTACAGCTCTATTTTAACTAACTGTTATCTAAGTATTCCTCTAGGAATTGGAGGAATGTCCCTTGATGTTTTTGAACTTTTAATCTTTGTACACATATGTATTAATATCCGACTGTAATATTAAAAACCTTGGTTTTAAACATATAAAATCTGTGTTAGTACATTCATTAATACTGCAGCTGAAACTACGGTTACATTAGCAGTGGAATTCTTTAACCCCTTATTACCGGTGGCAAGTTCCATAGTTGGGATATCATCTCTAAAGGATCCTGAAACCACTGGGCCATTTAAGAGATACTAGAGGACTTCAGACCAAGGAGTCAACAAGGAGTTAACCTCTACTAACATAGTGCTGATTAAATACCTCATATTGGATGAGGTAAAACCAAGTGAGTGCAGACTTTTCTTCTCTTTTTCCATGTGTACATATATAAAAACCATATTACACTAGGAGTGCCTCTGTGCGCCTGTCTATACCTTTTCATATCCTTATATACATATATATTTATGAACTTTCTAACCGTCTTTGTGATACCTCATAGTGATTGAGGTCACGTTTTGTAAGTAGATACTCTGTATGTAAAATAAATTACGTTTTATCACAGAGTTACGCTATGTCACTTTCTTTATCATTTTACTATATCCTGTAAAACGAACCGGAGGAGAGGATATTCACTGATCCTAAAGAAACCCTCATCATACTCCAACAGAGCCCGAATCGGACAGATACCGGACAAAGACTCCCCGGGAGGATCAATACACAGGATTGTCAAGCTGAGCCATACACTTACTTCATACGATTGAGGTTACCTCCTGTAAGTAGGATAGAAGCCCATTAAGGGATACGCTAACACCTAAACTGCAGCAATTTAATTTTGTCTGCTGCTTTTTCACCCCGGACTTTGCCTCTAAATTTTACCATGTATAGTTGCTTATGACTGTCTCTATAAATATTTACAGGTGCCGTTAAATGGCTTTTTGCATTTTAAACCACGTTTGTTTTTACATGAGTGTATAAATACCATTTTATCTGTTATATGTAACATAAGTGAGGATAGTTTTGATACATTGTTTGATACATTTGTCACAATATCCTTGCACTACTATTGCTACAAAGTGATATTTCCAAATTAACAGCTACATAGAGAACATTTAGTACCTCTTTATTTTCCATGAAAACTCGTGCATAATTTTTATATGGGTATAGCGCAGTGAAGTGTTTAACTCTTTTTTTCATATTACATATATATATATATATATATATATGTATTCATATATTTTTTTTTATTGCTGCCCAATGCTGCACGAGTTGCCCCCTGCGCTGCATGAGATGTTTGTGTGTACCTTAATTAAAAAACATAATTTATGTAAGAATTTACCTGATAAATTCATTTCTTTCATATTGGCAAGAGTCCATGAGCTAGTGACGTATGGGATATACCATCCTACCAGGAGGGGCAAAGTTTCCCAAACCTCAAAATGCCTATAAATACACCCCTCACCACACCCACAATTCAGTTTAACGAATAGCCAAGAAGTGGGGTGATAAAGAAAGGACCAAAAGCATAAACAAAGGAATTGGAATAATTGTGCATTATACAAAAAAATCATAACCACCATAAAAAGGGTGGGTCTCATGGACTCTTGCTAATATGAAAGAAATGAATTTATCAGGTAAATTCTCACATAAATTATGTTTGTCTTTCATGTAATTGGCAAGAGTCCATGAGCTAGTGACGTATGGGATAGCAATACCCAAGATGTGGAACTCCACGCAAGAGTCACTAGAGAGGGAGGGATAAATAAAGACAGCCAATTCCGCTGAAAAAATAATCCACAACCCAAATCATAAGTTTTAATCTTATAATGGAAAAGAAAAAAATTGAAATTATAAGCAGAAGAATCAAACTGAAACAGCTGCCTGAAGAACTTTTCTACCAAAAACTGCTTCTGAAGAAGAAAAAACATCAAAATGGTAGAATTTAGTAAAAGTATGCAAAGAAGACCAAGTGTATGCTTTGCAAATCTGATCAACTGAAGCTTCATTCTTAAAAGCCCAGGAAGTGGAAACTGACCTAGTAGAATAAGCCGTAATCCTCTGAGGCGGGGATTTACCCGACTCCACATAAGCATGATGAATCAAAAGCTTTAACCAAGATGCCAAAGAAATGGCAGAAGCATTCTGACCTTTCCTAGAACCAGAAAAGATAACAAATAGACTAGAAGTCTTCCTGAAATCTTTAGCAGCTTCAACATAATATTTCAAAGCTCTCACCACATCCAAAGAATGTAAAGATCTTTCCAAAGAATTCTTAGGATGGGGACACAAAGAAGGGACAACAATTTCCCTACTAATGTTGTTGGAATTCACAAATTTAGGTAAGAATTTAAATGAAGTCTGCAAAACTGCCTTATCCTGATGAAAAATCAGAAAAGGAGACTCACAAGAAAGAGCAGATAATTCAGAAACTCTTCTAGCAGAAGAGATGTCCAAAAGAAACAACACTTTCCAAGAAAGCAATTTAATGTCCAAAGAATGCATAGGCTCAAACGGAGGAGCCTGTAATGCCTTCAAAACCAAATTAAGACTCCAAGGAGGAGAGATTGATTTAATGACAGGCTTGATACGAACCAAAGCCTGTACAAAACAATGAATATCAGGGAGTTTAGCAATTCTTCTGTGGAATAAAACAGACAGGTACCTGGGAAGTTTCTTGTTTAGATGAGATGCCATCAGATCTATTTCTAGAAGCCCTCACATCTGAACAATTTGAAAAAACATATCTGGGTGAAGAGACCACTCTCCCGGATGTAAAGCTTGATGACAGAGATAATCCGCTTCCCAATTGTCTATACCTGGGATATGGACCGCAGAAATTAGACAGGAGCTGGATTCTGCCCAAACAAATATCCGGGATATTTCTTTCATAGCTTGAGGACTGTGAGTCCCACCCTGATGATTGACATACGCCACAGTTGTGACATTGTCTGTCTGAAAACAAATAAACGGCTCTCTCTTCAATAGAGGCCACAATTGAAGAGCTCTGAGAATCGCACGGAGTTCCAAAGTATTGATTGGTAATCTCGCCTCTTGAGATTTCCAAACCCCTTGTGCTGTCAGAGATCCCCAGACAGCTCCCCAACCTGAAAGACTTGCATCTGTTGTGATCACAGTCCAGGTTGGACGAACAAAAGAGGCCCCTTGAACTATACGATGGTGATCTAACCACCAAGTCAGAGATAGTCGAACATTGGGATTTAAGGATATTAATTGTGATATCCTTGTATAATCCCTGCACCATTGGTTCAGCATACAAAGCTGAAGTGGTCTCATGTGAAAACGAGCAAAGGGGATCGCGTCCGATGCTGCAGTCATGAGACCTAAAACCTCCATGCACATAGCTACTGAAGGGAATGATTGAGACTGAAGGTTCCGACAAGCTGCAACCAATTTCAAATGTCTCTTGTCTGTTAGAGACAAAGTCATGGATACTGAATCTATTTGGAAACCTAAAAAGGTTACCCTTGTCTGAGGAATCAAAGAACTCTTTGGTAAATAGATCCTCCAACCATGTCTTTGAAGAAACAACACTAGCTGATTCGTGTGAGATTCTACAGAACGTAAAGACTGAGCAAGGACCAAGATATCGTCCAAATAAGGAAACACCACAATACCCCGCTCTCTGATTACAGAGAGTAGGGCACCGAGAACCTTTGAAAAGATCCTTGGAGCTGTCGCTAGGCCAAAAGGAAGAGCAACAAATTGGTAATGCTTGTCTAGAAAAGAGAATCTCAGGAACTGATAGTGATCTGGATGAATCGGAATATGAAGATATGCATCCTGTAAGTCTATTGTGGACATATAATGCCCTTGCTGAACAAAAGGCAGAATAGTCCTTATAGTCACCATTTTGAATGTTGGTACTCTTACATAACGATTCAAGACCTTTAGATCCAGAACTGGTCTGAATGAATTTTCTTCTTTGGGACAATGAACAGATTTGAATAAAACCCCAGACCCTGTTCCTGAAAAGGAACTGGCACGATTACCCCAGATAACTCCAGGTCTGAAACACACTTCAGGAAAGCCTGTGCTTTCTCTGGGTTCACTGGAATGCATGAGAGAAAAAAACTTCTCACAGGCGGTCTTACTCTGAAACCTATTCTGTACCCCTGAGAGACAATGTTCTGAATCCAATGATTTTGGACTGAATTTATCCAAACATCCATGAAAAATTTTAATCTGCCCCCTACCAGCTGAGCTGGAATGAGGGCCGCACCTTCATGCGGACTTGGGGGCTGGTTTAGATTTCTTAAATGGCTTGGATTTATTCCAGATTGAGGAAGGTTTCCAATTGGAGACAGATTCCTTAGGGGAAGGACTAGGTTTCTGTTCCTTATTCTGTCGAAAGGAACGAAAACGGTTAGAAGCTTTAAATTTACCTTTAGATTTTTTATCCTGAGGCAAAAAAGCTCTCTTCCCCCCAGTAACAGTTGAAATTATAGAATCCAACTGAGAACCCAATAATTTATTACCTTGTAAAGAAAGAGATAGCAATGTTGATTTAGAAGTCATATCAGCATTCCAAGATTTAAGCCATAAAGCTCTTCTTGCTAAAATAGCTAAAGATATCTAACATCAATTCTGATGATATAAAAAATGGCATTACAAATGAAATTATTAGCATGTTGAATCAATTTAACAGTGCTATACACATTATGATCTGATACTTGATGCGCTAAAATTTCCAACCAAAAAGTTGAAGCAGCTGCAACATCAGCCAAAGAAATAGCAGGCCTAAGAAGATGGCCTGAACATAAATAAGCTTTCCTTAGATAAGATTCAAGCTTCCTATCTAAAGGATCCTTAAAAGAAGTACTATCTTCCGTAGGAATAGTTGTACATTTAGTAAGAGTAGAGATGGCCCCATCAACTTTGGGGATCTTTTACCAAAACTCCAATCTATCAGTAGGCAAAGGATACAATTTTTTAAACCTTAAAGAAGGAGTAAAAGAAGTACACAGTCTATTCCATTCCTTAGAAATCATATCTGAAATAGCATCAGGAACTGGAAAAACCTCTGGAATAACTACATAAGGTTTATAAACTGAATTTAAACGTTTACTAGTTTTAGTATCAAGAAGACTAATCTCCTCCATATCTAATGCAATCAACACTTCTTTTAATAAAGAACGAATATACTCCATTTTAAATAAATAAGAGGATTTGTCAGTGTCAATATCTGAGGCAGGATCCTCTGAATCAGGCAGATCCTCATCAGAGATAGATAAATCAGTATGTTGTCGGTTATTAGAAAATTCATCAACTCTATGAGAAGTTTTAAAAGACCTTTAACATTTATTAGAAGGTGGAATGGCAGACAAAGCCTTCTGAATGGAATCAGAAATAAATTCTCTTAAATTTACAGGAATATCCTGAGCATTAAATGTTGAAGGACCAGCAACATGTAATGAATTACTACTGATGGAAACATTTTCTTCATGTAAAAGTTTATCATGACAACTATTACAAACTACAGCTGGAGGAACAGTTACCACAAGTTTACAACAAATGCACTTAGCTTTGGTAGAACTGATATCAGGCAGCAGGATTCCAGTAGTAGATTCTGAGACAGGATCAGATTGAGACATCTTGCAGTATGTAAAAGAAAAAACAACATATAAAGCAAAATGATCAATTTCCTTATATGACAGTTTCAGGAATGGGAAAAAATGCAAACAGAATAGTCCTCTGACATATAAAAAAAGACCAGAGGCAAAAGGAATGAGGTCTTAAATAATGAAAAAAAAATTTGGCGCCAAAAACGTCCGGAACGAAACTCAAGCGTCATAGATGACGCAACCTCGTGAAAAGACTCAGCGCCAACTAAGATGCCGGAAATGACGAATTTGCGTCAACAAACATAATTTTTCACGCCAAAAATGTCTTGTGCCAAGAATGACGCAATAAATTAAAGCATTTTGCGCTCTCGTTAGCCTAATACAGCCTGCAATTTAAAAAAAGTCAATTTAAAAACCTCAGGTAAGAAATAAATTAAAAAAAAAAAAAAAGCATTTCCCAGATATGAAACTGACAGTCTGCAAAAAGGAAATATACAGATAAACCTGAATCATGGCATATATAAGTACAAACATATATTTAGAACTTTATATATAAAGTGCCAAACCATAGCTGAGAGTGTCTTAAGTAAATAAAACATACTTACCAAAAGACACCCATCCACATATAGCAGATAGTCAAACCAGTACTGAAACGAGAATCAGT
Source organism: Bombina bombina (assembly GCF_027579735.1). Taxonomy (NCBI): domain Eukaryota; kingdom Metazoa; phylum Chordata; class Amphibia; order Anura; family Bombinatoridae; genus Bombina; species Bombina bombina. Next base: position 8,607,764 of record NC_069507.1, read on the forward strand.
AGAGGTAATGGTATATAAGAGTATATCGTCGATCTGAAAAGGGAGGTAGGAGATGAATCTCTACGACCGATAACAGAGAACCTATGAAATAGATCCCCGTCAGAAAGACCATTGTATTCAATAGGTGATAGTCCCTTCACATCCCTCTGACATTCACTGTATTCTGAGAGGAACCGGGCTTCAACATGCTGAGAAGCGCATATCAACGTAGAAATCTAGCACAAACTTACTTCACCACCTCCATAGGAGGCAACGTTTGTAAAACTGAATTGTGGGTGTGGTGAGGGGTGCATTTATTGGCATTTTGAGGTTTGGGAAACTTTGCCCCTCCTGGTAGGATTGTATATCCCATACGTCACTAGCTCATGGACTCTTGCCAATTACATGAAAGAAAATACTTTGGACCAGATTACAAGTGCTGAAAAATATAGAAAAGACAAAGCGCAACAGGACTCAAGTGAAAAGGTTTATTAAACAGATAAAATATATTTTAAAAACAAAAGGTATTAGGCGTACCAGAAGTTAAAAACAGAAATGTATATCAGACAAAAAGGAAATTTATGCTTACCTGATAAATTGATTTCTTCTATGATACGACGAGTCCACGGATTCATCCTTTACTTGTGGGATATTATCCTCCTACTAACAGGAAGTGGCAAAGAGCACAACAGCAGAGCTGTCTATCTATATAGCTCCTTCCTTGACTCCACCCCCCAGTCATTTGACCGAAGGTATAGGAAGAAAAAGGAGAAACTACTATGTGCAGAGGTAACTGAAGTTTTAAATCAAAAAATATAATCTGTCTTTAATTGACAGGGCGGGCCGTGGACTCGTTGTATCATAGAAGAAATCAATTTATCAGGTAAGCAAAAATTTCCTTTTCTTCTATAAGATACGACGAGTCCACGGATTCATCCTTTACTTGTGGGATACAATACCAAAGCTACAGGACACAGATGAACGGGAGGGACAACACAGATACCTAAACGGAAGGCACCACTGCCTGAAGAACTTTTCTCCCAAAAATAGCCTCAGAAGAAGCAAAAGTATAAAATTTGTAAAATTTGGAAAAGGTATGAAGGGAAGACCAAGACCAGGCCTTACAAATCTGTTCAACAGAAGCATCGTTTTTAAAAGCCCATGTGGAAGCCACCGCTCTAGTAGAATGAGCTGTAATTTTTTCAGGAGGCTGCTGTCCAGCAGTCTCGTATGCCAAACGGATTATGCTTTTCAGCCAAAAAGAAAGAGAGGTAGCCGTAGCTTTTTGACCCCTACGCTTTCCAGAATAGACAACAAACAGAGAAGATGTTTGACGGAAATCGTTGGTCGCTTGCAAGTAAAACTTCAAGGCACGAACCATGTCCAAGTTATGTAACAGACGCTCCTTCTTAGAAGAAGGATTAGGACACAGAGAAGAAACAACAATTTCCTGATTAATATTCTTATTTGAAACAACCTTAGGAAGAAATCCAGGTTTGGTACGCAAAACCACCTTATCAGAATGAAATATAAGATAAGGCGAGTCGCATTGTAACGCAGATAGCTCAGAAACTCTTCGAGCAGAAGAGATAGCAACTAAAAATAGAACTTTCCAAGAAACAAGTTTAATATCTATGGAATGCATGGGTTCAAACGGAACCCCTTGAAGAACATTCAGAACTAAATTCTAACTCCATGGCGGAGCAACAGATTTAAACACAGGCTTAATTCTAACCAAAGCCTGACAAAATGACTGAACATCTGGAACATCTGCCAGACGCTTGTGTAGTAAGATTGACAAAGCAGAAATCTGTCCCTTTAAGGAACTAGCTGATAACCCCTTCTCCAATCCTTCTTGGAGAAAGGACAAAATCCTAGGAATCCTGATCTTACTCCATGAGTAGCCTTTGGATTCGCACCAATAAAGATATTTACGCCATATCTTATGGTAAATTTTCCTAGTTACAGGCTTTCTAGCTTGAATCAAGGTGTCAATGACTGACTCAGAGAAACCCCGCTTAGATAAAATCAAGCGTTGAATCTCCAGGCAGTCAGCCGCAGAGAAACTAGATTTGGATTTTGGAACGGACCCTGAATGAGAAGGTCCTGTCTCAGAGGCAGTTTCAACTGTGGCAGAGATGACATTTCCACCAGATCTGCATACCAAGTCCTGCGTGGCCACGCAGGCGCTATCAAGATTACCGAAGCCTTCTCCTGTTTGATTCTGGCAATCAGATGAGGCAGGAGAGGAAAAGGAGGAAACACATAAGCCAGGTTGAATGACCACGGTACTGCTAGAGCATCTATCAGTACTGCTTGAGGATCCCTTGATCTGGACCCGTAACAAGGAAGTTTGGCATTCTGACGAGATGCCATCAGATCCAATTCTGGTGTGTCCCATTGATGAATCAATTGTGCAAACACCTCCGGATTGGAGCTCCCACTCCCCCGGATGAAAAGTCTGACGACTTAGAAAATCCGCTTCCCAGTTCTCCACTTATAGTTTGCTGATAGATGGCAAGAGTGAGTCTCTGCCCATCAAATTATTTTGGAAACCTCTATCATTGCTAGAGAACTCTTTGTTCCCCCCTGATGATTGATATATGCTACAGTCGTGATATTGTCCGACTGGAACCTTATGAATCTGGCCGAAGCCAGCTGAGGCCACGCCTGAAGCGCGTTGAATATTGTTCTCAGTTCTAAAATATTTATTGGAAGTAGGGCCTCCTGCTGAGTCCACACACCCTGAGCCTTCAGGGAATTCCAGACTGCGCCCCAACCCAAAAGGCTGGTGTCCGTCGTCACTATGACCCATGCTGGCCTTCGGAAGCACATTCCCTGGGACAGATGATCCTGTGACAACCACCAAAGAAGAGAGTCTCTGGTCTCTAGATCCAGATTTATCCACGGAGATAAATCCGAATAATCCCCATTCCACTGTCTGAGCATGAACAGTTGCAGTGGTCTGAGATGTAAGCGAGCAAACGGAACTATGTCCATTGCCGCTACCATTAGTCCAATTACCTCCATACACTGCGCCACTGTCGGTCAAGGAATGGAAGGAAGTGCTCGGCAAGTGGTTAAGATTTGTGATTTTCTGACCTCCGTCAGAAAAATCTTCATGTCTACCGAGTCTATCAGAGTTCTTAGGAATGTAACTCTTGTTAGAGGAACAAGTGAACTCTTTTTTATGTTCACCTTCCACCCGTGAGATCTTAGAAAAGCCAACACTATGTCCGTGTGAGATTTGGCTAAATGGTAAGTTGACGCCTGAATCAAGATATCGTCCAGATAGGGTGCCACTGCTATGCCCTGCGGCCTTAGCACCGCCAGAAGGGACCCTAGCACCTTTGTGAAAATTCTGGGAGCTGTGGCCAACCCGAAAGGAAGGGCCACAAACTGTTAATGTTTGTCCAGGAAGTTGAACCTGAGGAACTGGTGATGATCTTTGTGGATAGGAATGTGAAGATACGCATCCTTCAAATCCAGGGTGGTCATATATTGACCCTCCTGGATCATTGGTAAAATTGTTCGAATGGTCTCCATCTTGAAGGAGAAATTTGTTTAGAATCTTGAGATCTAAAATCGGTCTGGAAGTTCCCTCTTTTTTTGGGAACCACAAACAAATTTGAGTAAAACCCCTGCCCCTGTTCTACTTTTGGAACTGGGCAGATTACTCCCATGGTATATAGGTCTTCTACATAGCGTAAGAACGCCTCTCTTTTTGTCTGGTTTACAGACAAACGTGAAAGATGAAATCTCCCCCTTGGAGAGAATCTTTGAATTCTAGCCGATACCCCTGGGTCACGATTTCTAATGCCCAGGAATCCTGAACATCTCTTGCCCAAGCCTGAGCGAAGAGAGAAAGTCTGCCCCCTACTAGATCCAGTCCCAGATCGGGGGCTGCCCCTTCATGCTGTCTTGGTAGCAGCAGCGGGCTTGTCCTGAGGAAGGCATGGCCTTTACCTCCAGTAATGTCGGAAATGATCTCCTTCAGTTCAGGCCCGAAAAGGGTCTTACCTTTGAAAGGAATAGCTAACAGCTTAGATTTTGATGACACATCAGCAGACCAAGACTTAAGCCATAACGCTCTACGCGCTAAAATGGCAAAGCCTGCATTATTTGCCGCTAATTTAGCCATATGGAAAGCGGCATCTGTAATAAAAGAATTTGCTAGCTTGAGAGCCTTAATTCTATCCAAAATATCATCTAATGGGGTCTCAACCTTAAGAGACTCCTCTAGAGCCTCAAACCAAAAAGCAGCTGCAGTAGTTACAGGAACAATGTAATAAACCTCATGAATAAACAATTTCTTTAGAAGACCCTCTAATTTTTTATCCATAGGATCTTTGAAAGCACAACTGTCCTCAATAGGTATAGTTGTACGCTTAGCCAGGGTAGAAATAGCTCCCTCCACCTTAGGGACCATCTGCCACGAATCCTGAATGGTGTCAGATATAGGAAACATTTTCTTAAAAGTAGGAGGGGGAGAGAACGGAATGCCTGGTCTATCCCATTCCTTAGTAACAATGTCCGAAATCCTTCTAGGGACTGGAAAAACATTAGTGTAAGTAGGGACCTCTAGATATTTATCCATTTTACACAATTTCTCTGGTGGAATGGCAATAGGGTCACAATCATCCAGAGTTGCTAAAACCTCCCTGAGTAACAAGCGGAGGTGTTCAAGCTTAAACTTAAAGGCCGTCACATCTGAGTCTGTTAGACGGAACATCTTTCCTGAATCAGAAAGCTCTCCCTCAGACAGCAATTCCCCCACCCCCAAATCAGAACACTGTGAGGGTACATCGGAGATGGCCAATAAAGCATCAGAGGGCTCAGTATTTACTCTAATACCGGACCTACTGCGCTTACCCTGCAAACCAGGCAGTTTAGATAATACCTCTGTGAGGGTAGTAGACATAACTGCGGCCATATCTTGCAGGGTGAAAGAATTAAACGCACTAGAAGTACTTGGCATTGCTTGGGCAGGCGTTAAAGGTTGTGACACTTGGGGAGAAGGAGATGGCATAACCTAATTCTATTGTGACTGAGAATCATCCAGAGACATACTTTTATCAGCTAAAATATGTTCTTTGCAATGTAATGCCCTTTCGGTACATGAGGGACACATTTTAAGTGGGGTTCCACAATGGCTTCTAAACACATGGAACATTGACTTTCATCAATGTCAGACATGTTAAAACAGGCTAGTAATGACCACAAACAGACTTGAAACACTTTATTTTATGAAAAAAATAACAATCTGAAAAAACGGTACTGCGCCTTTAAGAGAAAAAAAGCATAAAATGTTTCCAAAAATGCTTTAAAATGATAAAATTATCACAATTTTATGATAAATGCATCCCAACTTGTCAGCTGAGTTTGCCCCACAAGGAAAGGAACACTTAACCCTTACCAAAAAAAGTTGTGTTATAAAACGTTAAATTCAAACAAAAACACCCCCTGCACCTCGCCACAGCCCTGCTGTGGCGCCTACCTGCCCCCAGGGGTCTGTAAAATTGGATTAACCCTTCGAATAGGCCCAAACTGTCTCTGACAGGCCCACCGGAGTTGGAGCTTGCTGCTTGACTGGGAAAAACAACTGCGCAACTGAGGCGCGAAAATAGGCCCCGCCCATCTCACTCGATGTCTCACAGCCTAAAATAACCGCACCAGAGCGGTGTAAAATCTAGCCTAGTGGGTTCATATACCCATTAATGAAGCCATGTGTACCCTCCATTTTTAAATAAAGTAAAAACGTTTGCCATCAAAAAACGTTAACTGTAACTCCCAACATAGAAACGTTTGCCCACAAACATCATATCATCAGTGTCAACCATTTTTATATAGCCCAATATACAGGTCCAGTAATACCCCTCTCTATACATTAGGATTACTGCTTACCCTTTCCCTCATGGGGATACTGTCAGCCAATTCTGAAATAACACAGTCTCTCCAGAAAAAAATGACATAGCTCAATGCTTGTAGCATGAAAAACGTTCGTCACACTGAAGTTTCTTAAGTACTCCTCAGCCATTCTGTGGGAACTACCCTGGATCTCAGTAACAACTGCTAAGATCATCAGTTTCCAGGCAGAAGTCTTCATCCATCTGCTGCCTGGGAGAAAATAGCACTCACCGGTACCATTTAAAATAAAAAAGTCTTGATTGAAGAAAATAAAAACTAACATTTTATCACCTCTTTCACTTTACCCTTCCTATTACTTAGAGTAGGCAAAGAGAATGACTGGGGGTGGAGTCAAGGGAGGAGCTATATAGACAGCTCTGCTGTGGTGCTCTTTGCCACTTCCTGTTAGCAGGAGGATAATATCCCATAAGTAAAGGATGAATCCGTGGACTCGTCGTATCTTATAGAAGAAAAGGAAATTTTTGCTTACCTGATAAATTAATTTCTTCTATGATACGACGAGTCCACAGCCCGCCCTGTCAATTTAAGACAGATTATATTTTTTGATTTAAAACTTCAGTTACCTCTGCACCTTGTAGTTTCTCCTTTTTCTTCCTATACCTTCGGTCGAATGACTGGGGGATGGAGTGAAGGGAAGAGCTATATAGACAGCTCTGCTGTTGTGCTCTTTGCCACTTCCTGTTAGCAGGAGGATAATATCCCACAAGTAAAGGATGAATCCGTGGACTCGTCGTATCATAGAAGAAATCAATTTATCAGGTCTTAAAACTTTCACCAGGTTACCGCTTGAGAAAGTTCCCACGTTAGGGAATGAAACGGCCATTGAGTAGAGCTTTAATCACCCAAGGGTGAAAACAGCAGACACTGCACAGCTGCACAGCTGAAGACTCCCTTCACACACAGGAATTCAGAGCTGTATGCAGGATCTCACTGTGGAGCAACACAGCACCAAGCTAAATGGAAGCCTGTATAAAACGGTTTCATCCTGCAATTCAAGATCAGCTGGAAGCGGTAACCTGGTGAAAGTTTTAAGACAATTTTGTCTGATATGCATTTCTGTTTACGCCTAATACCTTCCGTTTTTAAAAATATCTTTTATCTGTTTAATAAACCTTTTCACTTGAGTCCTGTTGCGCTTTGTCTTTTCTATATTTTTCAGCGCTTTTCTAACATTAAGGGACTTCTGATGATTCACCCTTTTAAACAAAGCAGCATACACCATTTTTTGTGGTGGGGACTGAGAGAATCATCAAGTATTTAACATCTATAAGCTACAGAGGGGTGAGAAAAATAAAAGAATGAAAAATAATCCATGAATTTTCAGTGCATAAAATATTTCTGTATGCACTAGATATCCTACATATTTTTGTGTTTCTAACATATGTTGTTGTATGATTTGCTTTTTTAGTATCTGCTACTTTTAGACATTTAAATATTCATATATCTGTTTAATTTAATGTTTGTAGCACTATTGTGTATTTATTGTTTGTAGCACTATTGTGTCTTTATTGTTTGTAGCACTATTGTGTCTTTATTGTTTGTAGCACTATTGTGTCTTTATTGTTTGTAGCACTATTGTGTATTTATTGTTTGTAGCACTATTGTGTCTTTATTGTTTGTAGCACTATTGTGTATTTATTGTTTGTAGCACTATTGTGTCTTTATTGTTTGTAGCACTATTGTGTCTTTATTGTTTGTAGCACTATTGTGTATTTATTGTTTGTAGCACTATTGTGTCTTTATTGTTTGTAGCACTATTGTGTATTTATTGTTTGTAGCACTATTGTGATTGTTTGTAGCACTATTGTGTATTTATTGTTTGTAGCACTATTGTGTCTTTTGGTGATAACGAGCCACATTCAAACCTCACCTTAGACTCTGATTAAGTCTACACCTGCCCTATTTGAATTTACTACACATTAGAAATTTTTTATGTTATTTTTGAGCTAATTTCATTTTGTGAGCCCTTATATATTTATTTAAATTATTCTCTTCCCCAACAGTAGCGCTGACACTTTGTTGTCTTGTTAACCAGATTACAAGTGGAGCACAAATTAACACTCCCACTTGATCGTTAATTGCACTCGAAGTAATGTTTTTTTTTTCACTCATTGGGTTGTGCTCCTATTATAAGTTGAAAGTAAACTATTTTTACTCTTACACTAACCCGACGAGCACAAAAAGTGTGTGCACGTTCAGGTATACCCCCATAGAAGTCAATGGAGGAAAAAAAGTGGGTGAAAAAAAACACCCCACTCTTGGGCAATCACGTAATACAATATAATCCTTATCGCTCTGGCACAAACGTTTGCTCTCCACTCGTAATCTATCCCTTTATTTCTGAAAAATGCTAACCACCATCTGAGCCTTCAGCGAGTCATAATATTTTTTGCTGGTGGTGTATATATATATATATATATATACAGTATATAAAGTCCCATCAAAAGAGGCACTCACTGGTCTTCATAAAATATAGCTTTTATTTCATTTCATCAATAAAACAGAGACATAGCGTTTCGGTGTAATCTTACACCTTTGTCAAATGTCACAGAATCGGTTCCCAAAAAAAACAGAACCTAAAAACATATAACTCTTAACACCTTCACCTGCCTTATATACCTACTAAGGTCCATTAACTTTGCTGTGTTACCTCGTGGTGACGTCATCACGCAACGTTGTTAGCATCATGCATGATGCGTCATCACCAATCAGCTTACACCTGGTTGTCATGACAACACATACACAGAAGTGTCATGCGCTCATCGTTTCGAAGGGTACTGTAATGCTTGATTAGCAATGAAATGTGCCCATATATGTTATACAGTAGTAGAATGACAAACGATACATAGCACCTATAACTCATTGTCAAACAATATTGTCATACCACCATTCAATAATCGCTTATCATGTCACTCGATATATATACAAGCCGGTGAGGTAGCTCAGTTGGTAAAATGCCCTGACTCCAAAAAAAATCCTGTTTAAAAGATCCAAGGTCACAGGTTCAAATCCCGGCAGGGCCGACTCAGCCCTTCATCCTTCCGAGGTCGATAAAATGAGTATCATTAAATTGGGTAATAATAACAACTATTCAGCTGCCGATTTGGTTAATTCCGAGAGCGAGCGCTGAAAAAGCGCTTTGAGTCCCACTGGGAGAAAGGCGCTATATAAATACTAGTTATTATTATTATTATATATACATTTTTTGTTTGTATCACTCGTGGCAACTATAGGAAATATACATCCACCCCTATATGCATCACACTATATTTCCTTCATGCCTCCAGGAGTATTGGTAGAAACTTGTGGGTACCCACTAGAACGAACATCCATGTGGATCCACAACGGGTAGTTTCTTCTTCCAATAAGATCATCAGCATGTGTTAATCCAGCGTTGATTATTTGGTATAAAATGGTCCGAAGTCGAGGAAGGTATTTAGCCCTCTTGGTACCAAAGTGTCCAGTGTATGGATCCATTTTGTCTCCATTTGTAATTGCTTTTTAGCTCTATTACCGCCCCTAGCTAGGGGAGGAACGTGATCAATCAACATTGATCTAAGACTAGATACACCATGGTTATGTCTGGCATAGTGGCATGTCACTGGTTGTTCCCGAATCCCCCTTTGTAAGGGCTTCAAGGAAGGCACAATGATGATTGGCCATTCTATCTCTAAAACTCGTGGCCGTCTTGCCAATATACACCAGTGAGCATGGGCAGATAAGCATGTATATAACATGCATACTGTGCATGTCAATCTGTGGCGGATTGTGTATCGCTTGTTGTTATGAGGATTTTGGAATGACTGACCCCTCAACATGCTGTTGCACGTCACACAACTTCCGCATGAGAAGCATCCCTTCTTTGAGATATTCAACCAGGTTTCCTTTTGGTAACATTCGGTGGGATCAGTTTTTACCAACAAATCCCTCAAGTTGTCCGCTCTCCAGTATACCATCCGTGGTGGCTTCATCCTATGAAATAGTAGCGATGAATCAGATTCCAGAAGAGATTAATGTTGTTGTACTGACTTCCTTAATATCTCACACATTGGGGTGTATGTGGTGACAAGATTCAGTTGTTGGGTACCTTCACTGGGCTCCATAAAATTCTTTCTCATTGGGGCATTTAATTACCTCTCTTTAATGGTCCGGACCATTTCACCTTCATAACCTCTAGTCACCAGTTTATCCTCCATCTCTGCAAGCTGCTTCATCATATTGGGTACCTCACTGTTGTTTCAAATGACTCTTGTGAGCCGTAAGGTGACAATCCCCGTTTTTTTGATGTCTGGGATGAAAGCTACTAGCTTCCAACAAGGAATTCTGATCTGTTGGCTTAGTGTATAAGGATGTGCCAAAATAGCAACCATCACAGCCATCAACCTTATACACATTCAAATCTAAGAAATGTATCATAGTATCACTATACTCCAATTTAAATCTTATAGGAATGTCCATGGAGTTCAAACATGACACCCATTCTTCAAGCTCAGCTATGCTACCCCCCACACCAAAAACACATCATCGATGTAGCGTACAGTCCATGGAGTTCAACCATGACACCTATTCCTCGAGCTCAGCTATGCTACCCCCCACACCAAAAACAAATCATCGATGTAGTATACATAGTATCTGATGTGGGGGTGAGTAAATGGTTTCATGGCCATTTGTTCATACCGTGCCATGTAAAGATTAGTATAGGTGGGTGCCATGTTTGAACCCATGGCTGTCCCAGAGATCTGTAAATAAAAATCCTTCTCAAACTTGAAAAAGTTTTTTTCCAGGCATATAGTCAACAGTTCACAGAGAAATTCAATGGGGGGTCCCTCATACAGAGGGTCCCAGTCACCATGGACCTGACAGCCACAACACCTCCATCGTGAGGGATGGAGGTGTATAGGCTGTCCACATCCATGGTAACAAGGATGTCACTGGTCAATAACCTATCATATCCTCTCAGTATTGTGATTAAACTTGGTGAATCCTGTAAGTATGCAGGAGTACCCTTACCTACTGACTGCAAGAAGAAATCTATGAAGATTGCTAGGCTAGACAATAAGGAGTCCCTGGCACACACTATGGGTCTACCAGGGGGATCCTTAAGAGTCTTGTGTACTTTCTAGTTGTATACTAACTTAAACTTTAGCTGGGTGGTCAGTAAAATTCACTGGGTGCGCCCATTAAAAAGTACTGGACAGTATTTTGTTCAGGACTGGCATAAATACTGGAATCTTTCCTATTTTTAGGTGCTGGACAGACAAGGAGACAAGCAGACAGATACACAGATGGATAGATAGACAGATAGATTAATAATACATGGTAGAGACCACTTGCTACAAACACTCTACTCTATATTACTGTCTGTAGGACACTCACCTCTCTCATCTGCTTCATCTTGTCCTCCTTTTGCAGGGTGAATATTTGTTTCTGTAGCCTCAAGTTGTGCTCCTGCAGCTGCCCAAGCTTCTCTATCAGCTGACAGATATGTTCCAGGTATCCAAACCCTGAGCCCAGGACTTTTGTAGCTCCCTGATTCACCTGCAACCAATAGCCAGGAATTTAGTTCCAAAGTAACCAGTTCAATGACACACAGTGTGTACTGACCACAAAAACATATCCATGCACTACATATACACACACATATTGATGCACCACATATACACACACATATTGATGCACCACATATACACACACACACACACACACACATATATATCTATGCACAACATATACACACACACATATATATCTATGCACAACATATGCACACAGACACACACACACACACACATATCCATGCACAACGCTGCAGAATCTGTTGGCGCTCTACAAATAACCGATAATAATAATAACAACATATACACACAAACACACACACACACACACATATCCATGCACCACATACAGACTCACACACACACATATTGATGCACCACATATACACACACACACACACACATATATATCTATGCACAACATATACACACAGACACACACACACACACATATCCATGCACAACATACAGACTCACACACACACACATATTGATGCACCACATAAACACACACACACACATATATATCTATGCACAACATATACACACAGACACACACACATATATATATATCTATGCACAACATATACACACAGACACACACACACACACATATCCATGCACAACATACAGACTCACACACACACACATATTGATGCACCACATACACACACACACATATCCATGCACAACATACAGACACACACACATATTGATGCACCACATATACACACACACACACACATATATATCTATGCACAGCATATACACACAGACACACACACACATATATATCTATGCACAACATATACACACAGACACACACACACATATCCATGCACAACATACAGACTCACACATACACATATTGATGCACCACATACACACACACACACACATATCCATGCACAACATACAGACTCACACACACACATATTGATGCACCACATACACACACACACACACACACACACACATATCCATGCACAACATACAGACTCACACACACACATATTGATGCACCACATACACACACACACACACATATCCATGCACAACATACAGACTCACACACACACATATTGATGCACCACATACACACACACACATATCCATGCACAACATACAGACTCACACACACACATATTGATGCACCACATACACACACACACACACATATCCATGCACAACATACAGACTCACACACACACATATTGATGCACCACATACACACACACACACACACATATCCATGCACAACATACAGACTCACACACACACATATTGATGCACCACATACACACACACACACACATATCCATGCACAACATACAGACTCACACACACACATATTGATGCACCACATACACACACACATATCCATGCACAACATACAGACTCACACACACACATATTGATGCACCACATACACACACACACACACACACATATCCATGCACAACATACAGACTCACACACACACATATTGATGCACCACATACACACACACACACACACATATCCATGCACAACATACAGACTCACACACACACATATTGATGCACCACATACACACACACACACACACATATCCATGCACAACATACAGACTCACACACACACATATTGATGCACAACATATACACACAGACACACATATATATCTATGCACAACATACAGACTCACACACACACATATTGATGCACCACATACACACACACACACACATATCCATGCACAACATACAGACTCACACACACACATATTGATGCACAACATATACACACAGACACACATATATATCTATGCACAACATACAGACTCACACACACACATATTGATGCACCACATACACACACACATATCCATGCACAACATACAGATTCACACACACACATATTGATGCACCACATACACACACACACACACACACACATATCCATGCACAACATACAGACTCACACACACACATATTGATGCACCACATACACACACACACACACATATCCATGCACAACATACAGACTCACACACACACATATTGATGCACCACATACACACACACACACATATCCATGCACAACATACAGACTCACACACACACATATTGATGCACCACATACACACACACACACACATATTGATGCACCACATACACACACACACACATATCCATGCACAACATACAGACTCACACACACACATATTGATGCACCACATACACACACACACACACACACATATCCATGCACAACATACAGACTCACACACACACATATTGATGCACCACATACACACACACACACACACACACATATCCATGCACAACATACAGACTCACACACACACATATTGATGCACCCCATACACACACACACACACATATCCATGCACAACATACAGACTCACACACACACATATTTATGCACCACATACACACACACATATCCATGCACAACATACAGACTCACACACACACATATTGATGCACCACATACACACACACACACATATCCATGCACAACATACAGACTCACACACACACATATTGATGCACAACATATACACACAGACACACATATATATCTATGCACAACATACAGACTCACACACACACATATTGATGCACCACATACACACACACACACACATATCCATGCACAACATACAGACTCACACACACACATATTGATGCACCACATACACACACACACACACATATCCATGCACAACATACAGACTCACACACACACATATTGATGCACCACATACACACACACACACATATCCATGCACAACATACAGACTCACACACACACATATTGATGCACCACATACACACACACACACATATCCATGCACAACATACAGACTCACACACACACATATTGATGCACCACATACACACACACACACACATATCCATGCACAACATACAGACTCACACACACACATATTGATGCACCACATACACACACACACACACACATATCCATGCACAACATACAGACTCACACACACACATATTGATGCACCACATACACACACACACACACACACACATATCCATGCACAACATACAGACTCACACACACACATATTGATGCACCACATACACACACACACACACACAAATCCATGCACAACATACAGACTCACACACACACATATTGATGCACAACATATACACACAGACACACATATATATCTATGCACAACATACAGACTCACACACACACATATTGATGCACCACATACACACACACATATCCATGCACAACATACAGATTCACACACACACATATTGATGCACCACATACACACACACACACACACACACATATCCATGCACAACATACAGACTCACACACACACATATTGATGCACCACATACACACACACACACACATATCCATGCACAACATACAGACTCACACACACACATATTGATGCACCACATACACACACACACACATATCCATGCACAACATACAGACTCACACACACACATATTGATGCACCACATACACACACACACACACACACACACATATTGATGCACCACATACACACACACACACACATATCCATGCACAACATACAGACTCACACACACACATATTGATGCACCACATACACACACACACACACATATCCATGCACAACATACAGACTCACACACACACATATTGATGCACCACATACACACACACACACACACACATATCCATGCACAACATACAGACTCACACACACACATATTGATGCACCACATACACACACACACACACATATCCATGCACAACATACAGACTCACACACACACATATTTATGCACCACATACACACACACATATCCATGCACAACATACAGACTCACACACACACATATTGATGCACCACATACACACACACACACACACACACATATCCATGCACAACATACAGACTCACACACACACATATTGATGCACAACATATACACACAGACACACATATATATCTATGCACAACATACAGACTCACACACACACATATTGATGCACCACATACACACACACACACACACATATCCATGCACAACATACAGACTCACACACACACATATTGATGCACCACATACACACACACACACACACACACATATCCATGCACAACATACAGACTCACACACACACATATTGATGCACCCCATACACACACACACACACATATCCATGCACAACATACAGACTCACACACACACATATTTATGCACCACATACACACACACATATCCATGCACAACATACAGACTCACACACACACATATTGATGCACCACATACACACACACACACACACACATATCCATGCACAACATACAGACTCACACACACACATATTGATGCACAACATATACACACAGACACACATATATATCTATGCACAACATACAGACTCACACACACACATATTGATGCACCACATACACACACACACACACATATCCATGCACAACATACAGACTCACACACACACATATTGATGCACCACATACACACACACACACACATATCCATGCACAACATACAGACTCACACACACACATATTGATGCACCACATACACACACACACACATATCCATGCACAACATACAGACTCACACACACACATATTGATGCACCACATACACACACACACACACACACACACATATTGATGCACCACATACACACACACACACACATATCCATGCACAACATACAGACTCACACACACACATATTGATGCACCACATACACACACACACACACACATATCCATGCACAACATACAGACTCACACACACACATATTGATGCACCACATACACACACACACACACACACACATATCCATGCACAACATACAGACTCACACACACACATATTGATGCACCACATACACACACACACACACACACATATCCATGCACAACATACAGACTCACACACACACATATTGATGCACAACATATACACACAGACACACATATATATCTATGCACAACATACAGACTCACACACACACATATTGATGCACCACATACACACACACATATCCATGCACAACATACAGATTCACACACACACATATTGATGCACCACATACACACACACACACACACACACATATCCATGCACAACATACAGACTCACACACACACATATTGATGCACCACATACACACACACACACACATATCCATGCACAACATACAGACTCACACACACACATATTGATGCACCACATACACACACACACACATATCCATGCACAACATACAGACTCACACACACACATATTGATGCACCACATACACACACACACACACACACACACATATTGATGCACCACATACACACACACACACACATATCCATGCACAACATACAGACTCACACACACACATATTGATGCACCACATACACACACACACACACACACATATCCATGCACAACATACAGACTCACACACACACATATTGATGCACCACATACACACACACACACACACACATATCCATGCACAACATACAGACTCACACACACACATATTGATGCACCACATACACACACACACACACATATCCATGCACAACATACAGACTCACACACACACATATTTATGCACCACATACACACACACATATCCATGCACAACATACAGACTCACACACACACATATTGATGCACCACATACACACACACACACACACACACATATCCATGCACAACATACAGACTCACACACACACATATTGATGCACAACATATACACACAGACACACATATATATCTATGCACAACATACAGACTCACACACACACATATTGATGCACCACATACACACACACACACACACATATCCATGCACAACATACAGACTCACACACACACATATTGATGCACCACATACACACACACACACACACACACATATCCATGCACAACATACAGACTCACACACACACATATTGATGCACCCCATACACACACACACACACATATCCATGCACAACATACAGACTCACACACACACATATTTATGCACCACATACACACACACATATCCATGCACAACATACAGACTCACACACACATATTGATGCACCACATACACACACACACACACACACATATCCATGCACAACATACAGACTCACACACACACATATTGATGCACAACATATACACACAGACACACATATATATCTATGCACAACATACAGACTCACACACACACATATTGATGCACCACATACACACACACACACACATATCCATGCACAACATACAGACTCACACACACACATATTGATGCACCACATACACACACACACACACATATCCATGCACAACATACAGACTCACACACACACATATTGATGCACCACATACACACACACACACATATCCATGCACAACATACAGACTCACACACACACATATCCATGCACAACATACAGACTCACACACACACATATTGATGCACCACATACACACACACACACACATATCCATGCACAACATACAGACTCACACACACACATATTGATGCACCACATACACACACACACACACACATATCCATGCACAACATACAGACTCACACACACACATATTGATGCACCACATACACACACACACACACACACACATATCCATGCACAACATACAGACTCACACACACACATATTGATGCACCACATACACACACACACACACACATATCCATGCACAACATACAGACTCACACACACACATATTGATGCACAACATATACACACAGACACACATATATATCTATGCACAACATACAGACTCACACACACACATATTGATGCACCACATACACACACACATATCCATGCACAACATACAGATTCACACACACACATATTGATGCACCACATACACACACACACACACACACACATATCCATGCACAACATACAGACTCACACACACACATATTGATGCACCACATACACACACACACACACATATCCATGCACAACATACAGACTCACACACACACATATTGATGCACCACATACACACACACACACATATCCATGCACAACATACAGACTCACACACACACATATTGATGCACCACATACACACACACACACACACACACACACATATTGATGCACCACATACACACACACACACACATATCCATGCACAACATACAGACTCACACACACACATATTGATGCACCACATACACACACACACACACACACATATCCATGCACAACATACAGACTCACACACACACATATTGATGCACCACATACACACACACACACACACACATATCCATGCACAACATACAGACTCACACACACACATATTGATGCACCACATACACACACACACACACACACACATATCCATGCACAACATACAGACTCACACACACACATATTGATGCACCACATACACACACACACACACATATCCATGCACAACATACAGACTCACACACACACATATTTATGCACCACATACACACACACATATCCATGCACAACATACAGACTCACACACACACATATTGATGCACCACATACACACACACACACACACACACATATCCATGCACAACATACAGACTCACACACACACATATTGATGCACAACATATACACACAGACACACATATATATCTATGCACAACATACAGACTCACACACACACATATTGATGCACCACATACACACACACACACACACATATCCATGCACAACATACAGACTCACACACACACATATTGATGCACCACATACACACACACACACACATATCCATGCACAACATACAGACTCACACACACACATATTGATGCACCACATACACACACACACACATATCCATGCACAACATACAGACTCACACACACACATATTGATGCACCACATACACACACACACACATATCCATGCACAACATACAGACTCACACACACACATATTGATGCACCACATACACACACACACACACATATCCATGCACAACATACAGACTCACACACACACATATTGATGCACCACATACACACACACACACACACATATCCATGCACAACATACAGACTCACACACACACATATTGATGCACCACATACACACACACACACACACACACATATTGATGCACCACATACACACACACACACACATATCCATGCACAACATACAGACTCACACACACACATATTGATGCACAACATATACACACAGACACACATATATATCTATGCACAACATACAGACTCACACACACACACATATTGATGCACCACATACACACACACATATCCATGCACAACATACAGACTCACACACACACATATTGATGCACCACATACACACACACACACACACACATATTGATGCACCACATACACACATATCCATGCACAACATACAGACTCACACACACACATATTGATGCACCACATACACACACACACACACACACACATATTGATGCACCACATACACACACACACACACATATCCATGCACAACATACAGACTCACACACACACATATTGATGCACAACATATACACACAGACATATATATCTATGCACAACATATACACACACACACACACACATATTGATGCACAACATATACACACAGACATATATATCTATGCACCACATACACACACACACACACACACACACATATTGATGCACCACATACACACACACACACACATATCCATGCACAACATACAGACTCACACACACACATATTGATGCACCACATACACACACACACACACACACATATTGATGCACCACATACACACACACACACACATATCCATGCACAACATACAGACTCACACACACACATATTGATGCACAACATATACACACAGACATATATATCTATGCACAACATATACACACACACACACACATATTGATGCACAACATATACACACAGACACACACACACACACACATATCCATGCACCACATACAAGCAGAAGCGTTTTGGGATACAATGCAGCTGCTGTTTGTTTACAGTTGCCTAGCTACTCCTACCTTGGCAACCTTCTCATCTTTTGGTGCTGCAATGCATCATTTTTTTGCGGCCATCACATCATCATGGTGCCAATTGTTTGCCACTATAAATTGATGCAATTGCATCTATTCTGTGCCTGTTTGTTGGAGTATTCCTGGATGCTATTGCTCACTGCTGTGATCTTATTTCTGACCTGCCTTTGGAAACTAATTGTGTACTTCTGCTGCCTGCTTGTTGCTGATTCTGACCCACTTTTGGAACCTGATTCTATGCCCGGAAGTTGCTGACCTTAGCCTGCCCTTTGATCTGCCTATGGATCCTGATTCTGTACTTCTGCTGCCCATCAGGTATCTGACCGTATCTGACTTGCTATCTGCCAAGACCCTTAGGTCCCTATTTAACAAAGGTCTGTCTGACCTGATCCGACAGTGAGCAATTCGCTCTCCGTATTCAGCATTGCACCAGCAGCTCACACTGGTGCAACGCCGCCCCCTGCAGATTCGTGGCCAATCGGCTGCTAGCAGGGGGTGTCAATCAACCCAATCGTACTCGATCGGGTTGAATTGCGGCGATGTCTGTTTGCCTCCTCAGAGCAGGCGGACATGTTATGGAGCAGCGGTCTTTAGACCCTGCAGGCTCTCCAGAAACACGGGCCCTCAAGCTCCATCCGGAGCTTGATAAATGGGCCCCCATGTCACATCCTGGGACTTATCCAACGAGTTGGGAGAGTGTTATTTAAGTTACTTCTCAGCTGCTGGATCCTGATCTGGATAGGCGCTGATCTCACAACTTGAAGCGTTAAGGTATTAGTGTACACGAGTACTGGGATACAAAATGTATTATTGTAAAAGGGTACTGAAGCAAAAGAGTATTGGGGTACAAGGGTACTGGCGCACAAGAGTATTGGGGTACAAAATGTATTATTGTAAAAGGGTACTGGAGCACAAGAGTATTGGGGTATAAGGGTACTGGAGCACAAGAGTATTGGGGTACAAGGGTACTGGAGCACAAGAGTATTGGGGTACAAGGGTACTGGAGCACAAGAGTACTGGGGTACAAGGGTACTGGCACACAAGAGTATTGGGGTACAAGGGTACTGGCGCACAAGAGTACTGGGGTACAAGGGTACTGGCGCACAAGAGTAGTGGGGTACAAGGGTACTGGCGCACAAGAGTAGTGGGGTACAAGGGTACTGGCGCACAAGAGTATTGGGGTACAAGGGTACTGGCACACAAGAGTAGTGGGGTACAAGGGTACTGGCGCACAAGAGTAGTGGGGTACAAGGGTACTGGCGCACAAGAGTAGTGGGGTACAAGAGTACTGGAGCACAAGAGTAGTGGGGTACAAGGGTACTGGAGCACAAGAGTAGTGGGGTACAAGAGTACTGGAGCACAAGAGTAGTGCGGTACAAGAGTATTGGGGTACAAGAGTACAGGAGCACAAGAGTAGTGGGGTACAAGAGTATTGGGGTACAAGAGTACTGGAGCACAAGAGTAGTGGGGTACAAGAGTAGTGGGGTACAAGGGTACTGGAGCACAAGAGTAGTGGGGTACAAGAGTATTGGGGTACAAGGGTACTGGAGCACAAGAGTAGTGGGGTACAAGGGTACTGGAGCACAAGAGTAGTGGGGTACAAGAGTAGTGGGGTACAAGGGTACTGGAGCACAAGAGTAGTGGGGTACAAGGGTACTGGAGCACAAGAGTAGTGGGGTACAAGAGTACTGGAGCACAAGAGTAGTGGGGTACAAGGGTACTGGAGCACAAGAGTAGTGGGGTACAAGAGTACTGGAGCACAAGAGTAGTGGGGTACAAGAGTATTGGGGTACAAGAGTACAGGAGCACAAGAGTAGTGGGGTACAAGAGTATTGGGGTACAAGAGTACTGGAGCACAAAAGTAGTGGGGTACAAGAGTAGTGGGGTACAAGGGTACTGGAGCACAAGAGTAGTGGGGTACAAGAGTATTGGGGTACAAGGGTACTGGAGCACAAGAGTAGTGGGGTACAAGGGTACTGGAGCACAAGAGTAGTGGGGTACAAGAGTAGTGGGGTACAAGGGTACTGGAGCACAAGAGTAGAGGGGTACAAGGGTACTGGAGCACAAGAGTAGTGGGGTACAAGAGTATTGGGGTACAAGGGTACTGGAGCACAAGAGTAGTGGGGTACAAGAGTATTGGGGTACATGGGTAATGGAGCATAAGAGTAGTGGGGTACAAGAGTATTGGGGTACAAGGGTACTGGCGCACAAGAGTAGTGGGGTACAAGAGTATTGGGGTACAAGGGTACTGGAGCACAAGAGTAGTGGGGTACAAGAATATTGGGGTACATGGGTAATGGAGCATAAGAGCAGTGGGGTACAAGAGTATGTAAGTACGTGGATACTGATTCATGAGCACTTTTGCAGTTTTGCCCACAGTGTCTAGAAGTTTAGCACTGTTTTCCTGCTGGGAATGAGTCTGATGGAAACTCAGTATACAAATACATTTTTGTGCTGTTCATCTCTTTTTCCACAAAAGGAGGAAATGAACCTGAAGCTTTCCCAAAACAACTGCAATATTAGGGAAATACCAGAGCAATGACTTTCCGTTTGGGTCATTATGTTCAGAACAGCGACAAGATCAAATGCTGAACAACACAGAGCACGATGACAGCCTCAAGCTTTAGTTAAATGCGCATCATACTTGTGTAAAGAAGCATGTAATAGAGCATGTTTTTTAAACAACATTCTAATTTACGTCCAGTATAAAATGTGTTTCTTCGCTTGATATCCTTTGTTAAAGAGTAGGTTCAGGAGCAGCAATGCACTACTGGGACATAACTATTCATATCTGGTAAGCCAATTACAAGAGCTATATAAATGTAACCACCAATCAGCAGCTAGCTCACAGTAGTGCATTGCAACTCCTGAGCCTACCTAGGTATGCTCTTCAACAAAGGATATCAAGAGATCAAAGCAAATTTGATAATAGAAGTAAACTGTAAAGTTGTTGAAAATGGGGTGTGGCAAGACTGGCCCTGACCTAGCTCACAGCAATGCGGTTAAATAGGGCAATGTCTGGCGGACATGATTCGCTACAGCGGATCATGTCCGCCAGGCACTTGATAAATCGGCCCCTTTATGTGAGTTTGTCTGTTGTTTATAATTGCAGACCATTAGAAGAGCTGCTGTGCCCTAGCTTCATAAACAATTTTACAGGAAAATCTGCACACAAAAAACAAAACAAAAAAAAAAACAGGTGTTGCACAGACAGAAAATAAGACTAATGCAAATGTTATACATAATGGTTCTCCTGTATGATCGGATTGTGATTAGCATCTGCTAGGTACACAGCTTATGTGTGCAGTTCCTTATGAGGCAACCATCTTTCTCTCTGCTGCCTGAGTTCCTGGTCATTTGCAGCCTGAGTTCCTGGTCATCTGCAGCCTGAGTTCCTGGTCATCTGCAGCCTGATTTCCTGGTCATCTGCAGCCCGTGTGCCTGGTTATCTGCAGCCTGTGTTCCTGGTCATCAGCAGCCTGTGTGCCTGGTCATCTGCAGCCTGTGTCCCTGGTCATCTGCAGCCTGTGTTCCTGGTCATCTGCAGCCTGTATCCCTGGTCATTTTCAGCCTGTGTGCCTGGTTATCTGCAGCCCGTGTGCCTGGTTATCTGCAGCCTGTGTTCCTGGTCATCAGCAGCCTGTGTGCCTGGTTATCTGCAGCCTGTGTTGCTGGTTATCTGCAGCCTGTGTAGCTTGTTATCAGCAGCCTGTGTGCCTGGTTATCTGCAGCCTGTGTGTCTGGTTATCTGCAGCCTGTGTTTCGTGATCACCTGCACCTAGGTCCTGGCCATGGCCTTGCTACAAACATGTCTTCTGTTTCCTTATAGCAAGTTCATGCTAGTGGCCTTTCTTCAGCAACCTCATGCTACCTGTCCTCCTTACAACAAGCCCATGCTACCTGTACTCCTTACAACAAACCCATGCTACCTGTCCTCCTTACAACAAACCCATGCTACCTGTCCTCCTTACAACAAGCCCATGCTACCTGTCCTCCTTACAACAAACCCCATGCTACCTTTCCTCCTTACAACAAGCCCATGCTACCTGTCCTCCTTACAACAAGCCCATAATACCTGTCCTCCTTACAACAAGCCCATGCTACCTGTCCTCCTTACAACAAACCCCATGCTACCTGTCCTCCTTACAACAACCTCATGCTACCTGTCCTTCTTACAACAAGCCCCTGCTACCTGTCCTCCTTACAACAAGCCCATAATACCTGTCCTCCTTACAACAAGCCCATGCTACCTGTCCTCCTTACAACAACCTCATGCTACCTGTCCTCCTTACAACAAACCCATGCTACCTGTCCTCCTTACAACAACCTCATGCTACCTGTCCTTCTTACAACAAGCCCCTGCTACCTGTCCTCCTTACAACAAACCCATGCTACCCTACCTGTCCTCCTTACAACAAACCCATGCTACCTGTCCTCCTTACAACAAGCCCATGCTATCTGTCCTCCTTACAACAAACCCATGCTACCTGTCCTCCTTACAACAAACCCATGCTACCTGTCCTCCTTACAACAACCTCATGCTACCTGTCCTCCTTACAACAACCTCATGCTACCTGTCCTGCTTACAACAAGCCCCTGCTACCTGTCTGCCTTACAACAAGCCCATGCTACCTGTCCTCCTTACAACAAACCCATGCTACCTGTCCTCCTTACAATAACCCAAGCTATTATGCTATTGTTCGTTTCCAGGTTGAGCGCTTCTCTCTTTTTATTTATGCAAATTATGACATTTTGGGAAGTCTCCCTAAGTGTGATGCGGGAATCCAGACGTGGACCCATTGCTCAGTGTGCCTAGAGGGATATGGCTGCACCTCACTGACAAGGCCCACAATAGGCCGAAACGTACATCTGGGGTTTTGCTGTTTCTCTCATTCAGAGAGGGATTGCCTGGTATTTCGGGGCTGGACTGTACTGTGAAGTCAGGATTAGAATGATATGCTTTAGGAAAGTTCTTCTCTGTGAAAGGCACATGTTGAGCAAAAAGAGGCTGCTTCTTGGGTGGTAACTAGCCATAGAACAAGCTATTATGCTATTGTTCGTTTCCAGGTTGAGCGCTTCTTTCTTTTTATTTATGCAAATTATGACATTTTGGGAAGCCTCCCTAAGTATGATGCGGGAATCCAGACGTGGATCCGTCGCTCAGTGTGCCTAGAGGGATATGGCTGCACCTCTCTGACGAGGCCCACAATAGGCCGAAACGTACGTCTGGGGTTTTGCTGTTTCTCTCGTTCAGAGAGGGATTGCCTGGTATTTCGGGGCTCAGACTAATATGCTTCAGGAAAGTTCTTCTCTGTGAAAAGCACATGTTGAGCAAAGAGAGGCTGCTTCTTGGGTGGTAACTAGCCATAGAACAAGCCCATAATACCCTTCCTCCTTACAACAAGCCCATGCTACCTGTCCTCCTTACAACAACCTCATGCTACCTGTCCTCCTTACAACAACCTCATCCTACCTGTCCTCCTTACAACAAACCCATGCTACCTGTCCTCCTTACAACAACCTCATGCTATCTGTCCTCCTTACAACAAGCCCCTGCTACCTGTCCTCCTTACAATAAACCCATGCTACCTGTCCTCCTTATAACAAACCCATGCTACCTGTCCTCCTTACAACAACCTCATGCTACCTGTCCTCCTTACAACAACCTCATGCTACCTGTCCTCCTTACAACAAACCCATGCTACCTGTCCTCCTTACAACAACCTCATGCTACCTGTCCGCCTTACAACAAGCCCATGCTACCTGTCCTCCTTCCAACAAAACCATGCTACCTGTCCTCCTTACAACAAGCCCCTGCTACCTGTCCTCCTTACAACAAGCCCATGCTACATGTCCCTCTTACAACAAGCCCATGCTACCTGTCCTCCTTACAACAAGCCCATGCTACCTGGCCTCTCTAAAGAAAATCCATTCTGCCCAGCCTCTCTTCAGCAACCCTGTGCCACTTGGCTTTTTTACAACAAGCCCCTGCTACCTGGCTTCTCTACACCAAGCCCATGCTACTCCGCCTCACTATACCAAGCCCATGGTACCTGGTTTCTTTACACTATGCCCACAGCACCTGGCCTCTCTATACCAAGCCCACGGTACCTGGCTTCTCTACACCAAACCCACAGTAACTGATTTCTCTACACTAAGCCCACATTACCTGGCTTCTCTACAGCAAGCACACAGTACCTGGCCTCCCTATACCAAGCCAATGTTACCTGACCTCTCTATATCAAGCCCACGGTACCTAGCCCTCTATACCAAGACCACAGTACCTCGCTTCTCTACACTTAGCCCGTGCTACCTGGCTTATCTACACAAATCACACGTTACCTGGCCTCTCTACACCAAGCCGATGCTACCTGGCTTCTTTACACCAAACCCACAGTACCTGGCTTCTCTACACTAAGCCCGTACTACCTGGCTTATCTACACAAATCACACGTTACCTGGCCTCTCTACACCAAGCCCATGCTACCTGGCTTCTTTACACCAAGCCCACAGTACCTGGCTTCTCTACACTAAGCCCGTGCTACCTGGCTTATCTACACAAAGCACACATTACCTGGCCTCTCTACACCAAGCCCATGCTACCTGGCTTCTTTACACCAAGCCCACAGTACCTGGCTTCTCTACACTAAGCCCACAATACCTCGCTTCTCTACACTTAGCCCGTGCTACCTGGCTAATCTACACAAAGCACACGTTACCTGGCCTCTCTACACCAAGCCCACAACACCTGTTTTTTTTACACCAAGCCCACAGCATCTGGCCTCTGTACACCAAGTCCATGAGACCTTCCTTTTCTACACTAAACTTGCGTTACCTGACTTCTCTACACCAAACACACAGTACCTGACTTCTCTACACCAAGCCCACGTTACCTGGCTTCTCTACACCAAGCACACACTACCTGGCTACTCTACACCAAGCCCACACTACCTGGCTACTCTACAACACACCATGTTACAACTTAAATTTAAGCCATAGGGGCCGATTTAACAAATCTCGGACATGTCACGCCGCACTAGCTGTTGCTAGGGACACTGCGCCTGCTGTTCTGCTCGATGCCTAGGGGGGTGTTGGCTCCTGTGTGTGTGCGGTGGTGACGTCATCACCACACGCTCCTTCCATTCTGAAGCCAGACAGGATTTCCTGTGGTGCGAATCCTGCGCCTATGTAAGTTGCTCACTTTTTACCTATACAGTGGGGCAAAAAAGTATTTAGTCAGCCACCAATTGTGCAAGTTCTCCCACTTAAGAAGATGAGAGAGGCCTGTAATTTTCATCATAGGTATACCTCAACTATTAGAGACAAAATGTGGAAACAAATCCAGACAATTACATTGTCTGATTAGGAAACAATTTATTTGCATATTATGGTGGAAAATAAGTATTTGGTCACCTACAAACAAGCAAGATTTCTGGCTCTCACAGACCTGTATCTTCTTCTTTAAGAGGCTTCTCTGTCCTCCACTCATTACCTGTATTAATGGCACCTGTTTGAACTTGTTATCAGTATAAAAGACACCTGTACACAACCTCAAACAGTCACACTCCAAACTCCACTATGGTGAAGACAAAAGAGCTGTCGAAGGACACCAGAAACAAAATTGTAGACCTGCACCATGCTGGGAAGACTGAATCTGCAATAGGCAAGCAGCTTGGTGTGAAGAAATCAACTGTTGGAGCAATAATTAGAAAATGGAAGACATACAAGACCACTGATAATCTCCCTCGATCTAGGGCTCCACGCAAGATCTCACCCTGTGGGGTCAAAATGATCACAGGAACGGTGAGCAAACATCCCATAACCACACGGGGGGACCTAGTGAATGACCTGCAGAGAGCTGGGACAAACGTAACAAAGGCTACCATCAGTAACACACTATGCCACCAGGGACTCAGATCCTGCAGTGCCAGACGTGTCCCCCTGCTTAAGCCAGTACATGTCTGGGCCCATCTGAAGTATGGTAGAGAGCATTTGGATGATCCAGAAGCAGATTGGGAGAATGTCATATGGTCAGATGAAACCAAAGTAGAACTGTTTGGTAGAAACACAACTCGTTGTGTTTGGAGGAGAGAGAATGCTGAGTTGCAACCAAAGAACACCATACCTACTATGAAGCATGGGGGTGGCAACATCATGCTTTGGGGCTGTTTCTCTGCAAAGGGAACAGTATGACATGAAAGAATGAATGGGGCCATGTATCATAGATTTTGAGTGCAAACCTCCTTCCATCAGCAAGGGCATTGAAGATGAAACGTGGTTGGGTCTTTCAGCATGACAGTGATCCCAAACACACTGCCTGGGCAACGAAGGAGTGGCTTCGTAAGAAGCATTTCAAGGTCCTGGAGTGGCCTAGCCAGTCTCCAGATCTCAACACTATAGAAAACCTTTGGAGGTAGTTGAAAATCCGTGTTGCCCAGCGACTGCTCTAGAGGAGATGTGTGACAACCTTGTGAAGACTTACAGAAAACGTTTGACCTCTGTCATTGCCAACAAAGGATATATAACAAAGTATTGAGATGAACTTTTGATATTGACTAAATACTTATTTTCCACCATAATTTGCAAATAAATTCTTTCCAAATCAGACAATGTGATTGTCTGGATTTGTGTCCACATTTTGTCTCTTATAGTCGAGGTATACCTATGATGAAAATTACAGGCCTCTCTCATCTTCTTAAGTGGGAGAACTTGCACAATTGGTGGCTGACTAAATACTTTTTTGCCCCACTGTAACTGCCCAAGTATAGGTGTTACTTTGTGTGCTCCTGGGTGTGATTGTTTCTGTATACTGGATTGCCTTAACATTATTGAACTCTGCCTGTCTGACTACTCTGCTTGCTTAACCACTAAAGTACTGGATTGCCATAACGTTATTGAACTATGCCTGTCTGACTATTCTGCTTGCTTAACCCCTGAAGTATTGGATTGCCGTACAGTTTCTGAACTCTGCTTGTCTGACCACTCTGCCTGTTTAACCCTTGAACCATTGAATTGCTATAATGTTAACGAACTCTGCCTGCCTGACCATTCTATTGGTTTATTCCTGAACTGTAATTATTGGATTCCCTTTGTTTCCAATTCCTGCCTGTTTACAGTCCTTCTATTGGTTTACCCCTGAACTGCCATACCGCTGGATTCCATATCTGTTACCGCCAAAGGCTACCCTGCCTATTGTGAGTACCGCCTACCTCATTTTGCGAACTTTCTCTGCTCTGGGATATTCCCTATCATTCCACTTGACGCCTGGATAAGAAAACTACTGGCCAAGTTTGGTCTGATAGTGGAAAATCCCACGAGCATTACATGATGGACATGATTCGCTGAGGCAAACATGTCCGCCTAGCATCGCTAAATTTCTAGTGAAATGCTTGTGCAATGCCGCCCCCTGCACATTCGAGGCCAATCGGCCTCTAGCAGGGGGTGTCAATCATCCTGCTCGTATCCGATCGGGATGATTGCTGTCCTCCACCTCAGAGGTGGTGGAAGAGTTAAGGAACAGCGGGCTTAAGACCGCTGCTTCTTAACTTACATTTCCGGCGCCATCCGCTGCTTCATAAATTTACCGCATAGCATTGACCATACTTTGGAAAAATATTTGTTTCAAGTTTGTGTTTGTGCTAAGCTGTTACTTCTGGCTAAAATCCCTTTCTATACAAATGTTATTTTCTGCCTGTTTGTTTTTTTCATTACTGAGCAGAAGCTCTGATAAATGTAAAGATTTGTTTTTATATTTTATCTCCTTGTGTTTGGTCTCCAGTTAATAGCAAGTGTGACAAATACTAATGATGACAAGGAAACGTCCCCAGCGTGTGTATGGCTGCAAGGCTTCCAGTGTTTCCCAATCCTGTTTCTCATAGAAATAAATGACACAGTCAGTATGAATAATCATCATTCTGTCAGCACAAGGCTAGCATGAATTGCCCAAAATTAACAGCGCCTGGACTGACGCCAAATGGCTGCTACAGGGTGATTTACAAAGACATCTTTATTTACTTCAAATGTAAATACTTAAAGCAATGCCCAACCTGTGTTATGAAATGTATTCACAGAGAACAAAAGCAGCACTGTTGACGCACGTAAAGCCTGGCTTTTATATATTATATAACCGGTGAGCGCACCAAGGTCCGTCATGACAAGTGGTTTAGATCATATTCCAGTTGTAAACTCAGATCTTCATTATTAGGTATTATTGTTAGCAGTAGGTGCATGTAATGTATTTATGTAACATACCACTATGGTATTGGGCTCCCCTGCTTTCTAAGCCTGACCGTGCGCTCTAGCGTGGGTACTACTGACGTGCAAGTGATGTTAGTGACTCTGGTCTCGCCTTGCTCTCTAAAACAACTGTAAGTAGATTTCCCCAGTTCTCTCTCACATGGTCACATTTGTTTCCCTTGAAATCCATTATCATCCCTAGTAAGGGCTACATTACAAGTGGATCGGTAGTTTGCACTCCCACGTTAACCCCACTAGACTTCTGCTTTTTGCATGACAGCATTAAAGGGATAGTAAACACCAAAAATGTTATTGTTTAAAAAGATATATAATCCCTTTATTTACCATTCCACAGTTTTCCATAACCAACAATGTTACATTAATATACTTTTTACCTCTGTGATTACCTTGTATCTAAGCCTCTGCAGACTGCTCCTTATCTCAGTTACATTAATATACTTTTTACCTCTGTGATTACCCTGTATCTAAGCCTCTGCAGACAGCTCCTGATC
This sequence comes from Bombina bombina, assembly GCF_027579735.1. NCBI lineage: Eukaryota > Metazoa > Chordata > Amphibia > Anura > Bombinatoridae > Bombina > Bombina bombina. Next base: position 8,639,085 of record NC_069507.1, read on the forward strand.
TCAGTTATATTAATATACTTTTTACCTCTGTGATTACCCTGTAGCTAAGCCTCTGCAGACTGCCCCCTTATCTCAGTTATATTAATATACTTTTTACCTCTGTGATTACCTTGTATCTAAGCCTCTGCAAACTGCCCCTTATCTCAGTTATATTAATATACTGTTTACCTGTGATTACCCTGTATCTAAGCCTCTGCAGACTGCCCCTTATCTCAGTTATATTAATATACTTTTTACCTCTGTGATTACCTTGTATCTAAGCCTCTGCAGACTGCCCCTTATCTCAGTTATATTAATATACTTTTTACCTCTGTGGTTACCTTGTATCTAAGCCTCTGCAGACTGCTCCTTATCTCAGTTAAATTAATATACTTTTTACCTCTGTGGTTACCTTGTATCTAAGCCTCTGCAGACTGCTCCTTATCTCAGTTAAATTAATATACTTTTACCTCTGTGGTTACCTTGTATCTAAGCCTCTGCAGACTGCTCCTTATCTCAGTTAAATTAATATACTTTTTACCTCTGTGATTACCTTGTATCTAAGCTTCTGCTGACTGCCTCCTTATGATCTTTTGACAGACTTGCATTCAGGCAATTAGTGCTGACTTTAAATTAACTCTACTTGCATGAGAACAGTGTTATCTATATGGCACACATAACCCACGCCCTCTAGCTGTGAAAAACTGTCAAATGCATTCAGATAAGAAGCAGATGTCAAGGGCTTAGAAATTAGCATATGAGACTACCTAGGTAAGGTTTAGCTTTCAATTAAGAATACCAAGAGAACAAAGCAAATTTGATGAAGTAAATGGAAAAGTTGTTTAAAATGACATGCCCTATCTGAATGATGAAAGTTTCATTTGGAGTTTACTATTCCTTTAATGTATTCCTCTATAGACTACAATAGAGCATGAAAAGTGGGAAAATAACCTAACTCCCTTACTTGCGCGCAAACCCAATAAAAATCCCATACGTGTCACTGTGTGCTTACAGCCTGTGGGGCCGATTTATCATGCGCCGTATGCACCTATTGATGCAAAAGCCTTCAGGCTCGCCGGAAACAGGAGTCAAGAAGCAGCGGTCTTAAGACCTCTGCTCCTTAACTCGTCCACCACCTTTGAGGCGGCGGACAGCAATACGCCCGATCGGATACGATCTGGTTGATTGATACCCCCTGCTAGCAGCCGATTGGCCGCGAATGTGAAGGGGGCGGCATTGCACGAGCATTTCACTAGAAATAATTGTGCATGACGCTGTCGGCATTTATCGATGTGTGGCGGACATGATCCATTACAGCGGATCACCCGCACATTATTAAATCGGCCCCTTGAAGTGAATTTTAATTGTTCCTGCTTGTGCCAGTGAATTTATCATAACGCTTTTCTATCTCAGAGCTGGATTATAGCTCCGATTATTTCCATCTGATGATATTTTCAACACACAGCATTGCACTATGAGATTTTCTTCTTATTTTGAGGCTTTCATTTGTGATGTTTCTAGGAACCTTTTTATGGACTTTGTTAACCATTCCTTATCACACCCACCAAAATAAGTATTTATTCTTTTTCCCTACAGTGTTTTATAGCGTTTCACTTTTATTTTTTTATATTTTTCCACTATATATATAATTTCGTTTATTTTGATTTATCCCCTGCAGCTGGTATAGCCAACTGCTTACTCGTTATATATATATCTACCCATGTCAGCACCGTTAGTCATCCTAAATACATCAGTTATACACAACCCTGCAGCTGGTATAGCCAACTGGTTACTCGTTATATATATCTTATATTTTACCTACCAAGTTGTTTTTATTGTATGTGTTTGTATATTTAGTGGTAATTATTTTTATTTTCTTATTTTAAATGTATATCGGCTACATTACGAGTTTTGCGTTATGAACTGTGCGTTGCTAACTTGCACGTTATTATCACCGCTCACTTACCTACAGTGCTGGTATTACAGGTTTTCAGAAACCCAGCGTTAAAAAACAAGAAGTGAGCGTAGAGCAAAATTGAGCTCCATACCGCACTCCAATACCAGCGCTGCTTAAGTCAGCGGTGAGCTGGTTGTACATGCTTGTGCACGATTTCCCCATAGACATCAATGGGGAGAGCCGGCTGAAAAAAAGTCTAACACCTGCAATAAAGCAGCGTAAAAGCAGCCCCATTGATTCCTATGGGGAAACACATTTTATGTTTACACCTAACACCCTAACTTGAACCCCCGAGTCTAAACACCCCTAATCTTACACTTATTAACTCCTAATCTGCCGCGCCCAACATCGCCGACACGTACATTATATTTATTAACCCCTAATCTGCTGCCCCAACATCGCCTACACCTACATTATATTTATTAACCCCTAATCTGCCACCCCTAACATCGCCGCCACCTACCTACATTTATTAACCCCTAATCTGCCGTCCCTAACATCGCCGCCACCTACCTACATTTATTAACCCCTAATCTGCCGCCCCAACGTCGCCGCCACTATACTAAAGTTATTAACCCCTAACCCTAAGTCTAACCCTAACCCCCCCTAATTTAAATATAATTAAACTAAATCTAAAGAAAACCTATGAATAATAACTAAATTATTCCTATTTAAAACTAAATACTTACCTATAAAATAAACCCTAAGCTAGCTACAGTATAACTAATAGTTACATTGTAGCTAGCTTAGGGTTTATTATTATTTTACAGGCAAGTTTGTATTTATTTTAACTAGGTAGAATAGTTACTAAATAGTTATTATTTATTAACTACCTAGCTAAAATAAATACAAATTGAGCTGTAAAATAAAACCTACACTTACACTAACACCTAACCTTACACTACAATTAAATAAATTACCTAGATTAAATACAAATACCTAAATTACTAAAAAAACAAACACTAAAATACAGAAAATAAAAAACAAATTACAAGATATTTAACCTAATTACACCTAATCTAATAGCCCTATCAATATTAAAAAAAGCCCACCCAAAATAAAAAAAAACCCCTAGCCTAAACTAAACTACCAATAGCCCTTAAAAGGGCCTTTTGCGGGGCATTGCCCCCCAAGAAATCAGCTCTTTTACCTGCAAAAAGAAATACAAACACCCCTCAACAGTAAAACCCACCACACACTCAACCAATCCCCCAAATAAAACCCTAACTAAAAAAAACCTAAGCTCCCCATTGCCCTGAAAAGGGCATTTGGATGGGCATTGCCCTTAAAAGGGCATTTAGCTCTATTGCGGCCCAAAGCCCTAACCTAAAAATAAAACCCACCCAATACACCCTTAAAAAATCTCCTAACACTAACCCCCGAAGATCAACTTACCGGGAGAAGTCTTCATCCAAGCGGCAAGAAGTCGTCAACGAAGAAGGGTGAAGTTTTCATCCAAGCCAGCAGAAGTGGTCCTCCAGACGGGCAGAAGTCTTCACCCCGACGGCATCTTCTATCTTCATCCTTCCGACACGGAGCGGCTCCATCTTCAAGACATCCGGCGCGGAGCATCCTCTTCAATCGACGGCTTCTTCTAGAATGAAGGTTCCTTTAAATGATGTCATCCAAGATGGCGTCCCTTAGATTCCGATTGGCTGATAGAATACTATAAACCAATCGGAATTAAGGTTGAAAAAAATCCTATTGGCTGATGCAATGCCTTAGATTCCGATTGGCTGATAGAATTCTAGCAGCCAATCGGAATTAAGGTTGAAAAAATCCTATTGGCTGATGCAATCAGCCAATAGGATTGAACTTCAATCTTATTGGCTGATCCAATCAGCCAATAGGATTAGGCTCGAATTCTATTGGCTGTTCCAATCAGCCAATAGAATGCAAGCTCAATCCTATTGGCTGATTGGATCAGCCAATAGGATTGAAGATCAATCCTATTGGCTGATTGCATCAGCCAATAGGATTTTTTCAACCTTAATTCCGATTGGCTGATAGAATTCTATCAGCCAATCGGAATCTAAGGGACGCCATCTTGGATGACATCACTTAAAGGTACCTTCATTCGTCGGGTAGTCGTCGGAAGAAGAGGATGCTCCGCGTCGGATGTCTTGAAGATGGACCTGCTCTGCACCGGATGGATGAAGACAGAAGATGCCTTCTGGATGAAGACTTCTGCCCGTCTGGAGGACCACTTCTTGGATGAAGACTTCTCCTGGCTTCGTTGAGGATGGATGTCGGATCTTCAAAACTGTAAGTGGATCTTCAGGGGTTAGTGTTAGGTTTTTTAAGGGTTTATTGGGTGGGTTTTATTTTTAGGTTAGGGCTTTGGGCCGCAATAGAGCTAAATGCCCTTTTAAGGGCAATGCCCATCCAAATGCCCTTTTCAGGGCAATGGGGAGCTTAGTTTTTTTTTTAGTTAGGGTTTTATTTGGGGGTTGGTTGTGTGGGTGGTGGGTTTTACTGTTGGGGGGTTGTTTGTATTTTTTTCAGGTAAAAGAGCTGATTTCTTTGGGGCAATGCCCCGCAAAAGGCCCTTTTAAGGGCTATTGGTAGTTTAGTTTAGGCTAGGTTTTTTTTATTTTGGGGGGCTTTTAGATTCGGTGTAATTAGTTTAAATATCTTGTAATTTGTTTTTTATTTTGTAATTTAGCTTATTGTATTTAATTTATTTAATTGTATTTAATTTAGGTCATTTATTTAATTGTAGTGTAGTGTTAGGTGTTAGTGTAACTTAGGTTAGGTTTTATTTTACAGGTAAATTTGTATTTATTTTAGCTAGGTAGTTAGTAAATACTTAATAACTATTTAGTAACTTTTCTACCTAGTTAAAATAAATAGAAACTTGGCTGCAAAATAAAAATAAACCCTAAGCTATATACAATGTAACTATTAGTTATATTGTAGCTATCTTAGGGTTTATTTTACAGGTAAGTATTTAGTTTTAAATAGGAATTATTTAGTTATTAATAGTAAGTTTTAGATTTATTTTAATTATATTTAAGCTAGGGGGTGTTAGGGTTAGGGTTAGACTTAGGTTTAGGGGTTAATAAATATAATATAGTGGCCACAACGTTGTAATTAATACAAAGAGTATGTGGAACAGTTTTCCACAAATAGGAAATGCTTTGGTAGCACTCTATGCCCAGACTAATGTGGAGGCAGGAAATGGAAATGGTGATTAAAATATAACTTTTATTTGTGATGGGTAAACAACACAAATAATTAAAATCCCTATCAGAAGCAATTGTGCTAGTAGTATGAACTGTCTCACTTATTTGTACAGTTCGCCTTCTGTATTTGTGTAATGTATTGGAGACACTATCGGCTAGATTACGAGTCTTGCGTTAGCCTTAAAAAGCAGCGTTGAGAGGTCCCAACGCTGCTTTTTAAAGCCCACTGGTATTACGAGTCTGGCAGGTACAGGTGTACCGCTCACTTTTTTCCGCGACTTGAGCATACCGCAAATCCACTTAAGTCAATTGCGTATCCTATCTTTTTAATGGGATTTGCCTAACGCCGGTATTATGAGTCTTGGAAAAAGTGAGCGGTAGACCCTCTCCTGTCAAGACTCCTACCGCATTTAAAAGTCAGTAGTTAAAACTCTTAACTAAAGTGCTAAAAAGTACACTAACACCCATAAACTACCTATTAACCCCTAAACCGAGCCCCCCCCCCACATCGCAAACACTTAAATAAAGTTTTTAACCCCTAATGTGCCAACCGGACATCACCGCCACTTCAATAAATATATTAACCCCTAAACCACCGCACTCCTGCCTCGCAAACATTAGTTAAATTTTATTAACCCCTAATCTGTCGTCCCTAACATCGCCGACACCTACCTACATTTATTAAACCCTAATCTGCCGCCCCCAATGTCGCCGCAACTATATTAAATTTATTAACCCTAAAATCTAAGTCTAACCCTAACACCCCGCTAACTTAAATATAATTTAAAATAATCTAAATAAAATTACTATTATTAACTAAATTATTCCTATTTAAAACTAAATACTTACCTATAAAATAAACCCTAAAATAGCTACAATATAACTAATAATTACATTGTATCTAGCTTAGGGTTTATTTTTATTTTACAGGCAACTTTGTATTTATTTTAAATAGGCACAATAGTTATTAAATAGTTATTAACTATTTAATAACTTCCTAGTTAAAATAAGTACAAATATACCTGTAAAATAAAACCTAACCTAAGTTACAATTACACCTAACACTACACTATAATTACATTAATTAACTAAACTAACTACAATTAATTACAATTAAATAAAATAAACTAAAGTACGAAAAAAACAAACACTAAATTACAGAAAATAATAAAATTATTACAATTTTTTAAACTAATTACACCTAATTTAATCCTCCTAATAAAATAAAAAAGCCCCCCAAAATAAAAAATCGCCAATCGAAATTAAGGTAGAAAAAATCCTATTGGCTGATGCAATCAGCCAATAGGATTGAGCTCGCATTCTATTGGCTGATTGGAACAGCCAATAGAATGCAAGCTCAATCCTATTGGCTGATTGGATCAGCCAGTAGGATTTTTTCTACCTTAATTCCGTGTTTAGAATTCTATCAGCCAATCGGAATTGAAGGGATGCCATCTTGGATGACGTCACTTAAAGGTACCGTCATTTAGTGTTAGTCGTCGGATGGAAGAGGATGCTCCGCGTGAGATGGCTTGTAGATGGACCCACTCTGCTCCTGATGGATGAAGATAGAAGATGCCATCTGGATGAAGACTTCTGGCCGTCTGGAGGTCCTCTTCTGCCCGGATCGGATGAAGACTTCTGGCTGTCTGGAGGATCACTTCTGCCCGGTTGGGTGAAGACGTCTCAAGGTAGGGTGATCTTCAAGGGGTTAGTGTTAGGTTTTATTAAGGGGGGATTGGGTGGGTTTTAGAGTAGGGTTGGGTGTGTGGGTGGTGGGTTGTAATGTTGGGGGGGTATTGTCTTTTTTTTTTTACAGGTAAAAGAGCTGATTACTTTGGGGCAATGCCCCGCAAAAGGCCCTTTTAAGGGCTATTTGTAATTTAGTATAGGGTAGGGATTTTTTTTATTTTGGGGGGCTTTTTTATTTTATTAGGGGGATTAGATTAGGTGTAATTAGTTTAAAATTCTTGTAATTCTTTTTTATTTTCTGTAATTTAGTGTTTTTTTTCCGTAATTTAGTTTATTTTATTTAATTGTAATTAATTGTAGGTAGTTTAGGTAATTAGTTTAATGATAGTGTAGTGTTAGGTGTAATTGTAACTTAGGTTAGGGTTTATTTTACAGGTACTTTTGTACTTATTTTAGCTAGGTAGTTATTAAATAGTTAATAACTATTTAATAACTATTGTACCTAGTTAAAATAAATACAAAGTTGCCTGTATAATAAAAATAAATCTTAAGGTGGCTACAATGTAACTATTAGTTATATTGTAGCTAGCTTGGGGTTTATTTTATAGGTAAGTATTTAGTTTTAAATAGGAATAATTTAGTTAATAATAGTAATTTTATTTAGATGTATTTAAATTATATTTAAGTTAGGGGGTGTTAGGGTTAGATTTAGGTTTAGGGGTTAATATGTTTATTATAGTGGCGGCGACGTTGGCGGCGGCGGCGGCAGATTAGGGGTTAATAAGTGTAGTAAGGTGGCGGCGACATTGGGGCGGCAGATTAGAGGTTAATGAATAAAAAGTAGGTGTCGGCGATGTCCGGAGCAGCAGATTAGGGGTTAATAAGTCTAAGATTAGGGGTGTTTAGACTTGGGTTCATGTTAGGGTGTTAGGTGTAGACATAAAAAGTGTTTCCACATAGGAATCAATGGGGCTGCGTTAGAAGCTGAACGCTGCTTTTTTGCAGGTGTTAGGTTTTTTTTCAGCCGGCTCTGCCCGATTGATTCCTATGGGGAAATCGTGCACGAGCACGTTTTGCCAGCTCACCTCTACCGTAAACAGCGCTGGCATTGAGGTGAGATGTGGAGCTAAATTTCTGCTCTACGCTCACCTTTTTGAGGCTAACGCCGGTTTTAAAAAAAAACGTAATACCAGCGCTGTCTGTAGGTGAGCGGTGAGGGAAAACTGCTCGTTAGCACCGCACCCCTGTTTAACGCAAAACTCGTAATCTAGGTGTATGATTGTATAGATTCAGAGTAACCGCTATATATTAGCTGGTTAGCTACCATCAATTTATTTATATCTTGAGCATTTGTATGTGCCCTTATTAAGTTTGCAGATATTAGTCAAATAGCTTTTGGATTTGCACTTAAATAGCCCTTTGTCAAGGATTTTCTTTAAATAAATATATATCTCTTTGAGTATATTTCCCTTGTATACGCAGTTAATTTTTATGTAAATTGCGGGGTTAATTACATATACAGGGATATATTGAGTTTAATAGCTCATTTGCGGCGAGATAACGAGTTTGACGTTAGCCTTAAAAAGCAGCGTTGAGAAGGCCCAACGCTGCTTTTTATCTAACGCTGGTATTACGAGTCTGACAGGTAGAGGCTCTCTGCTCACTTTTCTTCCGCGACTCGAGGCAACCGCAAATCCCCTTACGTCAATTGCGTATCCTATCTGTTCCATGGGATTTGCCTAACGCTGGTATTACGAGTCTTGGAAGAAGTGAGCGGTAGACCCTCTCCTGTCAAGACTTCGATCGCATTTATAAGTCAGTAGTTAAGAGTTTTATGGGCTAACGCCGGAACATAAAACTCTTAACTAAAGTGCTAAAAAGTACACTAACACCCATAAACTACCTATAAACCCCTAAACCAAGGTCCCCCCACATCGCAAATACTATAATAAAAAAAATGAACCCCTAATCTGCCGACCGGACATCGCCGCCACCTACATTATACTTATGAACCCCTAATCTTCTGCTCCTAACATCGCCGACACCTACATTATATTTATTAACCCCTAATCTGCCGACCGGACATTGCCGCCACTTTAATAAATGTATTAACCCCTAAACCGCCGCAACCCCACCTCACAAACACTAGTTACATTTTATTAACCCCTAATCTGCCGTCCCTAACATCGCCGACACCTACTTACATTTATTAACCCCTAATCTGCCACCCCCAACGTCGCCGCTACTATATTAAAGTTATTAACCCCTAAACCTAAGTCTAAACCTAAGTCTAACCCCCCTAACTTAAATATAATTTAAATTAAACGAAATTAATTTAACATAATTAAATAAATTATTCCTATTTAAAACTAAATACTTACCTATAAAATAAACCCTAAGCTAGCTACAATATAACTAATAGTTACATTGTAGCTAGCTTAGGGTTTATTTTTATTTTACAGGCAAGTTTGTATTTATTTTAACTAGGTACAATAGTTATTAAATAGTTATTAACTATTTAATAACTATCTAGCTAAAATAAGTACAAAATTACCTGTAAAATAAATCCTAACCTAAGTTACAATTACATCTAACACTACACTATCATTAAATAAATTACCTAAACTACCTACAATTAATTACAATTAAATTCAATAAACTAAATAACGAAAAAAAAAAAAACACTAAATTACAGAAAATAAAAAAAGAATTGCAAGAACTTTAAACTAATTACACCTAATCTAATCCCCCTAATAAAATATAAAAGCCCCCCAAAATAATAAAATTTCCCTACCCTATACTAATTTACAAATAGCCCTTAAAAGGGCCTTTTGCGGACATTTCCCCAAAGTAATCAGCTCTTTTACCCGTAAAAGAAAAATACAATACCCCCCAACATTAAAACCCACCACCCACACACCCCTACTCTAAAACCCACCCAATCCTCCTTTAAAAAACCTAACTCTAACCCCCTGAAGATCTCCCTACCTTGAGCCATCTTCACCCAGCCGGGCACAAGTGGTCCTCCATACAGCAGAAGTCTTCATCCGATCGGGGCAGAAGAGGTCCTCCAGACGACAGAAGGCTTCATCCAGGCTGCATCTTCTATCTTCATCCTTCTGGAGCGGAGCCATCTTCTATCCAGCCGACACGGAGCCATCCTCTTCAAACAACGTCCTGAATCTAGGCGAATGTGTCTCCAATACATTACACAAATACAGAAGGCCGAACTGTACAAATAAGTGAGACAGTTCATACTACTAGCACAATTGCTTCTGATAGGGAATTTAATTATTTGTGTTGTTTACCCATCTTTTAAATACACAAATAAAAGTGTAACATATCTCAGCCTAATGTCACTATCCCTTTAAGACTGCCTTTCCTGATTCTGACACTCATGCTGTTTTGGGCAGTATTTACATTCAGTTTGCCTGCCTGATTAATCATTCATGCACCTGATTCCCTCAGCCTCTTTTTAAGCCTTCTCAGGTCTAATGTGCTTTGCATTAACTTTGAAGTTGTGTTCCTGAAAACAACTGAGGTCTGTGGTTGATCCTGCATGAATCCTACCAACATATTCAAGCTTCAGTTTTTCCTATTTCCTCTGTCTAAAATCATCAAATCGCAAGTATCCAAATAATTCCATTTTGTTACCTGGACGCTGCTACTTAACAAACTCTGAACATTATTATAAATCAAGCATACTTTTGGTTATCCTCACTCTCTAATTATAACAACAGCATCTTACTCAGAACTTTCTAACTATTCTCTGCAACAAGTTGTCATAGCTGAAATATCCTTCTACAAATATGTTAACATATTCAGAACTCTGCATCTATGTGTTCAGTTAAAAGCTTTCATGTGATTCTCCAATATATGCACAAACAGTAATTAATGCCTAAATCTTGCAACTTGTCTATCACCTGTGCTGCTCTGTTTAATTCTGACATACAGCTCTATATAATATTATGTACTGTGAACCTGCAACAAACCTTAGTTTGCATCTAAGTGTCAATCTTTTACCAGTTTACTCTGAAGCCTGAACATTCCACATTGCTATATTCTTCTCTCATTGAATCCTGCAGCTACTCCTATTAACTAACTATAAGTCACAGTGAAGTCAGAATATATTGTATACAATTGTTGCACTCTCCATTTATTCTACAATAACTTCTAGCAACTATGAATCACAGAATATCATCTATCCACGTCCAGGCTACTCTTCCCCGGGTCAGGGGTCGGTGTCTTCAAATCCCTACCACTGCCCTGAGGGTCTGTGTCCTGAGCGCATGTACACCGGAAAATAACAGAAAGTTAAGGCCTAAAAAAGGGATCCGCAGTGGTAGTGGATGCCCCGGCCCTCAAAGGAAAATAAAAAATTACAACCTATTTCAGACCCAAGCTATCGCTAAAGGAAAAACAGAAGATTTTCATACTTTTAAAAATTTAAAGACACAGTACCCACATTCTAGACTATCCTCTACTCATGTTCGTGGTTACCATTTTGGTGAAACTGATCCTGAATCTGACTATGAAAATGAAGAGGATGTATCCATAGATTCAGCAGAAAAAAAATCAGATCTTTAAAGATTTAAAGAGACAGAACCACTTTTCTAGAATTTCATCTACTCATGTCCGTGACTTCCATTTTGGTGAAACTGATTCTGAGTCTGACTATGTAAATGAAGAGGATGTATTCATAGATTCAGCAGAAAAAAATCAGATCTTTAAAGATTTAAGGAGACAGAACCACTTTTCTAGAATTTCATCTACTCATGTCCGTGACTTACAATTTGGTGAAACTGATTCTGAATCTGACTATGAAAATGAAGAGGATGTATTCATAGATTCAGCAGAAAAAAATCAGACCTTTAAAGATTTAAAGAGACAGGACTACTGTTCCAGAATACCATCTACTCCTCCTGTTTGTGATTCCCATCCTGGTGATACTGACTCTGAGTCTGAATATGTCAACGAGGAGGATGACTTCACAGATCCAGCTGAACTGGCACTAGACTGGTATGAGCGCAACTTTAATTTGCCACAAACTCAGACAAAACCTCAACCTATTGGCTATAATGACATCTTTGGTAGCTATATTTACAATATAGATGATACAGACAGCTCCCATCATGAAACCTCTCATGGAAATACTGATCTTCCTATTTCTGATATTCCCATGGATTCTGTAGATTGGACAGATTCAGAGCTGGAAGAAGAGACATCTGGTTTACAGACTGCTGTTTGGAGAAATGGTCCCCTCAACTACTATGATGATTTATTACTTCAGAATTATGCATCAAGTGATGAAGAGGATTTCTGTTCTCAACCTGATATAAGGTACTCCAGGCCACAGTGGTACCACCCTAAGAAGCCTCATATTGGGAAGAAATATTAGTTATCTAAGCTCTCTAAAAAAAAGAAGAAAAAGAAAATCTTTCTTCCTACAGAAAATCAGAAGCGTAAAGAGAAAACTCAGCCTGAATCTCCTGTTTCATTTTCTGTTGTGCCAGATCCTCTATTGCCTCATGATACACTCCACACCAAGCTGGATGTTGTCTCTAGTCGCAATCAGTCTGTTTTTGAAGCACTTCATGGTTTATCTTCTCAAACTCTACAATTACAAACACTGCTTTCAACTACTGATTCCTTACATCCCTCTCATGCTGCCTCAATGTCTGTAAACCCTGTGCTAGAAGCAAAAGATAATTTTGTTCCAGATATACAACCTTTCAGTTTTCCAGAGGTAGTCCCTGGAGAATTTGGTCCTGAAATTCAAACTAAAATAAGTATACCTGCTGAACCCCAGAAAACCTCTCAGTCAGAATCTTGTATCACAATTCCTCCACATCTACCTGAGAGTGGCATATTTCAGTACACTCCACCTTTTCAAAATTCTTCTGTTACTGCAGCTAAGAAAATGTTTTCCTTGGGAGATACTGCGCGTCAACCTACATTTTCTACTACATCTGTTACCTGTAAAGGAATTCCTGATACTGAACCCTGTGAAGAAAACATTGAACCTAGTTCGCAAGTGGACATTCTTGACCCTGAAACTTGTACAAAAGTTCTTCAAGAAGATTCCCCAGTGGCTATTCCTGTCCCTGTTTTCCATGATGATACTACTAAACCTGGCATCAAGGTGGACTCTCCTGTTTTTGACCCTGGTATGGGTATTCCTTTGTTTAACCCAGAAATGGGTGTAATAATACTTGATCATGAAGATAGCCATGCCCTCTGCTCAGAAGCGAGTATGGTTCTTGGCTCTAAAGTGGATCTTGTAAATTCTTCGTTTGTGAACCCTGAAGAAAGCCTTGCCCTCTGCTCAGAAGATAGTATGGATCCTGGCTCTAAAGTGGGTTCTTTTTCTATAGTTGAACCTTGCCCTGGCATTCCTTCACCCGATCCTACTGAGGATATTCCTGAACCTTGCCCAGATGTGGATATTCCTGAACCTTGCCCAGATGTGGCTACTTCTGAACCTTGCCCTGGTGTGGGCATTCCTTCACCTGATCCTACTGAGGATATTCCTGAACCTTGCCCAGATGTGGGTATTCATGAACCTTGCCCTGGTGTGGGCATTCATATACCTGATCCTATTGAGGACACTCTTGATTCTGAATCCAGTAAGGACACATTTTATATTGAACCAGAAGAAGGCAAGAACTGGTCAACTCTAGCTCTCTACACTCCTAACTCCTACTTTGAAGAAAGCCCTGCTATTGGGTTAGAAGTGGCTATAGCATTTTCTTTTGGAGTATATCTAATCCTCAGCCAAGAGGTTAATTCTGAGGATACTCAAATCTCTGACCCAAAGGTGGTTAATCTGGTTATCAACCCAGAATGCTGCATCTCTATTTCTGAAGCTGAGGAAAGTCTATTCATATGTCTAGGACTTTGTGCCTTTTCATTGGCTGTGTACATGGTCATCTATATCATATATCATGAAGAATATCTGCCTTTCAACTCTCAGGATGTTTCTGTGGTAGGAAGCTCATTGTATGTCACGTTCACGATGACTACAAGAAAGATGACTTCAAGTTTTACTCTCATCATTGTCAAGATCTTTTGATACCTGAATTCCATGGCCTTTGCTTTGTCATTTTACTTTTTCAAGAGATCTCCAACCCTCCTTTCTTGATTTCCGATTGGACTCACTACCTCCATACACCTACTACCGGCTCTTCATATCATTTTTGTTCTCTCTCCTTTTGGATTTCATTCGGCGCCCAGAGGTCGCCTTTAAGGAGGGGGTTCTGTAACATATCTCAGCCTAATGTCACTATCCCTTTAAGACTGCCTTTCCTGATTCTGACACTCATGCTGTTTTCAGCAGTATTTACATTCAGTTTGCCTGCCTGATTAATCATTCATGCACCTGACTCCCTCAGCCTCTTTTTAAGCCTTCTCAGGTCTAATGTGCTTTGCATTAACTTTGAAGTTGTGTTCCTGAAAACAACTGAGGTCTGTGGTTGATCCTGCATGAATCCGACCAACATATTCAAGCTTCAGTTTTTCCTATTTCCTCTGCCTAAAATCATCAAATCGCAAGTATCCAAATAATTCCATTTTGTTACCTGGACACTGCTACTTAACAAACTCTGAACTTTATTATAAATCAAGCATACTTTTGGTTATCCTCACTCTCTAATTATAACAACAGCATCTTACTCAGAACTTTATAACTATTCTCTGCAACAAGTTGTCATAGCTGAAATTTCCTTCTACAAATATGTTAACATATTCAGAACTCTGCATCTATGTGTTCAGTTAAAAGCTTTCATGTGATTCTCCAATATATGCACAAACAGTAATTGATGCTTTAAACTTGCAACTTGACTATCACCTGTGCTGCTCTGATTATTACTGACATACAGCTCTATATAATATTATGTACTGTGAACCTGCAACAAACCTTAGTTTGCATATATATGCACAAATGTAATTAATGCCTAAAACTTGCAACTTGTCTATCACCTGTGCTGCTCTGTTTAATTCTGTCATACAGCTCTATATAATATTATGTACTGTGAACCTGCAACAAACCTTAGTTTGCATCTAAGTGTCAATCTTTTACCAGTTTTTCCACATTGCTATATTTTTCTCTCATTGAATCCTGCAGCTACTCCTATTAACTAACTATAAGTCACAGTGAAGTCAGAATATATTGTATACAATTGTTGCACTCTCTATTTATTCTACATTAACTTCTAGCAACTATGAATCACAGAATATCATCTATCCACGTCCAGGATACTCTTCCCCGGGTCAGGGGTCGGTGTCTTCAAATCCCTACCACTGCCCTGAGGGTCTGTGTCCTGAGCGCATGTACACCGGAACATGACAAAAAGTTATATTTGAATCACCATTTCCTGCCTCCACATTAGCCTGGGCATAGAGTGCTACCAAAGCATTTCCTATTTGTGGAAAACTGTTCCACATACTCTTTGTATAATCAAAATGAATGCGAGCACCACTCTTCAAACGTAGATGATATTTCATATTTCATAGTGCCTTTTGTCAAACTCTTGTGTGTGTAAATATTTAACTAATGTTTGCATAGCTATAGCACTTTGCATATTTTATCAAATATATGTCTGTTAAGTTAGGTTAAGCAGCTCAGGCCCATATATCTGTCTATTTATTTGTTTAATGGATTTATTTCATCCCCTTGTATACCTCAGTCTTATCTCTGTAATATTTTGATCTTTTGTTTTTACTTGAATGACCCTTAGCTCAAATGTCCATAAATGCACCCTCCCCATTCCTTTAAAACTCTTTTTGCAGGCCTATCATGACCCTAATATATCTCTCTCCTTCAGCCTGATTTGAAATATATCCTGCCACAGAACTCCAAGAAAATACAAAGATTTTTACACTAAGCTGTTTCAACTGCCCTCTGCTAAATAACAGGTAGCCTTCTGGAAGACAGTTTGCTCTGTTGCCATAACTTATCTGCTGAGTGCTGATGGAGAGTTATAAAAAACAGTCCCCCTAGCTCACAAAATTATAAAGTATCCCATTCCCTTTATGGCCAAACTAAAATGATGTCCAAATTCCTTTTCATTATGTTTCTTGCTCTTGCAAATGATGTAGAGCCTAACCCTGGTCCACCAACAAATTCCATTCCTAGCCTTCCAGCTAAAAAAGGCCTCTCCTTTGTGCACTATAATATCCGCAGCTTACTAACAAAAAGCGATGCACTGCAAGCTTGGTGTTTACAATACAAGCCCAAAATCATTGTTATCTCTGAATCATGGCTAACTGCAAAAATACCTGACTCTGCCATTGCAATACATGGGTATTCATGCCATAGAAATGATAGAGCAAAGAGAGGAGGCGGCATTGTAATTTATGCTGACATTTCCATAAAGTTCACCCCCTTACAAAAATATAGCTCTTCTGCCACCTTTGATTTCCTTTCTGGCACAATTGAGATCCTGTGCAGTAAATCAATCATTGTTGCAGGAATCTACCGCCCACCTAGCTTTCCCTTTCTGACATAGCCCATCTCCTTAGTGAAAACATAGCTCAAAACCCAAAAAGTGAAATTTTGGTCTTTGCAGATTTTAATATTGACTGGCTGAATCCTAAAGTAAATTTATGCTTACCTGATAAATTAATTTCTTCTATGATACGACGAGTCCACGGATTCATCCTTTACTTGTGGGATATTATCCTCCTGCTAACAGGAAGTGGCAAAGAGCACCACAGCAGAGCTGTCTATATAGCTCCTCCCTTAACTCCACCCCCCAGTCATTCGACCGAAGGTACAGGAAGGAAAAGGAGAAACTAAAAGGTGCAGAGGTGACTGAAGTTTTAAATCAAAAAAATATAATCTGTCTTAAATTGACAGGGCGGGCCGTGGACTCGTCGTATCATAGAAGAAATTAATTTATCAGGTAAGCATAAATTTACTTGTGGGATACAATACCAAAGCTACAGGACACGGATGAACGGGAGGGACAAGACAGACGGTTAAACAGAAGGCACCACTGCTTGAATAACTTTTCTCCCAAAAATAGCCTCCGAAGAAGCAAAACTATCAAATTTGGAAAAGGTATGAAGCGAAGACCAAGTCGCAGCCTTACAAATCTGTTCAACAGAAGCATCATTTTTAAAAGCCCATGTGGAAGCCACCGCTCTAATGGAGTGAGCTGTAATTCTGTCAGGAGGCTGCTGTCCAAATTCAAACAGTAGTATCCAGCACAGGGACCCAAGAGGAGGGAGACCAAAAGCAAGCAACTGCCAACTTGCCAATAATGATATTATATCAAACAAAAATGATCTCCTTAGAAAATCCTCAATTTTATTGTTTCAAATAACAGGAACAGACATTAGCCTCGAAACGTCACGTGGTCACATGATTAAGGGACATTAGCCCCGAAACGTCGTGACACTGTCTGTTCCTGTTATTTGAAACAATAAAATTGAGGATTTCCTAAGCAGATCATTTTTGTTTGATATTATAGGAGGCTGCTGTCCAGCAGTCTTGTATGCCACACGGATGATGCTTTTCAGCCAAAAAGAAAGAGAGGTAGCCGTAGCTTTCTGACCTCTACGTTTTCCAGAATTGACAACAAACAGAGAAGATGTTTGACGGAAATCTTTGGTCGCTTGCATGTAAAACTTCAAAGCACAAACCACGTCCAAGTTGTGCAACAGACGCTCCTTCTTAGAGGAAGGATTAGGACACAGGGAAGGAACAACAATTTCCTGATTAATATTCTTATTAGTAACAACCTTAGGAAGGAATCCAGGTTTATTATGCAAAACCACCTTATCAGAATAAAAAACAAGATAAGGCAAGTCACATTGCAATGCAGATAGTTCAGAAACTCTTCGAGCCGAAGAGATAGCAACTAAAAACAGAACTTTCCAAGATAGAAGCTTAATATCTATGGACGCAAAACCACCTTAGTCTTCATCCATCTGCTGCCTGAGAGAAAATAGTACACACCGGTACCATTTAAAATAAAAAACTCTTGCTTGAAGAAAATAAAAACTAACATTTTATCACCTCTTTCACTTTACCCTTCCTAGTACTTAGAGTAGGCAAAGAGAATGACTGGGGGGTGGAGTTAAGGGAGGAGCTATATAGACAGCTCTGCTGTGGTGCTCTTTGCCACTTCCTGTTAGCAGGAGGATAATATCCCACAATTAAAGGATGAATCCGTGGACTCGTCATATCTTATAGAAGAAAAACATAATTTATGCTTACCTGATAAATTCCTTTCTCCTGTAGTGTAGTCAGTCCACGGGTCATCCATTACTTATGGGATTATATCTCCTCCCTAACAGGAAGTGCAAGAGGATCACCCAAGCAGAGCTGCTATATAGCTCCTCCCCTCTACGTCATACCCAGTCATTCGACCAAAACCAAACGAGAAAGGAGAAACTATAGGGTGCAGTGGTGACTGGAGTTTAATTTAAAATTTAGACCTGCCGTAAAAAACAGGGCGGGCCGTGGACTGACTACACTACAGGAGAAAGGAATTTATCAGGTAAGCATAAATTATGTTTTCTCCTGTTAAGTGTAGTCAGTCCACGGGTCATCCATTACTTATGGGATACCAATACCAAAGCTAAAAGTACACGGATGACGGGAGGGACAAGGCAGGACCTTTACACGGAAGGAACCACTGCCTGAAGAACCTTTCTCCCAAAAACAGCCTCCAAAGAAGCAAAAGTGTCAAATTTGTAAAATTTGGAAAAGGTGTGAAGTGAAGACCAAGTTGCAGCCTTGCAAATCTGTTCAACAGAGGCCTCATTTTTAAAGGCCCAAGTGGAAGCCACAGCTCTGGTAGAATGAGCTGTAATTCTTTCAGGAGGCTGCTGTCCAGCAGTCTCATAGGCTAAACGTATTATGCTACGAAGCCAGAAGGAGAGAGAGGTAGCCGAAGCCTTTTGACCTCTCCTCTGTCCCGAATAAACGACAAACAGGGAAGAAGTTTGTCGAAAATCTTTAGTTGCCTGTAAATAGAATTTCAGTGCCCGGACAACGTCCAAATTGTGCAGAAGACGTTCCTTCTTTGAGGAAGGATTAGGGCACAATGAAGGAACAACAATCTCTTGATTGATATTCTTGTTAGTGACTACCTTAGGTAAGAACCCAGGTTTAGTACGCAGAACTACCTTGTCTGAATGAAAAATCAGATAAGGGGAATCACAATGTAAGGCTGATAACTCAGAGACTCTTCGAGCCGAGGAAATAGCCATTAGGAACAGAACTTTCCAAGATAACAGCTTGATATCAATGGAATGAAGGGGTTCAAACGGAACACCCTGTAAAACATTGAGAACTAAATTTAAGCTCCATGGCGGAGCAACAGTTTTAGACACAGGCTTAATCCTGGCTAAAGCCTGACAAAAGGCCTGAACGTCTGGAACTTCTGACAGACGCTTGTGCAAAAGAATGGACAGAGCTGAGATCTGTCCCTTTAACGAACTAGCAGATAAACCCTTTTCTAAGCCTTCTTGTAGAAAAGACAATATCCTAGGAATCCTAACCTTACTCCATGAGTAACTCTTGGATTCGCACCAATGTAAGTATTTACGCCATATTTTATGGTAAATTTTCCTGGTAACAGGTTTCCTAGCCTGTATTAAGGTATCAATCACTGACTCCGAGAATCCATGCTTTGATAGAATCAAGCGTTCAATCTCCATGCAGTCAGCCTCAGAGAAATTAGATTTGGATGTTTGAAAGGACCCTGAACCAGAAGGTCCTGTCTCAGAGGCAGAGACCATGGTGGACAGGACGACATGTCCACTAGATCTGCATACCAGGTCCTGCGTGGCCACGCAGGAGCTATTAGAATCACTGATGCCCTCTCCTGCTTGATCCTGGCAATCAGACGAGGAAGTATCGGGAAGGGTGGAAACACATAAGCCATGTTGAAGACCCAAGGTGCTGTCAGAGCATCTATCAGAACCGCTTCCGGGTCCCTGGATCTTGATCCGTAACAAGGAAGCTTGGCATTCTGGCGAGACGCCATGAGATCCAGATCTGGTTTGCCCCAACGCTGAAGCAGTTGTGCAAATACCTCCGGGTGAAGTTCCCACTCCCCCGGATGAAAAGTCTGGCGACTTAGGAAATCCGCCTCCCAGTTCTCCACACCTGGGATGTGGATCGCTGACAGGTGGCAAGAGTGAGACTCTGCCCAGCGAATTATCTTTGAGACTTCCATCATCGCTAGGGAACTCCTTGTCCCTCCCTGATGGTTGATGTAAGCCACAGTCGTGATGTTGTCCGACTGGAACCTGATGAACCTCAGAGTTGCTAGCTGAGGCCAAGCCAGAAGAGCATTGAGAACTGCTCTCAATTCCAGAATGTTTATTGGAAGTAGACTCTCCTCCTGAGTCCATGATCCCTGAGCCTTCAGGGAATTCCAGACAGCGCCCCAACCTAGTAGGCTGGCGTCTGTTGTTACAATTGTCCAGTCTGGCCTGCTGAAGGGCATCCCCCTGGACAGATGTGGCCGAGAAAGCCACCATAGAAGAGAATCTCTGGTCTCTTGATCCAGATTCAGCATAGGGGACAAATCTGAGTAATCCCCATTCCACTGACTTAGCATGCACAATTGTAGTGGTCTGAGATGCAGGCGTGCAAAAGGTACTATGTCCATTGCCGCTACCATTAAGCCGATTACCTCCATGCATTGAGCCACTGACGGGTGTTGAATGGAATGAAGGACACGGCAAGCATTTAGAAGTTTTGTTAACCTGTCTTCTGTCAGGTAAATTTTCATTTCTACAGAATCTATAAGAGTCCCCAAGAAGGGAACTCTTGTGAGTGGCCTTAGAGAACTCTTTTCTACGTTCACCTTCCACCCATGCGACCTTAGAAATGCCAGAACTAACTCTGTATGAGACTTGGCAGTCTGGAAACTTGACGCTTGTATCAGAATGTCGTCTAGGTACGGAGCTACCGATATTCCTTGCGGTCTTAGTACCGCCAGAAGGGAGCCCAGAACCTTTGTAAAGATTCTTGGAGCCGTGGCTAACCCGAAGGGAAGAGCTACAAACTGGTAATGCCTGTCTAGGAAGGCAAACCTTAGGTACCGATAATGATCCTTGTGAATCGGTATGTGGAGGTAGGCATCCTTTAAATCCACTGTGGTCATGTACTGACCCCTTTGGTTCATAGGTAAGATTGTCCGAATAGTCTCCATTTTGAACGATGGAACTCTTAGGAAATTGTTTAGGATCTTTAAGTCCAAAATTGGTCTGAAGGTTCCCTCTTTTTTGGGAACCACAAACAGATTTGAGTAAAACCCTTGTCCGTGTTCCGACCGCGGAACTGGATGGATCACTCCCATTAGTAAAAGGTCTTGTACACAGCGTAGAAACGCTTTTCCCTTTAGCTGGTTTGTTGACAGCCTTGAAAGATGAAATCTCCCTTTTGGAGGAGAAGCTTTGAAGTCCAGAAGATATCCCTGAGATATGATCTCTAAAGCCCAGGGATCCTGGACATCTCTTGCCCAAGCCTGGGTGAAGAGAGAAAGTCTGCCCCCCACTAGATCCGTTTCCGGATCGGGGGCCCTCACTCCATGCTGTCTTAGGGGCAGCAGCAGGCTTTCTGGCCTGCTTGCCCTTGTTCCAGGACTGGTTAGGTTTCCAGCCCTGTCTGTAGCGAGCAACAGTTCCTTCCTGCTTTGGAGATGAGGAAGTTGATGCTGGTCCTGCCTTGAAGTTATGAAAGGCACGAAAATTAGACTGTCTAGCCCTTGGTTTGGCTCTGTCTTGAGGCAGGGCATGACCCTTACCTCCAGTAATGTCAGCGATAATTTCTTTCAAACCGGGCCCGAATAATGTCTGCCCTTTGAAAGGTATGTTAAGCAATTTAGATTTAGAGGTTACATCGGCTGACCAAGATTTAAGCCACAGTGCTCTGCGCGCTTGAATGGCGAATCCTGAATTCTTAGCCGTAAGTTTAATTAAGTGTACTACGGCATCGGAAATAAATGAATTGGCTAGCTTAAGTACTCTAAGCTTGTCGGTAATTTCATCCAATGTAACTGAGTTAATGGTCTCTTCCAGAGACTCAAACCAGAATGCCGCCGCAGCCGTGACAGGCGCAATGCATGCAAGGGGTTGTAATATAAAACCTTGTTGAACAAACATTTTCTTAAGGTAACCTTCTAACTTTTTATCCATTGGATCTGAAAAAGCACAGCTATCCTCCACCGGGATAGTGGTGCACTTAGCCAGAGTAGAAACTGCTCCCTCCACCTTAGGGACCGTCTGCCATAAGTCCCGTGTGGTGGCGTCTATTGGAAATATTTTTCTAAATATAGGAGGGGGTGAAAAAGGCACACCGGGTCTATCCCACTCCTTGTTAATAATTTCTGTAAGCCTCTTAGGTATAGGAAAAACATCAGTACACACCGGTACCGCATAGTATCTATCCAGCCTACACATTTTCTCTGGAATTGCAACCGTGTTACAATCATTCAGAGCCGCTAATACCTCCCCTAGCAATACACGGAGGTTCTCAAGCTTAAATTTAAAATTTGAAATGTCTGAGTCCAGTTTACTTGGATCAGATCCGTCACCCACAGAATGAAGCTCTCCGTCCTCATGTTCTGCATATTGTGACGCAGTATCAGACATGGCTCTAATATTATCAGCGCACTCTGTTCTCACCCCAGAGTGGTCGCGTTTACCCCTAATTTCTGGCAATTTAGATAATACTTCAGTCATAACATTAGCCATGTCTTGCAAAGTGATTTGTATGGGCCGCCCTGATGTACTTGGCGCCACAATATCACGCACCTCCCGAGCGGGAGACGCAGGTACTAACACGTGAGGAGAGTTAGTCGGCATAACTTCCCCCTCGTTGTCTGGTGAAATCTTCTTTACATGTACACTTTTATTTAAAGTAGCATCAATGCAATTAGTACACAAATTTCTATTGGGCTCCACATTGGCCTTTAAACATATTGCACAAAGAGATTCCTCTGTGTCAGACATGTTTAACAGACTAGCAATGAAACTAGCAAGCTTGGAAAATACTTTTCAAATAAATTTACAAGCAATATAAAAAACGTTACTGTGCCTTTAAGAAACACTAATAAACTGTCACATTAGAATTACAATGAACCAAATTTGTTATAGCAACCAAATTTTCACAATAAATGCAATAAATTAGCAAAGGATTGCACCCACCAGCAAATGGATGATTAACCCCTTAATACCCAAAAACGGATAACAGATATAAAAACGTTTTATCACAGTCAAAGCACAGTCTCACAGGTCTGCTGTGAGTGATTACCTCCCTCAAAACTAGTTTTGGAGACCCCTGGGCTCTGTAGAGACGTCCTGGATCATGGAGGAAGGAATAGGAAGACTGTGAGTGAATTCTTACTGCGCAAGAAAGCGCCAAAATAGGCCCCTCCCACTCATATTATAGCAGTGGGGAAGCTCAGCAAACTGAATTTATTCAAAAATAACAACAGCCATGTGGAAAAATAATGCCCAAAAGATTTTATCACCAAGTACCTCAGAGAAAAACGATTAACATGCCAGTAAAACGTTTTAAAATAAAATTATTAAATGATACTAATAAGCCTGCTGCTAGTCGCTTACACTGCAGTGGGGGCTCAAATATAAGTTAAATGTACACAGTATTTTCTTAGTGAAGTTCCATTCCCCAGAAAATACCTCAGTGTAACATACATATATATCAGCCTGATACCAGTCGCTATTACTGCATTTAAGGCTGCACTTACATTATATGGGTATTAGCAGTATTTTCTCAGTCAATTCCATTCCTTAGAAAATAATATACTGCAACATACCTCCTTGCAGGTGAACCCTGCCCGCTGTCCCCTGATCTGAAGTTACCTCACTCCTCAGAATGGCCGAGAACAGCAAATAGATCTTAGTTACGACCGCTAAGATCATACATAAACTCAGGTAGATTCTTCTTCTAATGCTGCCTGAGAAAAAACAACACACTCCGGTGCTGTTTAAAATAACAAACTTTTGATTGAAGATATGAAAACTAATTTTAATAACCACAGTCCTCTCACACGTCCTATCTATTAGTTAGGTGCAAGAGAATGACTGGGTATAACGTAGAGGGGAGGAGCTATATAGCAGCTCTGCTTGGGTGATCCTCTTGCACTTCCTGTTAGGGAGGAGATATAATCCCATAAGTAATGGATGACCCGTGGACTGACTACACTTAACAGGAGAAACAATAGTTTTTGCTCACCATTTAAGACTTTGCAGCTAACGCAATTAATCTCCTCCCCAACTTGCATAAACATTAAAAGCCATAACCACACCCTGCTTGATTGGATTCTCTCCACTTCTCCTGACCGAATCCAGGAGGCAGGTGTCCTCCCTAACAGCTTTAGTGACCACTGCTTAGTATACTGCGTGCGCAAAACAAAGGAAACTAAATCCTCTCCCAAGGTTAAAATCACCAGGTCCTTCAAAAAATGTAATCTTCAATCATTTCTAAATGACATCAAGAACCTCCCCTGGCACAGATTAAACCTAATTCCAGATTTAGGGGCATATGTATCAAGCTCCGTATGGAGCTTGATGCCCCGTGTTTCTGGCGAGCCTGCAGACTCGCCAGAAACAGCAGTTATGAAGCAGCGGTCACAAAGACCGCTGCTCCATAACCTGTCCGCCTGCTCTGAGCAGGCAGACAGACATCGCCGGAAATCAACCCGATCGAGTATGATAGGGTTGATTGACACCCCCCTGCTGGCGGCCGATTGGCCACGAGTCTGCAGGGGGCGGCGTTGCACCAGCAGTTCTTCTGAGCTGCTGGTGCAATGCTGAATATGGCGAGCGTATTGCTCGCTGTATTCAGCGAGGTCTGGCAGACCTGATCCGCAGTGTTGGATCAGGTGCGCCAGACCTTCATACATATGCCCCTTAGACTCTGCAGTTGAATTCCTTCAGTCTGAACTCCTACAAGTTTGGAATTTACATGCCCCGCTGCATAAGGTGAGAGTAAAAGGAGCACACTTGAATTGGATCACAGCTGACCTCATTCAAATGTACCAGTTTCGGGATTCTTTGTGGTCAAAGTACAAGCATACTGGCTCTATGAACGATCACTGTGTATATAGACAATGGCGAAATATATGCACTAAACAAACAAAATTGACCAAGGCCCAATATTTCTGTGAAAATCTGAACAATAACATATCAAACACTAGAAAGTTTTGGAAAGTCATAAATAACGTACACACTCCCCCAATCCACTCCCAACCTTCCACTGTCAAAGTGGACAACCAAACCCTGCAACTTCCCTTAGAAGTAGCAAATGCCTTTAACAGTTATTTTGTCGGATGCTCCACCACCCTGATTGACAAACTAATAAATGGCATGCATCCTGAAACTACAAATGTGGATCTGGCCCCGCTAAATCTGCAAATACCCAATATAGAGAAGTTCAATTTTAGACCTATACCCATCAATGTCATTAAGAAACACCTTAATAATCTAAAAATGAAAAACCAGTGTGGACTTGATAAAATCCCAGCAATGCTGTTGAAGCTCAGTGCGCCGGCAATTGCTAAACCTGTCACAACCCTAATTAACGAATCCTTGGTGTCTGGTTACATACCCAAACTTCGGAAGACTGCAAGAGTAGTGCCTATCCATAAAAGTGGTGAGTTAACCTTGGTTACTAACTATCGCCCAATATCATTGCTCCCAGTATTGTCAAAAATCTTAGAAAAATTTGTCCATACGCAACTATGTGAATATTACCAACAATCTAACTATCTGACCCCTGGTCAATCAGGTTTTCGCCCAAATCACTCCACTACAACTGCCCTCCTAAAAGTTTGCAACGACATCCAAACTGGCATGGAACAAGGAGACCTAACTGGAGCAATTGTTCTTGATTTTGCAAAGGCCTTTGACACAGTAGACCAAGACATACTACTGCTCAAACTAAAAAACTCTGGGTGATCGTCCGCTAACCTGATTTCGATCATATGTATCTGATCAATCACAGTATGTCTCCATTTCTGACAGCGACTCCCTCCCTCTCCCAGTCACGTGTGGTGTTCCCCAAGGTTCCATTCTCGGCCCCCTACTATTCACATTATTTATAAATGATTTGCCTTATGTCTGCAAATCCTCAACTGTACACATGTACGCAGACGACACAGTAATCTATGCAAACAAATCTGATCTGTCGCAGCTTGAGGCAATGCTCCCAGACCAGTTCACAGAGGTAGAAAAGTGGATCTCAAAAAACAAACTCTTCCTAAACACTGACAAAACTGTCACAATGATCTTTGGAACGGGACCTAAATTACACAAATTACAAAATTCCCATCTTCGCATCAAAACAAAATCCAATTGCACACTGACCGCAGCCCACTCTTTCAAATACTTGGGTATGTTGTTAGACCCCAATCTATCTTTTGGCTTCCACATAGAAATAATTGCATCTAAACTCTATCCAAAACTAGGTGCCCTGTACAAAAACAAATCCTGCCTCAGCCCTACAGTAAAGGAAAAGATTGTACAGCAAATGTTGATGCCTATCATGGATTATGGGGACGTAGTATACTCACCTGCACCGCAAACTCACCTTAATAAACTGAATACATTGTATAACTTATTCTGCCACTTTGTGCTACAATGTAACTACAGGACCCACCACTGTGACATGCTAAAAGAACTAAACTGGCTGTCGCTGGAATCCAGACGCACCCTCCATCTTTCCAACCTTGTTGTTTAAGAGCTTTTCTGGGAAGCTCCCACCCTACCTGAGCAGAATGCTCTCCCCTGCTATTCCCACCTCCTATAACCTCTGATCCAATAACAGCACATTATTTAGCTTGCCTCCATACAAAAAGGAAGCCGCTCGATCCTCCTTTTCCTACAGAGCACCACAGTTATGGAACGACCTCCCGCACACTTTAAAACCTTCCCCAAGCCTAAAATCCTTTAAGAGATCCCTCTCTGCATATCTCAAAACAGAATGCACCTGTCATGGTTGATTATATATTTCCTACCCATTCTATGTTAAATTTCTGCATATATTGTGTATTATTATTGTTTTTGTATTTTATTGTACCATATTGTATCAATGCAATGTTTTGTGGACCCAGGACATACTTGAAAACGAGAAAAATCTCAATGTATCCTTCCTGGTTAAATATTTTATAAATATAAATATATATATCTACCCATGTAAGCACCCTGAGTCACCCTAAATACGGCAGTTATACACAACCCTGCAGCTGGTATAGCTAACTGGCTACTAGTTATATATATCTACCCATGTGAGCACCCTGAGTCACCCAAAATACGCCAGTTATACACAACCCTGCAGCTGGTATAGCTAACTGGCTACTAGTTGTATATATCTACCCATGTCAGCACCCTGAGTCACCCTAAATACACCAGTTATACACAACCCTACAGCTGGTATAGCTAACTGATACACCTTGGTTATTTGTACCTTTATAATTTGTCCCTGGCCTGGATCTAGGGTTGCAACCTCAGCCATGTTTTCCAGGACAGTTATGGTTTTACATGATGCAAGGTGTGCAGGGAGGAACCTGCATTGTGCCCCTGGACAGCACATAGTGCTGCTGGTCATTACTATTCATGTTCTTCCCTGCATACCCTGAACCAGATGTAACTCATAACTGTCCAGAAAAAAAAGGCCGACATGGTAACCCTACCTGCATCTCATGTCCAGAGCAGTCACTTGGCCATCTGTCCCCTCCCTAACATTAGCAGCTTCTGCTTAAAATTAACTCTGAAAATTGTGATTCTTTTCCCCCTCATTTAGAGAGGCCACAATGTATTCTGTATATTTTAGTATGCTGCAGTTTCAATGACCCAGCTAGATGCTAGTAATTGCTTAGAGTAGTACATAAGCACAATTACATTTGGCATCTGATTGGTTAAACAAGGGGTGTTGCTGATCATGGCATCATCGCTAATATGTAAAAGACATCTAGCAGAATGGGTTTACTGTCCCTTTAACCCTTTGGCCAGAAGATAATAAAGTAAAAAAGTTTCTGTCTGTACTGCTGGTTCTCAGTTTATTAGCGAGATATTAGCTCACTGACTGACCTCTCTAGCCTCTCTCTTTTACACAACTGATTCACTTAACAATAAAGGTTTGAGTGAAGTTTAGTGAATAACACACACACTAGTGATACTGGAGAGGACTGTTAGTGAACGAGAGAAATCACTCCAACAGCTCCTGTATAAACCCTGAACCCTGTGCACGTTACAGGGTCATGTTGTCTCACCTCACTGAGCCGGCAGCACTCGTCCATATACTGATCCAGGCTGTCACTTGTTGGGTACCTTCTTAGTTCGTGGTGCAAGTCATCAATATCATCAAATGTGTCCTGGTAAAAATCTGCCATCACATTGCTGTTCTTACCCAGCACAGAGCTGTGTTCTGGCCTTGATAACTCCTCTGGGGCAACTTTGTGCTCATAGCAGTTCTGCTTATTATAAATGGACAAGTCTAGATTTTCATCTTGGCAATTAATGAAATCTTCCACTGATGTTTGTGGATCTCCCTTAGCAGTGAGATCAGCATCCGAGAGGAACGTGCGGTCTGGGTCCCTACACATCTCCAGGTGACACACTGTAGGGGAGGAAGAAGCGCTGAGGACACCAGAGTCACATGAGGAATCCCTACTGTGAACCACAAAGCTCTTTTCAGAACCTTTTGGGCTGGACGGGGAATTGGCTCTGCTTTGTATCTCCACCCCAGAATCCTCTGACTCAAACTTATACAAGCGACAAAGTGAGCCTGTGGCCCCCAGTTCACTGACACGATTCTCATACATTAACTTGGGCTGTTCTTCTGCAATAGGCAAATCATTAGACACGCCAGCCTGAAGAAGCATGTGTGCAGTCAGACCCGGACCTTCTACCAGTTTATTGTCATTTCCATTTTTTAGCTTCTTCATATGAGTCAGCACCACTTCACCCTCTGATGATTCTGTCTTCTTCCCTATAAGAGAAGCAGCACAGTTAGTGACAGGTGAGATAGGACATCTGGTGACATAGAACGGTTAGTGACAGGTGATATAGGACATCTAGTGACTGGTGATATAGAACGGTTAGTGACAGGTGATATAGGACATCTGGTGACATAGAACGGTTAGTGACAGGTGATATAGGACATCTAGTGACTGGTGATATAGAACGGTTAGTGACAGGACAGTAAGTGACTGGTGACATAGAACAGTTAGTGACAGGACAGTAAGTGACTGGTGACATAGAACAGTTAGTGACAGGTGATATAGGACATCTAGTGACTGGTGACATAGAATGGTTAGTGACAGGACAGTAAGTGACTGGTGACATAGAACGGTTAGTGACAGGACATACGGTTAGTGACAGGAAAGTAAGTGACTGGTGATATAGAACAGTTAGTGACAGGTGATTTAGGACATCTAGTGACTGGTGACATAGAACGGTTAGTGACAGGACAGTAAGTGACTGGTGACATAGAACGGTTAGTGACAGGACAGTAAGTGACTGGTGACATAGAACAGTTAGTGACAGGACAGTAAGTGACAGGTGACATAGAATGGTTAGTGACAGGACAGTAAGTGACTGGGGACATAGAACAGTTAGTGACAGGACAGTAAGTGACTGGTGACATAGAACAGTTAGTGACAGGACATCTAGTGACTGGTGACATAGAACGGTTAGTGAAAGGACATCTAGTGACTGGTGACATAGAACGGTTAGTGACAGGACAGTAAGTGACTGGTGACATAGAATGGTTAGTGACAGGACAGTAAGTGACTGGTGACATAGAACAGTTAGTGACAGGACAGTAAGTGACTGGTGACACAGAACAGTTAGTGACAGGACAGTAAGTGACTGGTGACATAGAACGGTTAGTGACAGGACATCTAGTGACAGGTGACATAGAACGATTAGTGACAGGACAGTAAGTGACTGGTGACATAGAACGGTTAGTGACAGGACAGTAAGTGACTGGTGACATAGAACAGTTAGTGACAGGACAGTAAGTGACAGGTGAGATAGGACATCTGGTGACATAGAACGGTTAGTGACAGGTGATATAGGACATCTAGTGACTGGTGATATAGAACGGTTAGTGACAGGTGATATAGGACATCTGGTGACATAGAACGGTTAGTGACAGGTGATATAGGACATCTAGTGACTGGTGACATAGAACGGTTAGTGACAGGACAGTAAGTGACTGGTAACATAGAACAGTTAGTGACAGGACAGTAAGTGACTGGTGACATAGAACAGTTAGTGACAGGTGATATAGGACATCTAGTGACTGGTGACATAGAATGGTTAGTGACAGGACAGTAAGTGACTGGTGACATAGAACGGTTAGTGACAGGACATCTAGTGACTGGTGACATAGAATGGTTAGTGACAGGACAGTAAGTGACTGGTGACATAGAACAGTTAGTGACAGGACAGTAAGTGACTGGTGACATAGAACGGTTAGTGACAGGACAGTAAGTGACTGGTGATATAGAACAGTTAGTGACAGGTGATATAGGACATCTAGTGACTGGTGACATAGAACGGTTAGTGACAGGACAGTAAGTGATTGGTGACATAGAACGGTTAGTGACAGGACAGTAAGTGACTGGTGACATAGAACAGTTAGTGACAGGACAGTAAGTGACAGGTGACATATAATGGTTAGTGACAGGACAGTAAGTGACTGGGGACATAGAACAGTTAGTGACAGGACAGTAAGTGACTGGTGACATAGAACGGTTAGTGACAGGACATCTAGTGACTGGTGACATAGAACGGTTAGTGACAGGACATCTAGTGACTGGTGACATAGAACGGTTAGTGACAGGACAGTAAGTGACTGGTGACATAGAATGGTTAATGACAGGACAGTAAGTGACTGGTGACATAGAACAGTTAGTGACAGGACAGTAAGTGACTGGTGACACAGAACAGTTAGTGACAGGACAGTAAGTGACTGGTGACATAGAACAGTTAGTGACAGGACAGTAAGTGACTGGTGACATAGAACGGTTAGTGACAGGACATCTAGTGACAGGTGACATAGAACGAGTAGTGACAGGACAGTAAGTGACTGGTGACATAGAATGGTTAGTGACAGGACAGTAAGTGACTGGTGACATAGAACAGTTAGTGACTGGACAGTAAGTGACAGGTGATATAGGACATCTGGTGACATAGAACGGTTAGTGACAGGACAGTAAGTGACTGGTGACATAGAACGGTTAGTGACAGGACAGTAAGTGACTGGTGACATAGAACGGTTAGTGACAGGACAGTAAGTGACTGGTGACATAGAATGGTTAGTGACAGAACAGTAAGTGACAGGTGATATAGAATGGTTAGTGACAGGACAGTAAGTGACTGGTGACATAGAACGGTTAGTGACAGGACAATAAGTGACTGGTGACATAGAATGGTTAGTGACAGAACAGTAAGTGACAGGTGATATAGAATGGTTAGTGACAGGACAGTAAGTGACTGGTGACATAGAACGGTTAGTGACAGGACAATAAGTGACTGGTGACATAGAACAGTTAGTGACAGGACAGCACCCACACACAGCCCACTGACGGCACCCACACACAGCCCACTGACGGCACCCACACACAGCCCACTGACAGCACCCACACATAGCCCACTGACGGCACCCACACACAGCCCACTGACAGCACCCACACACAGCCCACTGACAGCAACCACACATAGCCAACTGACGGCACCCACACATAGCTCACTGACGGCACCCACACACAGCCCACTGACAGCCCCCACACATAGCCCACTGACGGAACCCACATACAGCCCACTGACAGCAACCACACATAGCCCACTGACAGCACATAGACACAGCCTACTGAGAGCACCCACACATAGCCACCGACAGCACAAACACACAACTCACTAACAGCAACCACACACAGCCCACTGACAGCACCCACACACAGCCCACTGACAGCAACCACACATAGCCAACTGACGGCACCCACACATAGCTTACTGACGGCACCCACACATAGCTCACTGACGGCACCCACACACAGCCCACTGACAGCACCCACACATAGCCCACTGACGGAACCCACATACAGCCCACTGACAGCAACCACACATAGCCCACTGACAGCACATAGACACAGCCTACTGAGAGCACCCACACACAACCCACTGACAGCAACCACACATAGCCCACTGACAGCACCCACACAAAGCCTACAGAGAGCACCCACACGTAGCCAACGACAGCACAAACACACAACCAACTGACAGCACCAACACACAACCCACTGACAGCACCCACACATAGCCCACTGACAGCACCAACACACAACCCACTGACAGGTGATATAGAATGGTTAGTGACAGGACAGTAAGTGACTGGTGACATAGAACGGTTAGTGACAGGACAATAAGTGACTGGTGACATAGAATGGTTAGTGACAGAACAGTAAGTGACTGGTGACATAGAACAGTTAGTGACAGGACAGCACCCACACACAGCCCACTGACGGCACCCACACACAGCCCACTGACAGCACCCACACACAGCCCACTGACAGCAACCACACATAGCCAACTGACGGCACCCACACATAGCTCACTGACGGCACCCACACACAGCCCACTGACAGCCCCCACACATAGCCCACTGACGGAACCCACATACAGCCCACTGACAGCAACCACACATAGCCCACTGACAGCACATAGACACAGCCTACTGAGAGCACCCACACATAGCCACCGACAGCACAAACACACAACTCACTAACAGCAACCACACACAGCCCACTGACAGCACCCACACACAGCCCACTGACAGCAACCACACATAGCCAACTGACGGCACCCACACATAGCTTACTGACGGCACCCACACATAGCTCACTGACGGCACCCACACACAGCCCACTGACAGCACCCACACATAGCCCACTGACGGAACCCACATACAGCCCACTGACAGCAACCACACATAGCCCACTGACAGCACATAGACACAGCCTACTGAGAGCACCCACACACAACCCACTGACAGCAACCACACATAGCCCACTGACAGCACCCACACAAAGCCTACAGAGAGCACCCACACGTAGCCAACGACAGCACAAACACACAACCAACTGACAGCACCAACACACAACCCACTGACAGCACCCACACATAGCCCACTGACAGCACCAACACACAACCCACTGACAGCACCCACATACAGCCCACTGACAGCACCAACACACAGTCCACTGACAGCACCAACACATAGCCCACTAACAGCACCCACACACAGCCCACTGACAGCACCCACACACAGCCCACTGACAGCACCCACACACAGCCCACTGACAGTCCCCACACATAGCCCACTGACAGCACCCACACACGGCCCACTGACAGTACCCACACTTAGCCCACTGACAACACCCACACATAGCCTACTGACAGCACCCACACATAGCCCACTGATGGCACCCACACACAGCCCACTGACAGCACTCACACACAGCCCACTGACACAACCAAACCAAACCCACTCACAGAACACTGACAGCACCCACACATAGCCCACTGACAGCACCCACACACAGCCTACTGACAGAACCAAACATAACCCACACACAGCCCACTGACAGCACCCACACATAGCCCACTGATGGCACCCACACACAGCCCACTGACACAACCAAACACAACCCACTCACAGCACCCACACACAGCCCACTGACAGCACCTACACACTACCCAGTCACAGCACCCACATACAGCCCAGTGACAGCACCCAGACACAGGCCACTGACAGTACCGACATACAGCCCACTGACAGCACCCACACATAGCCCACTGACAGCACCCACACATAGCCCACTGACAGCACAAACACACAACTCACTAACAGCAACCACACACAGCCCACTGACAGCACCTATACACAACCCACTGACAGCACCCACACACAGCCCACTGACAGCACCCACACACAACCCACTGACAGCAACCACACATAGCCCACTGACAGCACCCACACAAAGCCTACAGAGAGCACCCACACGTAGCCACCGACAGCACAAACACACAACCAACTGACAGCACCAACACATAACCCACTGACAGCACCCACACATAGCCCACTGACAGCACCAACACACAACCCTCTGACAGCACCCACATACAGCCCACTGACAGCACTAACACACAGTCCACTGACAGCACCAACACATAGCCCACTGACAGCACCCACACACAGCCCACTGACAGCACCCACACACAGCCCACTGACAGCACCCACACACAGCCCACTGACAGTCCCCACACATAGCCCACTGACAGCACCCACACACAGCCCACTGACAGTACCCACACACAGCCCACTGACAACACCCACACATAGCCTACTGACAGCACCCACACATAGCCCACTAATGGCACCCACACACAGCCCACTGACAGCACTCACACACAGCCCACTGACACAACCAAACCAAACCCACTCACAGCACACTGACAGCACCCACACATAGCCCACTGACAGCACCCACACACAGCCTACTGACAGAACCAAACATAACCCACACACAGCCCACTGACAGCACCCACACATAGCCCACTGATGGCACCCACACACAGCCCACTGACACAACCAAACACAACCCACTCACAGCACCCACACACAGCCCACTGACAGCACCTACACACTACCCAGTCACAGCACCCACATACAGCCCAGTGACAGCACCCAGACACAGCCCACTGACAGTACCGACATACAGCCCACTGACAGCACCCACACATAGCCCACTGACAGCACCCACACATAGCCCACTGACAGCACCCACACATAGCCCACTGATGACATCCACACACAGCCCACTGACAACACCCACACACAGCCCACTGACAGCACCTACACACAACCCACTGACAGAAACCACACGTAGCCCAATGACAGCACCCACACACAGTCTACTGAGAGCACCCACACATAGCCACTGACAGCACAAACACACAACCCACTGACAGCACCGACACACAGCCCACTGACAGCACCGACACACAGCCCACTGACAGAACCCACACACAGCCCACTGACAGCACCTACACAACCAACTGACAGCACCCACTGATAGCACCTACACACAGCCCACTGACAGCACCTACACACAGTCCACTGACAGCACCCACGCACAGCCCACTGACAGCACCCACACACAACCCACTGACAGCACCCACACACAACCCACTCAAAACACCTACACACAGCCCACTGACAGCACCCACACACAGCCCACTGACAGCACCTACACAACCAACTGACAGCACCCACTGATAGCACCTACACACAGCCCACTGACAGCACCTACACACAGCCCACTGACAGCACCCACACACAGCCCACTGACAGCACCCACACACAGCCCATTGACAGTGCCCTAAACATAGCCCACTGACAGCACCCACACACAAGCCACTGACATACAGCCCATTTACAGCACCCACATACCACCCACTGACAGAACCAAACAAAACCCACTCACAGCACCCACACACAGTCTACTGACAGAACCAAACACAACCCACTCACAGCACCCACACACAGCACACTGACAGCACCCTCACACAGCCCACTGACAGCACCCACACACAGCCTACTGACAGAACCAAACACAACCCACTCACAGCACCCACACAAAGCCTACTGACAGAACCAAACACAACCCACTCACAGCACCCACACACAGCACACTGACAGCACCCACACACAGCCCACTGACAGCACCCACACATATCCCACTGACAGTACCCACACACAGCCCACTGACAGCACCTACACACAACCCAGTCACAGCACCCACATATAGTTAACTGACAGCACCCAGACACAGCCCACTGACAGTACCCACTCACAGCACCCACACATAGCCCACTGACAGCACCCACACACAGCCTACTGACAGCACCCACATACAGCCCACTCACAGAATCCACACCCAGCCTACCGATAGGCCTACTCACCCACACACAACCCAGTCACAGCACCCACACATAGGCCTATATTTATGAAAGGTCAGATCAGGTCCGCAAGACCTCGCTAAATGCGGAGCAATACGATCTCCCCATTTAACATTGCTCAAGCAGCTCACAAGAGCTGCTGGTGCAACGCCGCCCCCTACTGACTCGCGGCCGCCAGCAGGGAGGTGTCAATCAACCCGATCGTACTCGATCGGGTTGAATTGCAGCGATGTCTGTCCGCCTGCTCAGAGCAGGCGGACAGGGTTATGTTGCAGCGGTCTTTAGACCTGCAGGCTCGCCAGAAACACGGGGATAGATATGCCCCATAGACTACTGACAGCACCCACACACAGCCCTCTCACAGCATCCACATACAGCCCACTCACAGCAACAACATACAGCCAACTCACAGCAACCACATACAGCCCACTCACAGCACCCATATAAAGCCTACTGTAACTGACAACACCCACGCACAGCCCACTGACAGCACCCACACACAACCCACTGACAGCACCCACGCACAGCTCACTGACAGCACCCACACACAGCCCACTGACAGCACCCACGCACAACCCACTGACAGCACCCACGCACAACCCACTGACAGCACCCATGCACAACCCACTGACAGCACCCACGCACAGCCCACTGACAGCACCCACGCACAGACCACAGACAACACCCACGCACAACCCACTGACAGCACCCATGCACAACCCACTGACAGCACCCACACACAGCCCACTGACAGCACCCACACACAATCCACTGACAGCACCCACCCACATACAGCCCACTGATAGCACCCACGCACAGCCCACTGACAGCACCCACACACAACCCACTGAAAGCACCCACACACAACCCACTCAAAACACCTACACACAGCCCACTGACAGCACCCACACACAGCAAACACACACAGCCCACTGACAACACCAACACAGACTTACTGACAGCGCTTACGCACAACTTACTCACAACACCAACACACAGCCCACTGACAGCGCTTACACACAACTTACTCACAACACCAACACACAGCCCACTGACAGCACCCACACACAGCCTACTGACAGCACCCACATACAGCCCACTCACAACACCTACACACAGCCTACTGACAGCACCCACACACAGCCCACTGACAGCACCCACATACAGCCCACTCACAACACCTATACAAAGCCCACTGACAGCACCTACACACAGCCCACTGACAGCACCTACACACAGCCCACTGACAGCACCCACACCCAGCCTAATGACAGCACCCACATACAGCCCACTCACAACACCTATACAAAGCCCACTGACAGCACCCACAC
This sequence comes from Bombina bombina, assembly GCF_027579735.1. Taxonomy (NCBI): domain Eukaryota; kingdom Metazoa; phylum Chordata; class Amphibia; order Anura; family Bombinatoridae; genus Bombina; species Bombina bombina. The sequence continues at coordinate 8,676,245 of NC_069507.1, forward strand.
ACAGCCCACTGACAGCACCCACATACAGCCCACTCACAACACCTATACAAAGCCCACTGACAGCACCTACACACAGCCCACTCACAACACCTATACAAAGCCCACTGACAGCACCCACATACAGCCCACTCACAACACCTATACAAAGCCCACTGACAGCACCCACACACAGCCTAATGACAGCACCCACATACAGCCCACTCACAACACCTACACAAAGCCCACTGACAGCACCCACACACAGCCTACTGACAGCACCCACATACAGCCCACTCACAACACCTATACAAAGCCCACTGACAGCACCCACACACAGCCTAATGACAGCACCCACATACAGCCCACTCACAACACCTACACAAAGCCCACTGACAGCACCCACACACAGCCTACTGACAGCACCTACACACAGCCCATTTATAGAACCCACACATAGCCCATTTACAGAATCCATACATTTAATTCAGATTCAGACCCTGGACAGCACTTGTTTATTGATGGGTGAATTTATCCACCAATAAGCAAGAACAACCCAGGCTGTTCACCAAAAATGGGCAGGCATCTTACATTCTTGCTTTTCAAATAAAGATACAAACAGAATGAAGAAAATTTGATAATAGGAGTAAATTAGAAAGTTGCTTAAAATGGCATGCTCTATCTGAATCACAAAAGAAAAAAATTGGGTTCAGTGTCCCTTTAAGCTATTGAAGGCCGCCCCTTATCTCAGTGCATTTTGATAGTTGGGAACTGATGGTGTATGTGTGCCATATAGATAACATTGTGTTCACTCCAGTGGAGTTATTTAAGAGTCAGCATAATGTATGTCTATCATAAGAACTGAAATAAGGGTGCAGTCTGCAGAGGCTTAGATACAAGGTAATCACAGAGGTAAAAAGTATATTAATATAACTGAGATAAGGGGGCAGTCTGCAGAGGCTTAGATACAGGGTAATCACAGAGGTAAAAAGTATATTAATATAACTGAGATAAGGGGCAGTCTGCAGAGGCTTAGATACAAGGTAATCACAGAGGTAAAAAGTATATTAATATAACTGAGATAAGGAGCGGTTTGCAGAGGCTTAGATACAAGGTAATCACAGAGGTAAAAAGTATATTAATATAACTGAGATAAGGAGCAGTCTGCAGAGGCTTAGATACAAGGTAATCACAGAGGTAAAAAGAATATTAATATAACTGAGATAAGGGGCAGTATGCAGAGGCTTAGATACAAGGTAACCACAGAGGTAAAAAGTATATTAATATAACTGAGATGAGGGGGCAGTCTGCAGAGGCTTAGATACAGGGCAATCACAGAGGTAAAAAGTATATTAATATAACTGAGATAAGGGGCAGTCTGCAGAGGCTTAGATACAGGGTAATCACAGAGGTAAAAAGTATATTAATATAACTGAGATGAGGGGGCAGTCTGCAGAGGCTTAGATACAGGGTAATCACAGAGGTAAAAAGTATATTAATATAACTGAGATAAGGTGCAGCCTGCAGAGGCTTAGATACAGGGTAATCAGAGGTAACAAGTATATTAATATAACTGAGATGAGGGGGCAGTCTGCAGAGGCTTAGATACAGGGTAATCACAGAGGTAAAAAGTATATTAATATAACTGAGATAAGGTGCAGCCTGCAGAGGCTTAGATACAGGGTAATCAGAGGTAACAAGTATATTAATATAACTGAGATAAGGAGCAGTCTGCAGAGGCTTAGATACAAGGTAATCACAGAGGTAAAAAGTATATTAATATAACTGAGATAAGGGGCAGTCTGCAGAGGCTTAGATACAGGGTAATCACAGAGGTAAAAAGTATATTAATATAACTGAGATAAGGAACAGTCTGCAGAGGCTTAGATACAAGGTAATCACAGAGGTAAAAAGTATATTAATATAACTGAGATAAGAGGCAGTCTGCAGAGGCTTAGATACAGGGTAATCACAGAGGTAAACAGTATATTAATATAACTGAGATAAGGGGGCAGTCTGCAGAGGCTTAGATACAGGGTAATCACAGAGGTAAAAAGTATATTAATATAACTGAGATAAGAGGCAGTCTGCAGAGGCTTAGATACAGGGTAATCACAGAGGTAAAAAGTATATTAATATAACTGAGATAAGAGGCAGTCTGCAGAGGCTTAGATACAGGGTAATCACAGAGGTAAAAAGTATATTAATATAACTGAGATAAGAGGCAGTCTGCAGAGGCTTAGATACAGGGTAATCACAGAGGTAAAAAGTATATTAATATAACTGTGTTGGTTATGCAAAACTGGGGAAAGGGTTATAATGAGATTATCTTTTTAAATAACAAAAATGTTCAAGTAGACTGTCCCTTTAAAAGTGTATAAAAAAACCTTTAATTTATAATGAGATGCAGACTGTTCTTTTAACTAAAGGTGAAGATTTTTGAAAACACAATTTCGTTACCAGTTGTAATAGAGGAGACAGATAGGCAGAAAAACAACAGACATAAATCTCCTTACTGGACTAATAATGGTGAGATTGGAACTAAATCCTCCAGTCTTTAGGATTTGCTATGGTTTATCCCAGCAGAGAGGGAAAAGCAATGTCTTCTGTTTTATTTACTATAGGTGGCAGGAGATGTGCACCCGACTGAGAATGCTACCTCTTGGTGCGCGCTACATAATTATACAAAGAAGCACAGAATAATAGCTAATTAGGAACAAAAGATATGGGGCGTGATTAGATATACAGCGCAGGCTGCAACCCGCACCGTCTGTAATGTCACCTCGCACATCGGGCTATTACGGCGCCAGCAGTTCATAAAGTGCCGTAAGTCTGATAAACTAGCGATGTCCAGAAATGAGCGTAAATACAAATTTCTGGAGTCGCCAGTGACTTACGGCACTTAAAACTGTAAGTAAATCTTCGGGGGTTAGTGTTAGGTTTTTTTAACGGTGTATTGGTTGGGTTTTATTTTTTGCTTAGGGTTGGGCAGAAAAAGAGCTAAATGTCCATACAAATGCCCTTTTCAGGGCAATAGGGATCTTAGGTTTTTTTAGATTTAGGATTTTATTTGGGGGGGTTGGTTGTGTGGGTGGTGGGTTTTACTGTTGGGGGGTTGTTTGTATTTTTTTTACAGGTAAAAGTGCTGATTTCTTTGGGGCAATGCCCCGCAAAATGCCCTTTTAAGGGCTATTGGCAGTTGAGTTTAGGCTAGGGGTTTTTCTTTCTTTGGGGGGGGGGGGGGTATTTTGATAGGGCTATTAGATTACCTGTAATTAGTTTAAATATCTTGTAATTTGTTTTTTATTTTGTGTAATTTAGTGTTTATTATTTTTTGAATTAGGTGTTTTGTTAATTTAATTTATTTAATTTTAGTGTAATGTTAGGTTTTAGTGTATAGGTAACTTTGTATTTATTTTAACTAGGTAGCTAGTAAATAGTTAATAACTATTTACTAATTAGTCTACCTAGTTAAAATAAATACAAAGATGCCTGTAAAATAAAAATAAACCCTAAGATAGATACAATGTAACTATTAGTTATATTGTAGCTAGCTTAGGGTTTATTTTATAGGTAAGTATTTAGTGTTAAATAGAAATTATTTAGGCAATAATAGTAAGTTTTATTTCAATTTATTTTATTTATATTAAAGTTAGGGGTGTTAGAGTTAGACTTAGGGTTAGGTTTAGGGGTAAATATATTTATTTAGTGTTAGTGATGTGGGAGGCCAGAGGTTTAGGGGTTAATAACTTTAGTATAGTGGCGGCGGCAGATTAGGGGTTAATAAATTTATGTAGGTGGTGACGACATTGGGGGCAGCAGATTAGGAGTTAATAAGTGTAATGTAGGTGGCGGTGATGTCGGGGGTGGCAGATTAGGGGTGTTTAGACTCGGGTTTTATGTTAGGGTGTTAGGTTTAAACATAAATTTTCCTTCCCCATAGGAATCAATGGGGCTGCGTTACGGAGCTTTACGCTACTTTATTGCAGGTGTTAGGCTTTTTTTTAGCCGGCTCTCCCCATTGATCTCTATGGGGAAATCGTGCACGAGCACGTAAAACCAGCTCAAAGCAGCGCTGGTATTTGTGTGTGGTATGGAGCTCAACTCTGCCATATTGCCCGCTAACGCAGGTTTTTGGAAAACCTGTAATAGCAGCACTATTAAAGGTGAGCGGTGGAAAGAACTTGCAAGTTATTACCGAGCCGATCATAACGCAAAACTCGAAATCTGGCCGTAAATTATTAACTCGTAAATCCGCCATCAAACCCACACTGCAAGTAATAACTAAATTATTAACCCCTATATCCATCAAAGCCAACATTGCAAATTACCTATTAAAACTATTAACCTCTAATCCGCCATTAACCCACAACGCAATAAACCTAACCCCTAACCTAACCCCCCCTAACCTAACACCCCCTAAATGAACCCAAATTACCTAATTTACAAAATACTAAATTACTATTAAATTAAAAAAACCTAACACTGCTTTAAAAATACAAAATAACTAAGAATAATTTAAAGGGACAGTCTAATCAAAATTCTGGAGTAGACTGTCCCCTTAAGCTACAATTACAGAAAATAAAAAAATCTAAGATTACAGAAAATAAAAAAAGAAAATTACCAAATTTAAAAAAAATTATACCTAATCCCTATGAAAATAAAAAAGCCCCCCCAAAATAAAAACCTCCCCTACTCTAATAAACTACCAGTAGCCCTTAAAAGGGCTTTTTGCAGGGCATTGCCCAAAGATAATCAGCTCTTTTACAAGAAAATACACAAACCATCCCCCCTAACAGTAAAACGCCCCTCCCACCCACCAAAGCCCCCAAATACAATAACCTAACACTAAAAACCCTAAACTACCCATTGCCCTGAAAAGGGCATTTGTTGGGCATTGCACTTAAAATAGCATTCAGCATTCATTTTAACTATTAGTGTGCCAGGGGTGTAGTGTGTGCATAACTATTAGTGTGCCAGGGGTGTAGTGTGTGTATAACTATTAGTGTGCCAGGGGTGTAGTGTGTGCATAACTATTAGTGTGCCAGGGGTGTAGTGTGTGTATAACTATTAGTGTGCCAGGGGTGTAGTGTGTGCATAACTATTAGTGTGCCAGGGGTGTAGTGTGTGTATAACTATTAGTGTGCCAGGGGTGTAGTACGTGTATAACTATTAGTGTACCAGGGGTGTGCTACGTGCATAACTATTAGTGTGCCAGGGGTGTAGTGTGTGTATAACTCTTAGTGTACCAGGGATGTGCTACGTGTATAACTATGAGTGTGCCAGGGGTGTGCTACGTGCATAACTATGAGTGTGCCAGGGGTGTAGTGTGTGTATAACTATTAGTGTACCAGGGGTGTAGTGTGTGTATAACTATTAGTGTGCCAGGGGTGTAGTGTGTTATTAACTATTAGTGTACCAGGGGTGTAATGCGTGTATAACTATTAGTGTGCCAGGGGTGTAGTGTGTGTATAACTATTAGTGTACCAGGGGTGTAGTGCGTGTATAACTATTAGTGTGCCAGGGGTGTAGTGTGTGTATAACTATTAGTGTACCAGGGGTGTAGTGCGTGTATAACTATTAGTGTACCAGGGGTGTAGTGTGTGTACAACTATTAGTGTATAACTATTAGTGTACCAGGGGTGTAGTGTGTGTATAACTATTAGTGTATAACTATTAGTGTACCAGGGGTGTAGTGTGTGTATAATTATTAGTGTACCAGGGGTGTAGTGTGTGTATAAATATTAGTGTGCCAGGGGTGTAGTGTGTGTATAACTATTAGTGTGCCAGGGGTGTAGTGCGTGTATAACTATTAGTGTGCCAGGGGTGTAGTGTGTGTATAACTATTAGTGTGGCAGGGGTGTAGTGCGTGTATAACTATTAGTGTACCAGGGGTGTAGTGCGTGTATAACTATTAGTGTACCAGGGGTGTAGTGCGTGTATAACTATTAGTGTACCAGGGGTGTAGTGCGTGTATAACTATTAGTGTGCCAGGGGTGTAGTGTGTGTATAACTATAAGTGTGCCAGGGGTGTAGTGTGTGTATAACTATTAGTGTGCCAGGGGTGTAGTACGTGTATAACTATTAGTGTACCAGGGGTGTAGTGTGTGTATAACTATTAGTGTGCCAGGGATGTAGTGTGTGTATAACTATTAGTGTACCAGGGGTGTAGTGTGTGTATAACTATTAGTGTGCAGGGGTGTAGTGTGTGTATAACTATTAGTGTACCAGGGGTGTAGTGTGTGTATAACTATTAGTGTGCAGGGGTGTAGTGTGTGTATAACTATTAGTGTGGCAGGGGTGTAGTGTGTGTATAACTATTAGTGTACCAGGGGTGTAGTGTGTGTATAACTATTAGTGTGCAGGGGTGTAGTGTGTGTATAACTATTAGTGTGCAGGGGTGTAGTGTGTGTATAACTATTAGTGTGCCAGGGGTGTAGTACGTGTATAACTATTAGTGTGGCAGGGGTGTAGTGTGTGTATAACTATTAGTGTGCCAGGGGTGTAGTGCGTGTATAACTATTAGTGTGCCAGGGGTGTAGTGTGTGTATAACTATTAGTGTACCAGGGGTGTAGTACGTGTATAACTATTAGTGTGCCAGGGGTGTAGTACGTGTATAACTATTAGTGTACCAGGGGTGTAGTGTGTGTATAACTATGAGTGTGCCAGGGGTGTAGTGTGTGTATAACTATTAGTGTACCAGGGGTGTGCTACGTGTATAACTATTAGTGTACCAGGGGTGTAGTGTGTGTATAACTATTAGTGTACCAGGGGTGTAGTACGTGTATAACTATTAGTGTGCCAGGGGTGTAGTACGTGTATAACTAATAGTGTGCCAGGGGTGTAGTGCGTGTATAACTATTAGTGTGCCAGGGGTGTAGTGCGTGTATAACTATTAGTGTGCCAGGGGTGTAGTGCGTGTATAACTATTAGTGTGCCAGGGGTGTAGTGCGTGTATAACTATTAGTGTACCAGGGGTGTAGTGCGTGTATAACTATTAGTGTGCCAGGGGTGTAGTGCGTGTATAACTATTAGTGCGACAGGGGTGTAGTGCGTGTATAACTATTAGTGTACCAGGGGTGTAGTGCGTGTATAACTATTAGTGTGCCAGGGGTGTAGTGTGTTTATAACTATTAGTGTGCCCGAGGTGTAGTGCGTGTATAACTATGAGTGTACCAGGTGTGTAGTGTGTGTATAACTATTAGTGTGCCAGGGGTGTAGTGCGTGTATAACTATGAGTGTGCCAGGGGTGTAGTGTGTGTATAACTATTAGTGTGCCAGAGGCGTAGTGCGTGTATAACTATTAGTGTGCCAGGGGTGTAGTGCGTGTATAACTATTAGTGTACCAGGGGTGTAGTGCGTGTATAACTATTAGTGTGCCAGGGGTGTATTACGTGTATAACTATTAGTGTACCAGGGGTGTAGTGTGTGCATAACTATTAGTGTGCCAGGGGTGTAGTGTGTGTATAACTATTAGTGTGCCAGGGGTGTAGTACGTGTATAACTATTAGTGTACCAGGGGTGTAGTGTGTGTATAACTATTAGTGTACCAGGGGTGTAGTGCGTGTATAACTATTAGTGTGCCAGGGGTGTAGTGCGTGTATAACTATTAGTGTACCAGGGGTGTAGTGCGTGTATAACTATTAGTGTGCCAGGGGTGTAGTACGTGTATAACTATTAGTGTACCAGGGGTGTAGTGCGTGTATAACTATTAGTGTGCCAGGGGTGTAGTGTGTGTATAACTATTAGTGTGCCAGGGGTGTAGTGTGTGTATAACTATGTGTGTGCCAGGGGCGTGCTACGTGTATAACTATGAGTGTGCCAGGAGTGTAGTGTGTGTATAACTATAAGTGTGCCAGGGGTGTAGTGTGTGTATAACTATTAGTGTGCCAGGGGTGTAGTGCGTGTATAACTATTAGTGTGCCAGGGGTGTAGTGTGTGTATAACTATTAGTGTGCCAGGGGTGTAGTGTGTGTATAACTATTAGTGTGCCCGAAGTGTAGTGCGTGTATAACTATGAGTGTACCAGGGGTGTAGTGCGTGTATAACTATTAGTGTGCCAGAGGCGTAGTGCGTGTATAACTATTAGTGTGCCAGGGGTGTAGTGCGTGTATAACTATTAGTGTACCAGGGGTGTAGTGCGTGTATAACTATTAGTGTGCCAGGGGTGTAGTACGTGTATAACTATTAGTGTACCAGGGGTGTAGTGTGTGCATAACTATTAGTGTGCCAGGGGTGTAGTGTGTGTATAACTATTAGTGTGCCAGGGGTGTAGTACGTGTATAACTATTAGTGTACCAGGGGTGTAGTGTGTGTATAACTATTAGTGTACCAGGGGTGTAGTGCGTGTATAACTATTAGTGTGCCAGGGGTGTAGTGCGTGTATAACTATTAGTGTACCAGGGGTGTAGTGCGTGTATAACTATTAGTGTGCCAGGGGTGTAGTACGTGTATAACTATTAGTGTACCAGGGGTGTAGTGCGTGTATAACTATTAGTGTGCCAGGGGTGAAGTGCGTGTATTACTATTAGTGTGCCAGGGGTGTAGTGCGTGTATAACTATTAGTGTACCAGGGGTGTAGTACGTGTATAACTATTAGTGTGCAAGGGGTGTAGTACGTGTATAACTATTAGTGTACCAGGGGTGTAGTGTGTGTATAACTATGAGTGTGCCAGGGGTGTAGTGTGTGTATAACTATTAGTGTACCAGGGGTGTGCTACGTGTATAACTATTAGTGTACCAGGGGTGTAGTGTGTGTATAACTATTAGTGTACCAGGGGTGTAGTACGTGTATAACTATTAGTGTGCCAGGGGTGTAGTACGTGTATAACTAATAGTGTGCCAGGGGTGTAGTGCGTGTATAACTATTAGTGTGCCAGGGGTGTAGTGCGTGTATAACTATTAGTGTACCAGGGGTGTAGTGCGTGTATAACTATTAGTGTGCCAGGGGTGTAGTGCGTGTATAACTATTAGTGCGACAGGGGTGTAGTGCGTGTATAACTATTAGTGTACCAGGGGTGTAGTGCGTGTATAACTATTAGTGTGCCAGGGGTGTAGTGTGTGTATAACTATTAGTGTGCCCGAGGTGTAGTGCGTGTATAACTATGAGTGTACCAGGGGTGTAGTGTGTGTATAACTATTAGTGTGCCAGGGGTGTAGTGCGTGTATAACTATGAGTGTGCCAGGGGTGTAGTGCGTGTATAACTATTAGTGTGCCAGAGGCGTAGTGCGTGTATAACTATTAGTGTGCCAGGGGTGTAGTGCGTGTATAACTATTAGTGTACCAGGGGTGTAGTGCGTGTATAACTATTAGTGTGCCAGGGGTGTATTACGTGTATAACTATTAGTGTACCAGGGGTGTAGTGTGTGCATAACTATTAGTGTGCCAGGGGTGTAGTGTGTGTATAACTATTAGTGTGCCAGGGGTGTAGTACGTGTATAACTATTAGTGTACCAGGGGTGTAGTGTGTGTATAACTATTAGTGTACCAGGGGTGTAGTGTGTGTATAACTATTAGTGTGCCAGGGGTGTAGTGTGTGTATAACTATTAGTGTGCCAGGGGTGTAGTGCGTGTATAACTATTAGTGTACCAGGGGTGTAGTGCGTGTATAACTATTAGTGTGCCAGGGGTGTAGTACGTGTATAACTATTAGTGTACCAGGGGTGTAGTGCGTGTATAACTATTAGTGTGCCAGGGGTGTAGTGTGTGTATAACTATTAGTGTGCCAGGGGTGTAGTGTGTGTATAACTATGTGTGTGCCAGGGGCGTGCTACGTGTATAACTATGAGTGTGCCAGGAGTGTAGTGTGTGTATAACTATAAGTGTGCCAGGGGTGTAGTGTGTGTATAACTATTAGTGTGCCAGGGGTGTAGTGCGTGTATAACTATTAGTGTGCCAGGGGTGTAGTGTGTGTATAACTATTAGTGTGCCAGGGGTGTAGTGTGTGTATAACTATTAGTGTGCCCGAGGTGTAGTGCGTGTATAACTATGAGTGTACCAGGGGTGTAGTGTGTGTATAACTATTAGTGTGCCAGGGGTGTAGTGCGTGTATAACTATTAGTGTGCCAGGGGTGTAGTGCGTGTATAACTATTAGTGTGCCAGAGGCGTAGTGCGTGTATAACTATTAGTGTGCCAGGGGTGTAGTGCGTGTATAACTATTAGTGTACCAGGGGTGTAGTGCGTGTATAACTATTAGTGTGCCAGGGGTGTAGTACGTGTATAACTATTAGTGTACCAGGGGTGTAGTGTGTGCATAACTATTAGTGTGCCAGGGGTGTAGTGTGTGTATAACTATTAGTGTGCCAGGGGTGTAGTACGTGTATAACTATTAGTGTACCAGGGGTGTAGTGTGTGTATAACTATTAGTGTACCAGGGGTGTAGTGCGTGTATAACTATTAGTGTGCCAGGGGTGTAGTGCGTGTATAACTATTAGTGTACCAGGGGTGTAGTGCGTGTATAACTATTAGTGTGCCAGGGGTGTAGTACGTGTATAACTATTAGTGTACCAGGGGTGTAGTGCGTGTATAACTATTAGTGTGCCAGGGGTGTAGTGTGTGTATAACTATTAGTGTGCCAGGGGTGTAGTGTGTGTATAACTATGTGTGTGCCAGGGGCGTGCTACGTGTATAACTATGAGTGTGCCAGGAGTGTAGTGTGTGTATAACTATAAGTGTGCCAGGGGTGTAGTGTGTGTATAACTATTAGTGTGCCAGGGGTGTAGTACGTGTATAACTATTAGTGTACCAGGGGTGTAGTGCGTGTATAACTATTAGTGTGCCAGGGGTGTAGTGTGTGTATAACTATTAGTGTGCCAGGGGTGTAGTGTGTGTATAACTATTAGTGTACCAGGGGTGTAGTGCGTGTATAACTATTAGTGTGCCAGGGGTGTAGTGTGTGTATAACTATTAGTGTACCAGGGGTGTAGTGTGTGTATAACTATTAGTGTGCCAGGGGTGTAGTGTGTGTATAACTATTAGTGTACCAGGGGTGTAGTGCGTGTATAACTATTAGTGTGCCAGGGGTGTAGTGTGTGTATAACTATTAGTGTACCAGGGGCGTAGTGTGTGTATAACTATTAGTGTGCCAGGGGTGTGCTACGTGTATAGCTATGAGTGTGCCAGGGGTGTGCTAGGTGTATAACTATTAGTGTACCAGGGGTGTAGTGTGTGTATAACTATTAGTGTACCAGGGGTGTAGTGCGTGTATAACTATAAGTGTGCCAGGGGTGTAGTACGTGTATAACTATGAGTGTGCCAGGGGTGTGCTACGTGTATAACTATTAGTGTACCAGGGGTGTAGTGTGTGTATAACTATGTGTGTGCCAGGGGTGTAGTGCGTGTATAACTATTAGTGTGCCAGGGGTGTAGTGTGTGTATAACTATAAGTGTGCCAGGGGTGTGCTACGTGTATAACTATTAGTGTACCAGGGGTGTAGTACGTGTATAGCTATAAGTGTGCCAGGGGTGTAGTGTGTGTATAACTATTAGTGTGCCAGGGGTGTGCTACGTGTATAACTATTAGTGTACCAGGGGTGTAGTGCGTGTATAACTATTAGTGTGCCAGGGGTGTAGTGTGTGTATAACTATTAGTGTACCAGGGGTGTAGTGCGTGTATAACTATGTGTGCCAGGGGTGTAGAGCGTGTATAACTATTAGTGTGCCAGGGGTGTAGTGCGTGTATAACTATTAGTGTTCCAGGGGTGTAGTGCGTGTATAACTATTAGTGTGCCAGGGGTGTAGTGTGTGTATAACTATTAGTGTGCCAGGGGTGTAGTGCGTGTATAACTATTAGTGTGCCAGGGGTGTAGTACGTGTATAACTATTAGTGTGCCAGGGGTGTAGTGTGTGTATAACTATTAGTGTGCCAGGGGTGTAGTGCGTGTATAACTATTAGTGTGCCAGGGGTGAAGTGCGTGTATTACTATTAGTGTGCCAGGGGTGTAGTGTGTGTATAACTATTAGTGTGCCAGGGGTGTAGTGCGTGTATAACTATTAGTGTGCCAGGGGTGTAGTACATGTATAACTATTAGTGTGCCAGGGGTGTAGTGTGTGTATAACTATTAGTGTGCCAGGGGTGTAGTGCGTGTATAACTATTAGTGTGCCAGGGGTGTAGTGTGTGTATAACTATTAGTGTGCCAGGGGTGTAGTGTGTGTATAACTATTAGTGTGCCAGGGGTGTAGTACGTGTATAGCTATAAGTGTGCCAGGGGTGTAGTGTGTGTATAACTATTAGTGTGCCAGGGGTGTAGTACGTGTATAGCTATAAGTGTGCCAGGGGTGTAGTGTGTGTATAACTATTAGTGTGCCAGGGGTGTAGTACGTGTATAACTATTAGTGTACCAGGGGTGTAGTGTGTGTATAACTATTAGTGTGCCAGGGGTGTAGTGCGTGTATAACTATTAGTGTGCCAGGGGTGTAGTGTGTGTATAACTATTAGTGTGCCAGGGGTGTAGTGTGTGTATAACTATTAGTGTGCCAGGGGTGTAGTGTGTGTATAACTATGTGTGTGCCAGGGGCGTGCTACGTGTATAACTATGAGTGTGCCAGGGGTGTAGTGCGTGTATAACTATTAGTGTGCCAGGGGTGTAGTGTGTGTATAACTATTAGTGTGCCAGGGGTGTAGTGTGTGTATAACTATTAGTGTGCCAGGGGTGTAGTGCGTGTATAACTATGAGTGTGCCAGGGGTGTAGTGCGTGTATAACTATTAGTGTGCCAGGGGTGTAGTGCGTGTATAACTATGAGTGTGCCAGGGGTGTAGTGTGTGTATAACTATTAGTGTATAACTATTAGTGTACCAGGGGTGTAGTGCGTGTATAACTATTAGTGTGCCAGGGGTGTAGTGTGTGTATAACTATTAGTGTGCCAGGGGTGTAGTGTGTGTATAACTATTAGTGTGCCAGGGGTGTAGTGTGTGTATAACTATGTGTGTGCCAGGGGCGTGCTACGTGTATAACTATGAGTGTGCCAGGGGTGTAGTGCGTGTATAACTATTAGTGTGCCAGGGGTGTAGTGTGTGTATAACTATTAGTGTGCCAGGGGTGTAGTGTGTGTATAACTATTAGTGTGCCAGGGGTGTAGTGCGTGTATAACTATGAGTGTGCCAGGGGTGTAGTGCGTGTATAACTATTAGTGTGCCAGGGGTGTAGTGTGTGTATAACTATTAGTGTGCCAGGGGTGTAGTGTGTGTATAACTATGTGTGTGCCAGGGGCGTGCTACGTGTATAACTATGAGTGTGCCAGGGGTGTAGTGCGTGTATAACTATGAGTGTGCCAGGGGTGTAGTGTGTGTATAACTATTAGTGTGCCAGGGGTGTAGTGTGTGTATAACTATTAGTGTGCCAGGGGTGTAGTGTGTGTATAACTATTAGTGTACCAGGGGTGTAGTGCGTGTATAACTATTAGTGTGCCAGGGGTGTAGTGTGTGTATAACTATGAGTGTGCCAGGGGTGTAGTGTGTGTATAACTATGAGTGTGCCAGGGGTGTAGTGCGTGTATAACTATTAGTGTGCCAGGGGTGTAGTGTGTGTATAACTATTAGTGTGCAGGGGTGTAGTGTGTGTATAACTATGAGTGTGCCAGGGGTGTAGTGTGTGTATAACTATGAGTGTGCCAGGGGTGTAGTGCGTGTATAACTATTAGTGTGCCAGGGGTGTAGTGTGTGTATAACTATTAGTGTGCCAGGGGTGTAGTGTGTGTATAACTATGTGTGTGCCAGGGGCGTGCTACGTGTATAACTATGAGTGTGCCAGGGGTGTAGTGCGTGTATAACTATTAGTGTGCCAGGGGTGTAGTGTGTGTATAACTATGTGTGTGCCAGGGGCGTGCTACGTGTATAACTATGAGTGTGCCAGGGGTGTAGTGCGTGTATAACTATGAGTGTGCCAGGGGTGTAGTGTGTGTATAACTATTAGTGTGCCAGGGGTGTAGTGTGTGTATAACTATGTGTGTGCCAGGGGCATGCTACGTGTATAACTATGAGTGTGCCAGGGGTGTAGTGCGTGTATAACTATTAGTGTGCCAGGGGTGTAGTGTGTGTATAACTATTAGTGTGCCAGGGGTGTAGTGCGTGTATAACTATTAGTGTGCCAGGGGTGTAGTGTGTGTATAACTATTAGTGTGCCAGGGGTGTAGTGCGTGTATAACTATTAGTGTGCCAGGGGTGTAGTGTGTGTATAACTATTAGTGTACCAGGGGTGTAGTGCGTGTATAACTATAAGTGTGCCAGGGGTGTAGTGCGTGTATAACTATAAGTGTGCCAGGGGTGTAGTGCGTGTATAACTATTAGTGTGCCATAATTATGTGTGTGCTAGTGGTGTTGTATATGTATAATTATGTGTGTGCCAGGGGTGTTGTATATGTATAATTATGAGTGTGCCAGGGGTGTTGTATATGTATAATTATGAGAGTGCCAGGGGTGTTGTATATGTATAATTATGAGTGTGCCAGTGGTGTTGTATATGTATAATTATGAGTGTGCTAGGGGTGTTGTAGATGTATAATTATGAGTGTGCCAGTGGTGTTGTATATGTATAATTATGAGTGTGCCAGGGGTGTTGTATATGTATAATTATGAGTGTGCCAGGGGTGTTGTATATGTATAATTATGAGTGTGCCAGTGGTGTTGTATATGTATAATTATGTGTGTGCTAGTGGTGTTGTATATGTATAATTATGAGTGTGCCAGGGGTGTTGTATATGTATAATTATGTGTGTGCTAGTGGTGTTGTATATGTATAATTATGAGTGTGCCAGGGGTGTTGTATATGTATAATTATGTGTGTGCCAGGGGTGTTGTATATGTATAATTATGTGTGTGCCAGGGGTGTTGTATATGTATAATTATGAGTGTGCCAGTGGTGTTGTATATGTATAATTATGAGTGTGCCAGGGGTGTTGTATATGTATAATTATGAGTGTGCCAGGGGTGTTGTATATGTATAATTATGAGTGTGCCAGTGGTGTTGTATATGTATTATTATGAGTGTGCCAGGGGTGTTGTATATGTATAATTATGAGTGTGCTAGTGGTGTTGTATATGTATAATTATGAGTGTGCCAGTGGTGTTGTATATGTATAATTATGAGTGTGCCAGTGGTGTTGTATATGTATAATTATGTGTGTGCTAGTGGTGTTGTATATGTATAATTATGAGTGTGCCAGTGGTGTTGTATATGTATAATTATGAGTGTGCCAGTGGTGTTGTATATGTATAATTATGTATGTGCTAGTGGTGTTGTATATGTATAATTATGTGTGTGCTAGTGGTGTTGTATATGTATAATTATGTGTGTGCCAGTGGTGTTGTATATGTATAATTATGTGTGTGCTAGTGGTGTTGTATATGTATAATTATGAGTGTGCCAGTGGTGTTGTATATGTATAATTATGAGTGTGCCAGGGGTGTTGTATATGTATAATTATGAGTGTGCCAGGTGTGTTGTATATGTATAATTATGAGTGTGCCAGGGGTGTTGTATATGTATAATTATGAGTGTGCCAGTGGTGTTGTATATGTATAATTATGAGTGTACCAGGGGTGTTGTATATGTATAATTATGAGTGTGCTAGTGGTGTTGTATATGTATAATTATGAGTGTGCCAGTGGTGTTGTATATGTATAATTATGAGTGTGCCAGTGGTGTTGTATATGTATAATTATGAGTGTGCCAGTGGTGTTGTATATGTATAATTATGAGTGTGCCAGTGGTGTTGTATATGTATAATTATGTGTGTGCTAGTGGTGTTGTATATGTATAATTATGAGTGTGCCAGTGGTGTTGTAGATGTATAATTATGAGTGTGCCAGTGGTGTTGTATATGTATAATTATGTGTGTGCTAGTGGTGTTGTATATGTATAATTATGAGTGTGCCAGTGGTGTTGTATATGTATAATTATGAGTGTGCCAGGGGTGTTGTATATGTATAATTATGAGTGTGCCAGTGGTGTTGTATATGTATAATTATGTGTGTGCCAGTGGTGTTGTATATGTATAATTATGAGTGTGCCAGGGGTGTTGTATATGTATAATTATGAGTGTGCCAGTAGTGTTGTATATGTATAATTATGTGTGTGCCAGTGGTGTTGTATATGTATAATTATGTGTGTGCCAGTGGTGTTGTATATGTATAATTATGAGTGTGCCAGTGGTGTTGTATATGTATAATTATGAGTGTGCCAGGGGTGTTGTATATGTATAATTATGAGTGTGCCAGTAGTGTTGTATATGTATAATTATGTGTGTGCCAGTGGTGTTGTATATGTATAATTATGTGTGTGCCAGTGGTGTTGTATATGTATAATTATGAGTGTGCCAGTGGTGTTGTATATGTATAATTATGTGTGTGCTAGTGGTGTTGTATATGTATAATTATGTGTGTGCTAGTGGTGTTGTATATGTATAATTATGTGTGTGCCAGTGGTGTTGTATATGTATAATTATGTGTGTGCTAGTGGTGTTGTATATGTATAATTATGAGTGTGCCAGTGGTGTTGTATATGTATAATTATGAGTGTGCCAGGGGTGTTGTATATGTATAATTATGAGTGTGCCAGGTGTGTTGTATATGTATAATTATGAGTGTGCCAGGGGTGTTGTATATGTATAATTATGAGTGTGCCAGTGGTGTTGTATATGTATAATTATGAGTGTGCCAGGGGTGTTGTATATGTATAATTATGAGTGTGCTAGTGGTGTTGTATATGTATAATTATGAGTGTGCCAGTGGTGTTGTATATGTATAATTATGAGTGTGCCAGTGGTGTTGTATATGTATAATTATGAGTGTGCCAGTGGTGTTGTATATGTATAATTATGTGTGTGCTAGTGGTGTTGTATATGTATAATTATGAGTGTGCCAGTGGTGTTGTAGATGTATAATTATGAGTGTGCCAGTGGTGTTGTATATGTATAATTATGTGTGTGCTAGTGGTGTTGTATATGTATAATTATGAGTGTGCCAGTGGTGTTGTATATGTATAATTATGAGTGTGCCAGGGGTGTTGTATATGTATAATTATGAGTGTGCCAGTGGTGTTGTATATGTATAATTATGTGTGTGCCAGTGGTGTTGTATATGTATAATTATGAGTGTGCCAGGGGTGTTGTATATGTATAATTATGAGTGTGCCAGTAGTGTTGTATATGTATAATTATGAGTGTGCCAGTGGTGTTGTATATGTATAATTATGAGTGTGCCATGTCGAGGGTGCACAGCAGGGTTTATACTCATGTACTCTGGACTCTGGACAGAACTATGCAGATCTTCAGGGGTGTGAAACATTTTTTTTCTTTGGGGATTTGCATAGAACATTTTTAAACAACTTTCCAATTTACTATCAATTTTGCCTCATTTATTTGGTATCCTTTATTGAAGGAGCAGCAATACTGTACTGGGAGCTAGCTGAAAACATCAGTAAGCCAATGACCACCTATCAGCAGCTAGCTTCCAGCTTCTAACCCACCTAGGTACAAACAGAACTAAGCACATTAGATAAACAGTATGCTCTGAGTCATTAAAGAAAACATTTGGGTTACATGTCCTATAGGGACACTCAATTCAACTTTCATTACTCAGATAGAGCAGACATTTTAAAACAACTTTCCAATTTACTTCCATTAACAAGATGTGCACAGTCTTTGTATATTTAAACATTTTGAGTCACCAGCTCCTACTGAGCATGTGCAAGAATAAGTGTGTCTGCATTTGTGATTGGCAGATGGCTGTCACATGGTACGTGTATGCATTTGTGATTGGCAGATGGCTGTCACATGGTACAGGGGGAGTGGAAAAAGACAACTTTTAAAATTGTCAGAAAAAAAATCTACTACTTATTTGAAGTTCAGACTAAGTGCTATTGCATACCCCCCAACTGTCCCGATTTTAGGAGTCTGTCCCCCTGTCCCAGGTTGCTAGCCATCTGTCCCGACTTGCCCCATGCATTAAAAAAAACAACATAATTTATGCTTACCTGATAAATTTATTTCTCTTGTAGTGTATCCAGTCCACGGATCATCCATTACTTGTGGGATATATTCCCTTCCCAACAGGAAGTTGCAAGAGGATCACCCACAGCAGAGCTGCTATATAACTCCTCCCCTCCCATGTCATATCCAGTCATTCGACCGAAACAAGACAAGAAAGGAGAAACCATAGGGTGCAGTGGTGACTGTAGTTTAATCAAAAATTTAGATCTGCCTTAAAAAGACAGGGCGGGCCGTGGACTGGATACACTACAAGAGAAATAAATTTATCAGGTAAGCATAAATTATGTTTTCTCTTGTTAAGTGTATCCAGTCCACGGATCATCCATTACTTGTGGGATACCAATACCAAAGCTTAAGTACACGGATGATGGGAGGGACAAGGCAGGAACTTAAACAGAAGAAACCACTGCCTGTAGAACCTTTCTCCCAAAAACAGCCCCCGAAGAAGCAAAAGTGTCAAATTTGTAAAATTTTGAAAAAGTGTGAAGCGAAGACCAAGTCGCAGCCTTGCAAATCTGTTCAACAGAGACCTCATTTTTAAAGGCCCAGGTGGAAGCCACAGCTCTAGTAGAATGAGCTGTAATCCTTTCAGGGGGCTGCTGTCCAGCAGTCTCATAGGCTAAGCGTATTATGCTTCGAAGCCAAAAGGAGAGAGAGGTTGCCAAAGCTTTTTGACCTCTCCTCTGTCCAGAATAAACGACAAACAGGGCAGATGTTTGACGAAAATCTTTAGTTAGTTTGACAGGGCAGATGTTTGACGAAAATCTTTTAGTAGAACTTCAAGGCATGGACTACGTCCAGATTATGCAAAAGACGTTCCTTCTTTGAAGAAGGATTAGGGCACAATGATGGGACAACAATCTCTTGATTGATATTCCTGTTAGAAACCACCTTAGGTAAAAACCCAGGTTTAGTACGCAGAACTACCTTGTCTGAATGGAAAATCAGATAAGGAGAATCACAATGTAAGGCAGATAACTCAGAGACTCTTCGAGCCGAGGAAATAGCCATCAAAAACAGAACTTTCCAAGATAAAAGTTTAATATCAATGGAATGAAGGGGTTCAAACGGAACTCCTTGAAGAACTTTAAGAACCAAGTTTAAGCTCCACGGAGGAGCAACAGTTTTAAACACAGGCTTAATCCTAGCCAAAGCCTGACAAAAAGCCTGGACGTCTGCAACTTCTGCCAGACGCTTGTGCAAAAGAATAGACAGAGCAGAAATCTGTCCCTTTAACGAACTAGCAGATAAGCCTTTTTCCAAACCCTCTTGGAGAAAAGACAATATCCTAGGAATCCTAACCTTACTCCATGAGTAACTCTTGGATTCGCACCAATACAAGTATTTACACCATATCTTATGGTAGATTTTCCTGGTAACAGGCTTTCGTGCCTGTATTAAGGTGTCAATAACTGACTCGGAGAAGCCACGCTTTGATAGGATCAAGCGTTCAATCTCCATGCAGTCAGTCTCAGAGAAATTAGATTTGGATGATTGAAAGGACCTTGTATTAGAAGGTCTTGCCTCAGAGGCAGAGTCCATGGTGGACAGGACAACATGTCCACTAGGTCTGCATACCAGGTCCTGCAAGGCCAAGCAGGCGCTATCAGAATCACTGATGCTCTCTCCTGTTTGATCTTGGCAATCAGTCGAGGCAGCAGAGGAGACGGTGGAAACACATAAGCCATGTTGAAGAACCAAGGAGCTGCTAGAGCATCTATCAGCGTCGCTCCCGGGTCCCTGGAACGGAGCCACCGCTATGCCTCGCGGTCTTAGAACCGCCAGAAGTGAGCCCAGAACCTTTGTAAAGATTCTCGGGGCCGTAGCCAACCCGAAGGGGAGAGCTACAAATTGGCAATGCCTGTCTAGAAAGGCAAATCTTAGGAACCGATGATGATCTTTGTGAATCGGTATGTGAAGGTAGGCATCCTTTAAGTCCACTGTGGTCATGTACTGACCCTCTTGGATCATGGGAAGGATGGTCCGAATAGTTTCCATTTTGAATGATGGAACTCTTAGGAATTTGTTTAAGATCTTTAGATCCAAGATTGGTCTGAAGGTTCCCTCTTTCTTGGGAACCACGAACAGATTTGAATAAAATCCCTGCCCTTGTTCCGTCCGCGGAACTGGGTGGATCACCCCCATTACTAGGAGATCTTGTACACAGCGTAGGAATGCCTCTTTCTTTATCTGGTTTTCTGATAACCTTGAAAGATGGAATCTCCCTTGAGGAGGAGAAGCCTAGAAGTCCAGAAGATATCCCTGAGATATGATCTCCAACGCCCAGGGATCCTGGACATCTCTTGCCCACGCCTGGGCGAAGAGAGAAAGTCTGCCATCCACTAGATCCGTTTCCGGATAGGGGGCCGTTCCTTCATGCTGTCTTGGGGGCAGTAGCAGGTTTTCTGGTCTGCTTGCCCTTGTTCCAGGACTGGTTAGGTTTCCAGGCCTGTCTGGAATGAGCAACAGTTCCTTCCTGTTTTGGAGCGGAGGAAGTTGATGCTGCTCCTGCCTTGAAATTTCGAAAGGCACGAAAATTAGACTGTTTGGCCTTTGATTTGGCCCTGTCCTGAGGAAGGGTATGACCCTTACCTCCAGTAATATCAGCAATAATTTCTTTCAAGCCGGGCCCGAATAAGGTCTGCCCCTTGAAAGGAATATTAAGTAATTTAGATTTAGAAGTCACGTCAGCTGACCAGGATTTAAGCCATAGCGCTCTCCGCGCCTGGATGGCGAATCCAGAATTCTTAGCCGTTAGTTTAGTCAAATGTACAACGGCATCAGAAACAAATGAGTTAGCTAGCTTAAGTGATTTAAGCTTGTCCATAATTTCATCCAATGGAGCTGTGTGAATGGCCTCTTCCAGAGACTCAAACCAGAATGCCGCAGCAGCAGTGACAGGCGCAATGCATGCAAGGGGCTGCAGGATAAAACCTTGTTGAACAAACATTTTCAACCGGGATAGTGGTACGCTTTGCTAAAGTAGAAACTGCTCCCTCCACCTTAGGGACCGTCTGCCATAAGTCCCGTGTAGTGGCGTCTATTGGAAACATTTTTCTAAATATAGGAGGTGGGGAAAAGGGCACACCGGGTCTATCCCACTCCTTGCTAATAATTTCTGTAAGCCTTTTAGGTATAGGGAAAACATCAGTACACACCGGTACCGCATAGTATCTATCCAGCCTACACAATTTCTCTGGAATTGCAACTGTGTTACAGTCGTTCAGAGCAGCTAAAACCTCCCCAAGCAATACACGGAGGTTCTCAAGCTTAAATTTAAAATTAGAGATCTCTGAATCAGGTTTCCCTGGATCAGATCCGTCACCCACAGAATGAAGCTCTCCGTCCTCATGTTCTGCAAACTGTGACGCAGTATCAGACATGGCTCTTACAGCACCAGCGCGCTCTGCATCTCTCCTAATCCCAGAGCTATTGCGCTTGCCACTCAATTCTGGCAATCTAGATAATACTTCTGACAGGGTATTATTCATGATTGTAGCCATGTCCTGTAAAGTAATTGCTATGGGCGTCTCTGATGTACTTGGCGCCATAATAGCATGCGCCCCCTGAGCGGGAGGCGAAGGTACTGACACGTGAGGAGAGTTAGTCGGCATAACTTCCCCCTCGTCGTCTGGTGATAATTCTTTTATAGATAAAGACTGACCTTTATTATTTAAAGTGAAATCAATACATTTAGTACACATATTCCTATGGGGCTCCACACTGGCTTTCAAACATAATGAACAAGTAGATTCATCTATGTCAGACATGTTTAAACAGACTAGCAATAAGACTGGCAAGCTTGAAAAACACTTCACAATAAGTTTACAAGCAATATAAAAAACGCTACTGCGCCTTTAAGAAGCACAAAAACTGTCTCAAGTTGAAATAACAATGAATCAAAGCAGTTATACCAACCAAATTTTCACAGTAAATGTATTAAGTTAGCAGAGCATTGCACCGACTTGCAAATGGATGATTAACCCCTTAATACCCAAACCGGATAAACAATAGAGAAAAACGTTTTTTAAAACAGTCAAACACACTGTCACAGCTCTGCTGTGACTGATTACCTCCCTCAATATGACTTTTGAAGCCTTTTGAGCCCTCTAGAGAAGTCCTGGATCATGCAGGAAGAAGCAGGAAGTCTGAGTCTGAATTTTTTACTGAGCAAAAAAGCGCTAAAATAGGCCCCTCCCACTCATATTACAACAGTGGGAAGCCTCAGTTAACTGTTTCTATGCAGAAATTAAGCCAGCCATGTGGAAAAATTATGCCCCAATAAGTTTTATCACCAAATGTACGTTAAAAAACGATTAAACATGCCAGCAAACGTTTTAAAACACATTTTTTTAAAGAGTATATATCTCTATTAATAAGCCTGATACCAGTCGTTTTCACTGCATTTAAGGCTTTACTTACATTACTTCGGTATCAGCAGCATTTTCTTAGTCAATTCCATTCCTTAGAAAAATATTTTACTGCACATACCTTAGTTGCAGGAAAACCTGCACGCCATTCCCTGTCTGAAGTTACCTCACTCCTCAGAATATGTGAGAACAGCAAGTGGATCTTAGTTACTTCTGCTAAGATCATAGAAAACGCAGGCAGATTCTTCTTCCAAATACTGCCTGAGAAAAAACAGCACACTCCGGTGCCATTTAAAAATAACAAACTTTTGATTGAAGAAATAAACTAAGTATAAAACACCACAGTCCTCTCACGACCTCCATCTATGTTGAGGGTTGCAAGAGAATGACTTGATATGACATGTGAGGGGAGGAGCTATATAGCAGCTCTGCTGGGGGTGATCCTCTTGCAACTTCCTGTTGGGAAGGGAATATATCCCACAAGTAATGGATGATCCGTGGACTGGATACACTTAACAAGAGAAAAAAAATTATGTTGGGCCCATACTCAGAAGCAGCTGGCTTTGCTCTCACAGGGTTAGATACCTATTACCTGTTAGATTCCCTGTGGAAAATGAATGGTGTGTGGGTTAAGCAGGAGTAAGAAGGCTGTATACACTCTGACCACGGGTAATGCTGACCTCTCTAACCTACCTCTGGTAGTGATGATGTCTAACCCCTGGGGATAATACTAGCATGCCTTCAGTTTTATACAATGAGCAGTGCTAATACCAGGGTAACAAACAGTGGCAGCCGCACACTGCCAGCTAAAGTGCTTGCCAACCCCAGGACCCCATACAATGAGTTACAGATACCCATATATGATGTAGTGTGTGTGTCTATCTGTATCCATAACTGTGTGTGTGTATCTGTATGTATAAGTTTATGCTATGTAGTGTGTGTGTGTCTGCATGTATAAGTGTATACTATGTAGTGTCTGTGTATCTGCATGTATAAGTGTATGCTGCATGTATAAGTGTATGCTATGTAATGTGTGTGTGTACCTGCATGTGTAAGTGTATGCTATGTAGTGTGTGTGTATCTGCATGTATAAGTGTATACTATGTAGTGTCTGTGTATCTGCCTGTGTAAGTGTATGCTATGTAGTGTGTGTGTGTATCTGCATGTGTAAGTGTATGCTATGTAGTGTGTGTGTATCTGCATGTATACGTGTATGCTATGTAGTGTGTGTATCTGCATGTATAAGTGTATGCTATGTAGTGTGTGTGTGTGTATCTGCATGTATAAGTGTATGCTATGTAGTGTGTGTGTATCTGCATGTATAAGTGTATGTTATGTAGTGTGTGTGTATCTGTATGTATAAGTGTATGTTATGTAGTGTGTGTGTATCTGCATGTATAAGTGTATACTATGTAGTGTGTGTGTGTCTGTATCTGCATGTATAAGTGTATACTATGTAGTGTCTGTGTATCTGCACGTATAAGTGTATGCTGCATGTATAAGTGTATGCTATGTAATGTGTGTGTGTATCTGCATGTATAAGTGTATGCTATGTAGTGTGTGTGTGTATCTGCATGTATAAGTTTATGCTATGTAGTGTGTGTGTGTATCTGCATGTATAAGTTTATGTTATGTAGTGTGTGTGTGTCTGCATGTATATATGTAAGCTATGTAGTGTGTGTATGTGTATCTGCATGTATAAGTGTGTATCTGCATGTATAAGTGTATGCTATGTAGTGTGTGTGTGTGTCTGCATGTGTAAGTGTATGCTATGTAGTGTGTGTGTGTGTCTGCATGTATAAGTGTATACTATGTAGTGTCTGTGTATCTGCATGTATAAGTGTATGCTGCATGTATAAGTGTATGTTATGTAATGTGTGTGTGTGTATCTGCATGTATAAGTGTATACTATGTAGGGTCTGTGTATCTGCATTTATAAGTGTATGCTGCATGTATAAGTGTATGTTATGTAATGTGTGTGTGTGTATCTGCATGTATAAGTGTATACTATGTAGGGTCTGTGTATCTGCATGTATAAATGTATACTATGTAGGGTCTGTGTATCTGCATTTATAAGTGTATGCTGCATGTATAAGTGTATGCTATGTAGTGTGTGTGTATCTGCATGTATAAGTGTATGCTATGTAGTGTGTGTGTATCTGCATGTGTAAGTGTATGCTATGTAGTGTGTGTGTGTATCTGCATGTGAAAGTGTATGTTATATAGTGTGTGTATCTGCATATGTAAGTGTATGCTATGCAGTGTGTGTGGTGTATGTATCTGCATGTGTAAGTGTATGCTATGTAGTGTGTGTATCTGCATGTGAAAGTCTATGCTATGTAGTGTGTGTGTGTATCTGCATGTATAAGTGTATGCTATGTATGGTGTGTGTGTATCTGCATGCATAAGTGTATGCTATGTTGTGTGTGTGTATCTGCATGTGTAAGTGTATGCTATGTAGTGTGTGTATCTGCATGTGTAAGTGTATGCTATGTAGTGTGTGTGTACCTGCATGTGTAAGTGTATGCTATGTAGTGTGTGTGTATCTGCATGTATAAGTGTATGCTATGTAGTGTGTGTGTATCTGTATGTATAAGTGTATGCTATGTAGTGTGTGTGTACCTGCATGTGTAAGTGTATGCTATGTAGTGTGTGTGTATCTGCATGTATAAGTGTATGCTATGTAGTGTGTGTGTATCTGCATGTGTAAGTATATGCTATGTAGTGTGTGTGTGTATCTGCATGTATAAGTGTATGCTATGTAGTGTGTGTGTGTGTCTGCATGTATAAGTGTATGCTATGTAGTGTGTGTGTATCTGCATGTATAAGTTTAAGCTATGTAGTGTGTGTGTATCTGCATGTATAAGTGTATGCTATGTAGTGTGTGTGTGTCTGCATGTATAAGTGTATGCTATGTAGTGTGTGTGTGTATCTGCATGTATAAGTGTATGCTATGTATGGTGTGTGTGTATCTGCATATGTAAGTGTATGCTATGCAGTGTGTGTGTGTATGTATCTGCATGTGTAAGTGTATGCTATGTAGTGTGTGTATCTGCATGTGAAAGTCTATGCTATGTAGTGTGTGTGTGTATCTGCATGTATAAGTGTATGCTATGTATGGTGTGTGTGTATCTGCATGCATAAGTGTATGCTATGTTGTGTGTGTGTATCTGCATGTGTAAGTGTATGCTATGTAGTGTGTGTATCTGCATTTGTAAGTGTATCTATGTAGTGTGTGTGTATCTGCATGTATAAGTGTATGCTATGTAGTGTGTGTGTATCTGCATGTATAAGTGTATGCTATGTAGTGTGTGTGTATCTGCATGTATAAGTGTATGCAATGTAGTGTGTGTGTATCTGTATGTATAAGTGTATGCTATGTAGTGTGTGTGTATCTGCATGTATAAGTGTATGCTATGTAGTGTGTGTGTGTGTATCTGCATGTATAAGTGTATGCTATGTAGTGTGTGTGTATCTGCATGTATAAGTGTATGCTATGTAGTGTGTATGTATCTGCATGTGTAAGTGTATGCTATGTAGTGTGTGTGTATCTGCATGTGTAAGGGTATGCTATGTAGTGTGTGTGTATCTGCATGTGTAAGTGTATGCTATGTAGTGTGTGTGTATCTGCATGTGTAAGTGTATGCTATGTAGTGTGTGTGTATCTGCATGTGTAAGTGTATGCTATGTAGTGTGTGTGTATCTGCATGTGTAAGTGTATGCTATGTAGTGTGCTACTGTGCATTTTTGCTGACTTTAAAGGCCAGAATCTAGAATATTAATGGGGAATGCAGAGAGCAGTTTTAAAGAATTTATTATTAAATGTCCAATTAAGATAAAAATATTTAGCAATGTCTTTGCAAAGGCTAATTAAATACATAGCTCACATAGCCATACCAGTAGTTTGAGCTTGTGTTTGATTTGCTGCCTAAGGCCTAGATTTAGAGTTGGGCGGTAGCCGTCAAAACCAGCGTTAGAGGCTCCTAACGCTGGTTTTGGCCGCCCGCTGGTATTTGGAGTCAGTCAGGAAAGGGTCTAACGCTCACTTTCCAGCCGCGACTTTTCCATACCGCAGATCCCCCTACGCCAATTGCGTATCCTATCTTTTCAATGGGATCTTTCTAACGCCGGTATTTAGAGTCTTGGCTGAAGTGAGCGTTAGAAATCTAACGACAAAACTCCAGCCACAGAAAAAAGTCAGTAGTTACGAGCTTTCTGGGCTAACGCCGGTTTATAAAGCTCTTAACTACTGTGGTTTAAAGTATAATAACACCCATAAACTACCTATGTACCCCTAAACCGAGGCCCCCCCACATCGCCCCCACTCTATTAAAATTTTTAACCCCTAATCTGCCGACCGCACACCGCCGCCACCTACGTTATCCCTATGTACCCCTAATCTGCTGCCCCTAACATCGCCGACACCTACATAATATTTATTAACCCCTAATCTGCCGCCCCCAACGTCGCCGCTACCTACACTTATTAACCCCTAATCTGCCGACGACCGCACCGCTACTATAATAAATGTATTAACCCCTAATCCGCCTCACTCCCGCCTCAATAACCCTATAATAAATAGTATTAACCCCTAATCTGCCCTCCCTAACATCGCCGACACCTAACTTCAAGCATTAACCCCTAATCTGCCGACCGGAGCTCACCGCTACTCTAATAAATTTTTTAACCCCTAAAGCTAATTCTAACCCTAACCCTAACACCCCCCTAAATTAAATATAATTTTCATCTAACGAAATAAATTAACTCTTATTAAATAAATTATTCCTATTTAAAGCTAAATACTTACCTGTAAAATAAACCCTAATATAGCTACAATATAAATTATAATTATATTGTAGCTATTTTAGGATTAATATTTATTTTACAGGCAACTTTGTAATTATTTTAACCAGGTACAATAGCTATTAAATAGTTAATAACTATTTAATAGCTACCTAGTTAAAATAATTACAAAATTACCTGTAAAATAAATCCTAACCTAAGTTACAATTAAACCTAACACTACACTATCAATAAATTAATTAAATAAAATACCTACAATTACCTACAATTAAACCTAACACTACACTATCAATAAATAAATTAAATACAATTCCTACAAATAAATACAATGAAATAAACTAACTAAAGTACAAAAAATAAAAAAGAACTAAGTTACAAAAAATAAAAAAATATTTACAAACATTAGAAAAATATTACAACAATTTAAACTAATTACACCTACTCTAAGCCCCCTAATAAAATAACAAAGACCCCCAAATTAAAAAAATGCCCTACCCTATTCTAAAATTAAAATAGAAAAGCTCTTTTACCTTACCAGCCCTGAAAAGGGCCCTTTGCGGGGCATGCCCCAAAGAATTCAGCTCTTTTGCCTGTAAAAAAAAAACATACAATACCCCCCCCAACATTACAACCCACCACCCACATACCCCTAATCTATCCCAAACCCCCCTTAAATAAACCTAACACTAAGCCCCTGAAGATCTCCCTACCTTGTCTTCACCTCACCGGGTTCAGCGATCGGTCCAGAATAGAAAACAATGGGGCTGTTTCCCCATAGAAAACAATGGGGCTGCGTTAGGAGCTGAACGCTGCTTTTTTGCAGCTCAAACAGCCCCATTGTTTCCTATGGGGGAATTGTGCACGGGCACGTTTTTGAAGCTGGCCGCGTCTGTAAGCACCGCTGGAATTTAGAGTTGCAGTGGCGGTAAATATGCTCTACGCTCCCTTATTGGGGCCTAACGCAGCCCTTTGGCCGCAGAACTCTAAATCTAGCTGTCAGTGTATTAAAATATATGACTTTATTTAGAATTTTATTTATATTACTTTGGTCTTATGATTTTTTTAAAGCCCCGCCCACCACATTTCAATTTTTTGCCGGGGGGGGGGGGTGTCCCTCTTTTGAATTTTGAAATGTTGGGAGGTATGCTATTGCATTGTCTTGTTATCTTGCATTTGTTGATTATGCAAATCTACTGTGTTGACTGGTCCTTTAAGTGTCAGAGCTGTTTTATTTTTAAGGAAATTGGAGGTTGTTTATCTTAGTTCTCTGAACTTCCAGGAAAAAGAGCAGCCCCCGAGCAATCTCAGGCATTATATGTGAAAAGGATTTAAACAAAGCAGTTTCCTAATTTGAGACTTCAGGCAGAACAAGTTGTTTTTGGTTTATGATCTGGGACAGATAAGATAAATGATAGGACAGGCCCTGAGTCACACAATCATGTTCAGACAGATGTTTAATGGTTGTGGTCAGAGCTCCCATCTCCAGTGGTGCAATTAGCACTCAGTGATCTGCTCTTGGGAACATTAGACAGAGAACATCAAAGAGTTTGTGCCTAAGTAAACATAATAATACAGATAAACGATTAGGGAGATCACCATGGGCCCTAGAGGGACAACAGACATGAACACACGGACTTATGCACAAGAAAGGAAGACTGCACTGTAGGTCACTGCAATATGACTATACTATGGGACACCAGTAGGCTTATTTGTCACTGCCTCTTCCCTATAAGCCCTGGAATGTGTCACTAATTACTAAAGGTGTTATGAAAATGACATCTGTACTTGTTATACATATCAGATACCACAGTGCAAATAGATATACAGTCTGCATACTTGTTGTCAAATGCAGATCTTTGCTGTTGAATGTACACATAATCAGCTAGTCAGGCACAGGGTATGATGATTGTACTGGTAATTATGACACATAATCAGCTAGTCAGGCATGGGGATATGACGGCAGTACTGGTAATAATGACGTAAAATCAGCTAGTCAGGCATGGGGATATGACGGCAGTACTGGTAATAATGACGTATAATCAGCTAGTCAGGCACGGGGTATGATGATTGTACTGGTAATAATGACGTAAAATCAGCTAGTCAGGCACGGGGTATGATGATTGTACTGGTAATAATGACGTAAAATCAGCTAGTCAGGCATGGGGTATGATGATTGTACTGGTAATAATGACATATAATCAGCTAGTCAGGCATGGGGATATGACGGCAGTACTGGTAATAATGACGTAAAATCAGCTAGTCAGGCACAGGGTATGATGATTGTACTGGTAATAATGACATATAATCAGCTAGTCAGGCATGGGGATATGACGGCAGAACTGGTAATAATGACGTAAAATCAGCTAGTCAGGCACAGGGTATGATGATTGTACTGGTAATAATGACATATAATCAGCTAGTCAGGCATGGGGATATGACGGCAGTACTGGTAATAATGACGTATAATCAGCTAGTCAGGCACGGGGTATGATGATTGTACTAGTAATAATGACATATAATCAGCTAGTCAGGCACGGAAATATGACGGCAGTACTGGTAATAATGACATATAATCAGCTAGTCAGGCACAGGGATATGACGGCAGAACTGGTAATAATGACATATAATCAGCTAGTCAGGCACGGAAATATGACGGCAGTACTGGTAATAATGACATATAATCAGCTAGTCAGGCACGGAAATATGACGGCAGTACTGGTAATAATGACATATAATCAGCTAGTCAGGCACGGAAATATGACGGCAGTACTGGTAATAATGACATATAATCAGCTAGTCAGGCACGGGGTATGATGATTGTACTGGTAATAATGACGTAAAATCAGCTAGTCAGGCACGGGGTATGATTATTGTACTGGTAATAATGACATATAATCAGCTAGTCAGGCATGGGGATATGACGGCAGTACTGGTAATAATGACATATAATCAGCTAGTCAGGCATGGGGATATGACGGCAGTACTGGTAATAATGACGTATAATCAGCTAGTCAGGCACGGGGTATGATGATTGTACTGGTAATAATGACATATAATCAGCTAGTCAGGCACGGAAATATGACGGCAGTACTGGTAATAATGACATATAATCAGCTAGTCGGGCACGGAAATATGACGGCAGTACTGGTAATAATGACCTATAATCAGCTAGTCAGGCACGGGGATATGACAGCAGTACTGGTAATAATGACATATAATCAGCTAGTCAGGCATGGGGATATGATGGCAGTACTGGTGATAATGACATATAATCAGCTAGTCAGGCATGGGGATATGACAGCAGTACTGGTAATAATGACATATAATCAGCTAATCAGGCACGGGGTATGATGATTGTACTGGTAATAATGACATATAATCAGCTAGTCAGGCACGGAAATATGACGGCAGTACTGGTAATAATGACATATAATCAGCTAGTCAGGCACGGAAATATGACGGCAGTACTGGTAATAATGACATATAATCAGCTAGTCAGGCACGGGGATATGACAGCAGTACTGGTAATAATGACATATAATCAGCTAGTCAGGCATGGGGATATGATGGCAGTACTGGTAATAATGACATATAATCAGCTAGTCAGGCACAGGGATATGACAGGAGTACTGGTAATAATGACATATAATCAGCTAGTCAGGCACAGGGATATGACAGGAGTACTGGTAATAATGACATATAATCAGCTAGTCAGGCACAGGGATATGACGGCAGTACTGGTGATAATGACATATAATCAGCTAGTCAGGCACGGGGATATGACAGCAGTACTGGTAATAATGACATATAATCAGCTAGTCAAGCACGGGGATATGACAGCAGTACTGGTAATAATGACATATAATCAGCTAGTCAGGCACAGAGATATGACGGCAGTACTGGTAATAATGACATATAATCAGCTAGTCAGGCACGGGGATATGACAGCAGTACTGGTAATAATGACATATAATCAGCTAGTCAGGCACAGGGATATGACGGCAGTACTGGTGATAATGACATATAATCAGCTAGTCAGGCACAGAGATATGACGGCAGTACTGGTAATAATGACATATAATCAGCTAGTCAGGCACGGGGATATGACAGCAGTACTGGTAATAATGACATATAATCAGCTAGTCAGGCACAGGGATATGACGGCAGAACTGGTAATAATGACATATAATCAGCTAGTCAGGCACAGAGATATGACGGCAGTACTGGTAATAATGACATATAATCAGCTAGTCAGGCACGGGGATATGACAGCAGTACTGGTAATAATGACATATAATCAGCTAGTCAGGCACGGGGATATGACAGCAGTACTGGTAATAATGACATATAATCAGCTAGTCAGGCACAGGGATATGACGGCAGAACTGGTAATAATGACATATAATCAGCTAGTCAGGCACGGGGATATGACGGCAGTACTGGTAATAATGACATATAATCAGCTAGTCAGGCACGGGGATATGACAGCAGTACTGGTAATAATGACATATAATCAGCTAGTCAGGCACAGGGATATGACGGCAGAACTGGTAATAATGACATATAATCAGCTAGTCAGGCACAGGGATATGACGGCAGTACTGGTGATAATGACATATAATCAGCTAGTCAGGCACAGAGATATGACGGCAGTACTGGTAATAATGACATATAATCAGCTAGTCAGGCACAGGGATATGACGGCAGTACTGGTAATAATGACATATAATCAGCTAGTCAGGCACGGGGATATGACGGCAGTACTGGTAATAATGACATATAATCAGCTAGTCAGGCACGGGGATATGACGGCAGAACTGGTAATAATGACATATAATCAGCTAGTCAGGCACAGGGATATGACGGCAGAACTGGTAATAATGACATATAATCAGCTAGTCAGGCACGGGGATATGACGGCAGTACTGGTAATAATGACATATAATCAGCTAGTCAGGCACAGGGATATGACGGCAGAACTGGTAATAATGACATATAATCAGCTAGTCAGGCACGGGGATATGACGGCAGTACTGGTAATAATGACATATAATCAGCTAGTCAGGCACAGGGATATGACGGCAGAACTGGTAATAATGACATATAATCAGCTAGTCAGGCACAGAGATATGACGGCAGTACTGGTAATAATGACATATAATCAGCTAGTCAGGCACAGGGATATGACGGCAGTACTGGTAATAATGACATATAATCAGCTAGTCAGGCACGGGGATATGACAGCAGTACTGGTAATAATGACATATAATCAGCTAGTCAGGCACAGGGATATGACGGCAGAACTGGTAATAATGACATATAATCAGCTAGTCAGGCACAGAGATATGACGGCAGTACTGGTAATAATGACATATAATCAGCTAGTCAAGCACGGGGATATGACAGCAGTACTGGTAATAATGACATATAATCAGCTAGTCAGGCACAGAGATATGATGGCAGTACTGGTAATAATGACATATAATCAGCTAATCAGGCACAGGGATTTGACAGCAGTACTGGTAATAATGACATATAATCAGCTAGTCAGGCATGGGGATATGATGGCAGTACTGGTAATAATGACATATAATCAGCTAGTCAGGCACAGAGATATGACAGCAGTACTGGTAATAATGACATATAATCAGCTAGTCAGGCACGGGGATATGACAGCAGTACTGGTAATAATGACATATAATCAGCTAGTCAGGCACAGGGATATGACGGCAGTACTGGTAATAATGACATATAATCAGCTAGTCAGGCACAGAGATATGACGGTAGTACTGGTAATAATGACATATAATCAGCTAGTCAAGCACGGGGATATGACGGCAGTACTGGTAATAATGACATATAATCAGCTAGTCAGGCACAGAGATATGACGGTAGTACTGGTAATAATGACATATAATCAGCTAATCAGGCACAGGGATTTGACAGCAGTACTGGTAATAATGACATATAATCAGCTAGTCAGGCACGGGGATATGACGGCAGTACTGGTAATAATGACATATAATCAGCTAGTCAGGCACAGGGATATGACGGCAGTACTGGTGATAATGACATATAATCAGCTAGTCAGGCATGGGGATATGACAGCAGTACTGGTAATAATGACATATAATCAGCTAGTCAGGCACAGGGATATGACGGCAGAACTGGTAATAATGACATATAATCAGCTAGTCAGGCACAGAGATATGACGGCAGTACTGGTAATAATGACATATAATCAGCTAGTCAGGCACAGGGATATGACGGCAGAACTGGTAATAATGACATACAATCAGCTAGTCAGGCACGGGGATATGACGGCAGTACTGGTAATAATGACATATAATCAGCTAGTCAGGCACAGGGATATGACGGCAGAACTGGTAATAATGACATATAATCAGCTAGTCAGGCACAGAGATATGACGGCAGTACTGGTAATAATGACATATAATCAGCTAGTCAGGCACAGGGATATGACGGCAGTACTGGTAATAATGACATATAATCAGCTAGTCAGGCACGGGGATATGACAGCAGTACTGGTAATAATGACATATAATCAGCTAGTCAGGCACAGGGATATGACGGCAGAACTGGTAATAATGACATATAATCAGCTAGTCAGGCACAGAGATATGACGGCAGTACTGGTAATAATGACATATAATCAGCTAGTCAGGCACAGGGATATGACGGCAGTACTGGTAATAATGACATATAATCAGCTAGTCAGGCACGGGGATATGACAGCAGTACTGGTAATAATGACGTATAATCAGCTAGTCAGGCACAGGGATATGACGGCAGAACTGGTAATAATGACATATAATCAGCTAGTCAGGCACAGGGATATGACGGCAGTACTGGTAATAATGACATATAATCAGCTAGTCAGGCACAGGGATATGACGGCAGTACTGGTAATAATGACATATAATCAGCTAGTCAGGCACGGGGATATGACAGCAGTACTGGTAATAATGACATATAATCAGCTAGTCAGGCACGGGGATATGACGGCAGTACTGGTGATAATGACATATAATCAGCTAGTCAGGCACAGAGATATGACGGCAGTACTGGTAATAATGACATATAATCAGCTAGTCAGGCACGGGGATATGACAGCAGTACTGGTAATAATGACGTATAATCAGCTAGTCAGGCACAGGGATATGACGGCAGAACTGGTAATAATGACATATAATCAGCTAGTCAGGCACAGAGATATGACGGCAGTACTGGTAATAATGACATATAATCAGCTAGTCAGGCACAGGGATATGACGGCAGAACTGGTAATAATGACATATAATCAGCTAGTCAGGCACGGGGATATGACAGCAGTACTGGTAATAATGACATATAATCAGCTAGTCAGGCACGGGGATATGACAGCAGTACTGGTAATAATGACATAATCAACTAGTCAGGCACAGGGGTATGATGATAGTACTGGTAATAATTATGTTTAATCAGTTAGTCAGGCATGGGGAGGTGGGTAGGGTAATGAGGGGGTCAGCTACAATACAGGAAAAAAACATTTTTTTTCATTTATAAAATTAGCAAAATTTGCATCAAACTGGGTACTGGCAGACAGCTGCCAGTACCTAAGATGGCGGCAAATTGGTAGAGGGTTAGAGAGCTGTTTGGGGTGGATAACGGGGGATTGTACACTGCAGAAAATATATAAAAAATATATTACAAAAAACAAAAACTTTTATTTTCATACTGGCAGACTTTCTGTCAGTACTTAAGATGGGGGTGACCATTGAGGGTAGGGGGAGGGAAGAGAGCTGTTTGAGAGGGATCATGGAGGGATTAGGGGGTGGGATGTGTCAGTTGGGAGGGTAATCTATACACCAAAGCTAAAATTAACCCTACAAGCTACCTAATTAACCCCTTCACTGCTGGGCATAATACATGTGTGGTGCGCAGCGGCATTTAGCGGCCTTCTAATTACCAAAAAGCAATGCCAAAGCCATATATGTCTGCTATTTCTGAACAAAGGGGATCCCAGAGTAGCAATTACAACCATTTGTGCCATGATTGCACAAGTTGTTTGTAAATAATTTCAGTGAGAAACCTAAAGTTTGTGAAAAAAATTGTGAAAAAGTGAACAATTTTTTTATTTGATCGCATTTGGCGGTGAAATGGTGGCATGAAATATACCAAAATTGGCCTAGATCAATACTTTGGGATGTCTACTAAAAAAAATATATATACATGTCAAGGGATATTCAGGTATTCCTGACAGATATCAGGGTTCCAATGTAACTAGCGCTAATTTGGAAAAAATGGTTTGGAAATAGCAAAGTGCTACTTGTACTTATTGCCCTATAACTTGCAAAAAAAGCAAAGAACGTGTAAACATTGGGTATTTCTAAACTCAGGACAAAATTTAGAAACTATTTAGCATGGATTTTGTTTGGTGGTTGTAGATGTATAACAGATTTTGGGTGTCAAAGTTAGAAAAAGTGTGTTTTTTTCCATTTTTTCATCATATTTTATAATCTTTTTATGGTAAATTATATGATATGATGAAAATAATGGTATCTTTAGAAAGTCCATTTAATGGCGAGAAAAACGGTATATAAAATGTGTGGGTACAGTAAATGAGTAAGAGGAAAATTACAGCTAAACGCAAACACTGCAGAAATGTAAAAACAGCCCTGGGGGTCTATTTATGAAGCAGCGGATGTTGCTTCGACCCTCTCCACTTCAGTTCCGCCTGAAGCGAAAGTTAAGAAGCAGGGTCCTAAGACCCCTGCTCCTTAACTTGTCCTCCATCTCTGAGGTGGCGGACAGCAATCAGCCCGATTTAATACGATTGGGCTTATTGACACCCCCTGCTAGCGGCCGATTGGCTGCGAATCTGCAGGGGGCAGTATTGCACCAGCAGTTCACAAGAACTGCTGGTGCAATGATAAATGCTGACAGCGTATGCTGTCGGCATTTATCGGTGTGCGGCGGACATGATTCCCTATAGCGGATCATGTCTAACCTACATAAATAGACCCCCTAGTCCTTAACGGTAAGAAAATTGAAAAATGGTCTGGTCACTAAGGGGTTATAGTATAACTTTATATCACAAAACCTGAGCCCTTGAGTGTCACACATAGTGTTACAAAGCACAAATAAATAAACATATCTAGTTAGAAATTACTTTTATAGCCCCTAAATTGTGTAATATGTCTCACACACACGCAAAACACAAACATACTCATACACACACAAAAACACAAACATACTCATACACACACAAAAACACAAACATACTCATACACACACAAAAATACAAACATACGCATACACACACAAAAACACAAACATACTCATACACACAAAAACCCAAATACTCATACACACACAAAAACACAAACATACTCATACACACACAAAAACACAAACATACTCATACACACACAAAAACACAAACAAACATACTCATACACACACAAAAACACAAATACTCATACTCATACACACACAAAAACACAAACATACTCATACACACACAAAAACACAAACATACTCATACACACACAAAAACACAAATACTCATACACACACAAAAACCCAAATACTCATACACACACAAAACACAAACATACTCATACACACACAAAAACACAAACATACTCATACACACACAAAAACACAAATACTCATACACACACAAAAACCCAAATACTCATACACACACAAAACACAAACATACTCATACACACACAAAAACCCAAATACTCATACACACACAAAAACACAAACATACTCATACACACACAAAAACACAAACATACTCATACACACACAAAAACAAAAATACTCATACACACACAAAAACACAAATATACTCATACACATACAAAAACACAAACATACTCATACACACACACAAACACAAACATACTCATACACACACAAAAACACAAATATACTCATACACATACACAAACACAAATACTCATACACACACAAAAACACAAATATACTCATACACACACAAAAACACAAATACTCATACACACACACAAAAACATGAACATACTCATACACACACATAAACACAAATATACTCATACACACACAAAAACACAAATATTCATACACACACAAAAACACAAATATACTCATACACATACAAAAACACACTGACATACCGAAACACACACAAATAAAAACACACACAAACTTACAAAAACACACACAAAACAAACTCACAAAAACACACTGACATACCGAAAAACACACACACATAAAAACACACACAAACTCACAAAAACACACTCACGTACAAAAACACACACACAACACAAACTCACAAAAACACACACACATACAAAAACACACACAACATAAACACACACTCACATACAAAAACACACTCCCAAAACAAAACACACACACAACACAAACTCCCAAAAACAAACTCACAAATGAAAACACACACAACACAAACACATACTCACATACAAAAACACACTAACAAAACACACACACAACACAAACTCCCAAAAACACACTCACATACGAAAATACACACATAACACAAATTTACGAAAACCAACTCAGATACAAAAACACACTCACATACAAAAACACACAAGCTCACAAATACAGAAACACACTAAAACAAAAGTGGGTTGTCAAATTTGCATGAAATACATTTGAAATATGTGCAACTGCTATTCAAAACCACACAAAGCATAAAACGAGCAGGCATGAATAAAGCTAAAGGTGAATTTTCACCCTGGGCTATGCGCACTAAGACGAGAATATAAATACATATTTGTTGTAGATATAAAGTATAGTAAGGTCCTCAGTGCAGAGTAAAATCCAATGGTAACTTAACCATTTGTAAAACACAACATTACAGCAGTAAGGTGAATAAAATAACTGTACAAACCTCTTCTCCAGGGTGGCATGAGCTTAAATGTTTTGTGCCAGTTAAACATTGTGGCCTGTGTCACTGGAAGCTGTGGTGACGGTGTGCCCCAGGAACAAACTGTCCCATTAGCTCAGGACGCAGCAGGTTAGTGTAGGTAACCCCAAGTCTGTTATCAGGGTCCCTGCTCGGGGTCCATGCTCTGCTCCTCATACAGACTGTGCAGCACGACTGGGATTCCTGTCTCCAACCTCAGGCTGCTGAGATGAACTGGAAGTGGCTCTGGGCCAGCAGTGACTCAAAAGGGAGCAGCCCTGAGGAATGTATCTTCCTGGCTGATAAGCCAAGACACCTCAGCTATTCCAGCACCCCTTAGATGCCAGAGCTTGCTCAACCTTATCAGCAATAACAATAATAGCTAGCCTGGAATGTATCACTGCCAACTTCATGTGCATAATACCCACACTGACCATTTCACATACATTTTATCTAGGTATGCGGTTATATATATTTGTATATCTATCTATCTATCTATCTATCTATCTATCTATCTGTTTCTGTCTCTCTCTGTCTGTCTAGCTGTCTGTAGCTATTTATCTATCTATTTGTATATATCTTATCTATCTATTTGTATCTCTCTATATTTATCTATCTGTATCTATATCTATCTGTACCTATCTATGGGCAAGATTACAAGTTGCGCGGTATGGGTTTTACCCACCCGATATGGTGCAAAATTACACATGCTGCGCCACTTGTTTTTAGTCAGATATTGCTATCACATATACAGTGCCGAAATATATTTCACCCATCGGCCACTATTTTTACTCCCATAAACTAACATATTCAGCGCAAGGACTTACGTGGCGCAAAACAAATGGATACATTTTACTCCATTTTCACCTCGCCACACATAGGCAAGCGCAGTAAGCCTTGCGCTGAATATATAAGTACCGTAACTCCCTGGAAGTCTTAACAAACACCTAACGCATGTGCAATATCTACCTGTCAACCCATCCCCCCACCGCAATAACTAAATAAACCGTATTAACCCCCGCCAACCCCCACATCGCAAAGTACATAATAAAGTTATTAACCCCTAATCCGGCATTCACCCACATCACAATCTAACTAATACAGTTATTAACCACTAAACCGCTATTTACCCACAACGCAAATAAGCTAATTAAAGTATTAACCCCTAAACCGCCAACCCCCACAACGCAAACTACCTAATAAATGTATTAACCTCTAATCCACCATCCCCCCACATTGCAAAGTATCTAATTACACTATTTACCCCTAAACCGCCAACCCCCACAACACAATCTACCTATTAACACTATTAACCCCTAAACTGCCAACCCCCACAACGCTGTATACCTAATTAACGCCTAAACCACCATCACCCCACAAAGCAAAGAATGAATCCAATCACTAATCCCCCTAACCTAACACCCCCTAAGTTAACCCCAATTATATCAAATAAAAAAAAGACTACATTACTAATAAATCAATAACAAAATTAAGAAAAATTAAAAATCCTTACTTACAAATAAAATAAAAAATCCTAACATTACATTTAAAAAAAACCCCTAAGATTAAATTAAAATAAAATATTAATATTACAAAAAATAAAAAAAATCTAAAATTACAGACAAAAATATACGAACTTATCCAAAATAAAAAAATGTAAACCTAATCTATTACCCCTATTAAAATAAAAAGCCACCCCAAAATAAAAACACCCCCTAATCTAAGAATAAACTAAAGGTACATTTGCTGCCTTTTAAAATAAAAAATCTCTAATCTAAAAGAAACCCCCCCCCAAAAAAAGTCTAACCCCGAAATAGGTACTCACCATTCCTGAAGTCCGGCGGTGAAGGTCTTCTTCCAGGCGGCACGATCTTCACCCAGCGCAGGGACATCTTCTTTCTTTATCCGGAGCGAAGGTGGAGACATCCAGCGTGGAGGATCCTCTTCAAGCCATCGTCGCCGCACACTGAAGATTAAATGCAAGGTACCCGTTTTATATTTGGGGTACCTTGCATTCCTATTGGCTGTAATTTTCAAATCAGCCAATAGGATGAGAGCTACTGAAATCCTATTCGCTGTTTCACTTTTATTAGTAGTTACGATGTAGGGGAATGGCGGATTAGGGTTTTGACGTGTCAGATTTATTTTTGGGAGGCGGGTTAGACTTTTACGGCAATTTGAAAGTCACTGGCGTCTCCAGAAATCTGTATTTCTAAACATTGCCAGTTTATTCAACTTACAGCAGTAACTGATCTGCCACCACTATATATGTGATTCACCCGATGTGCGAGGTGAACTTACGGGAGGTGTGGGTTTTTAGCAGTTGCGCTGAAACCTACGCCGCACATGTAATCTCGCCCATGGGGTGCGATTTATCAATGTGCAGGCGGACATAATCCACTGTAGCGGATCATGTCTGCCCCACATTAATAAATGCCGACAGTATACATTGTCAGCATTTATCAGCATTTCTAGTGAAATGCTTGTGCAATTCTGCCCCCTGCACATTAGCGGCCAATCGGCCGCTAGCAGGGGGTGTAAATCATCCTGATCGGATCGGGATGATTGATGTCCGCCGCCTCAGAGGTGGCGGACGAGTTAAGGACTTTATAGTACCTATAAAATGAAAGTACTAGGGATAGATCCTGGGCTGTGTTTAGTGTCTGAGTCACTTACCTGGACTGCAGCACCCTCCACTGTATCTTACCATCTTGCTAATGCATTTCTTTCTCACAGAATGCTAGTAGAGAGCACATCCAGTGCAATTAAATATACTGCAGAGGTAACACCAGCAATCAAGGTGGAGGCTAAGAGAATGGGACCCTGGGATGTCTGAGGGCAATTATGGCTGAGAGATTTACCTGTGAGAGTACTGCCATGCCATAATAAGGTATTCATTTGACCCTGCTTCACTCAGAATCTTGGAGAACTTCCCCAAGTTAAGATGGAAGATGGGTACTGGGTTTCAAGTCAGGTCTGAGCTCTCAATAAATAAATAGATAGAAAATAATAAAATCTTGCTTGCAGTGCTCCTCTTGACCTGCTATGTCGTCACGTTCCGGCTCTTTCACATAAAACACATGACTAATATTTTCCAAACAACCCAACACCGTAAATAAAGACACTAGACTTAGCAGTGGTGCAAATTGGCCGCAGCTCCTTTATTTAATAAATAAGTTTTAGAAAAACTTTAATAACTCAATAAATAACAGTGCAAATATTGTAACTACATTGTATATAACATACACATAAACAGCGGTGCTAGTCCCTACTCATTTCTTTAGTTGGATATTTATTTTATTTTACTTATACACACATATTATTTCACTTCATCGCTGTATATGCAACAGCTTCTTGTTGTTAGTACACGTTCCTCCTCTATATCATTAATTAGGTCATTGGGTTCTTATCCTTTATCCATCATATTATCGTATTATACTTCACTCACACACACATCAGATATATGTACACACATATCCCTGGCTGGGTGAGCACTCTCCTTTGTTCTCTGTACTTCCTATCACTTCTATAGTATTATTGTACATAATACACTTCACACCTTTTAATCTTCTGCCATTTTTGTCTTTCATCTTTCTTCGTTCTTCTTTCCCCTTTTTGTCTTAGTATAGTATGTGTTGTCATTAATATTCCCATCTCCCATATACAATAGACATCACATTATTGTTCCATACCAATAGTACGGCACTCTTATCTGATTTTATTATTGTTAGTAACACTATACATTGTTATTTATTTATTGGTAATAGCACATTATTATTCTTTAATGAGTATAGTTTAGGCACATAGTTTTGCTATCATAACGATTATGGGAAAATAGCTGCTATTACACTTCAATTTATTTATTTTTATATATTGTCTTTATAGTCATAGTTAGCACATCTTTTATCACGTCTCTATTGGCCCCCTTTGCAACAGATTGCCGTGATGCAGCTGTGTTATCTGACCCTCCTCTTACTATGGGTCCACGCAAGCACAAAGGTGTGTACGGATGTGGCTCCTGTTATTGGTTTATATCCCCACCAATCAGAAGCCTTTATTATTGGCATGTCTTGCCAAACACTCACTGCCACTAGTTTATAGTCTATTGGCTAATACTGGGCAACTTTCTTGATATAGACGTCAGCAATGCAGCTAGGTCATCTGACCTCTAGTGTAATATGGGTCTGTATAAGCACAAGTACGTAAAAAGGTGTGCACTGACACGGCCCCCGTTACTGGTCAAATATAGTATGTTAGTTCAACCAATCAGAAGCCTCCATTATCTGCATTTTTCGCCAAACATTCACTGATTTCGGCTATTTGTTCAATACCTTTATATCATCATTGACAAACTAATAAATGGCACGCATCCTGAAGCTACAAATGTGGATCAGGCCCCACTAAAACAGCAAAGACCCAATATAGAAAAGTTCAATTTTATACCTGTACCCTTCAATGTCATTAAGAAACACCTCAATAATCTAAAAATGAAAAACCAGTCAGGACCTGATCAAATCCCAGCAATGCTGTTGAAGCTCAGTGCGCCGGCAATTGCTAAGCCTGTCGCAACCCTAATTAACGAATCCTTGGTGTCTGGATATATACCCAAACTCTGGAAAACTGCAAGAGTAGTGCCTATTCATAAAAGTGGGGAGTTAACCTTGGTTTCTAACTATCG
The DNA here is from genome assembly GCF_027579735.1 of Bombina bombina. NCBI lineage: Eukaryota > Metazoa > Chordata > Amphibia > Anura > Bombinatoridae > Bombina > Bombina bombina. The sequence goes on from NC_069507.1 coordinate 8,718,992, forward strand.
TCCTATATCATTGCTCCCTGTATAGAAAAATGCGTCCATACACAATTATGCGAGTATTATCAACTTTCTAACTATCTGACCCATGATCAATCAGGTTTTAGACCGAATCACTCCACTACAACTGCCCTCCTAAAAGTTTGCAACAACATCCAAATTGGCATGGAACAAGGAGACCTAACTGGAGCTATTTTCCTTGATTTTGCAAAGGCTTTTGACACAGTGGACCATGACATACTACTTCTCAAACTAAAAAACTCTGGTATTGCTGATCGCCCGTTAACCTGGTTTAAATCATATGTATCGGATCGATCACAATATGTCCCTGTCTCTAACAGTGACTCTCTCCCTCTCCCAATCACGTGTGGTGTTCCCCAAGGTTCCATTCTCGGCCCCCTACTATTCACATTATTTATAAATGATTTGCCTAATGTCTGCAAATCCTCAACTGTACACATGTATGCAGACGACACGGTAATCTATGCAAACAAATCTGATCTGCCGCAGCTTGAAGCAGTGCTCCAAGACCAGTTCACAGAGGTAGAAAAGTGGATCTCGAAAAACAAACTCTTCCTAAACACTGACAAAACGGTCACAATGATCTTTGGAACGGGACCTAAAATACAAAAATTACAAAATTCCCATCTTCGCATCAAAACAAAATCCAATTGCACGCTGACCGCAGTCCACTCTTTTAAATACTTAGGTATGTTGTTAGATCCCAATCTATCTTTTGGACTCCACATAGAAAAACTTGCCTCTAAACTTTATCCAAAACTAGGTGCCCTGTACAGAAACAAATCTTGCCTCAGCCCTACAGTAAAGGAAAAGATTGTACAGCAAATGCTGATGCCTATCTTGGATTATGGGGACATAGTATATGCACCTGCTCCGCAAACTCACCTTAAAGGGACATTAAACCTAAAAAATAATGTTATATAATTCTGCACATAGTGCAGAATTATATAACATTATTTTAGTGCTATAGTTATAAAAGCCTTTTTTCCCTTTTTATATTTAAAAAATATGCCGCTTTTACAGACCCGCTCTCTGCTGAGCGGGTCTGTTTTTTTTAGTCAGCGCATCGGGCCAGCTGTATAGTAACAGCCCGGCTCGACCGCGCCATAACATTAAGTGAAGCTCGCTCCTGCTGTCAGACAGAGCAGGAGCGAGCTGCACTTAGTCTTATGGCGCGGTCGGGCCGGGCTGTGACTATACAGCTGGCCCGATGCGCTGACTAAAAAAAACAGACCCGCTCAGCAGAGAGCGGGTCTGTAAAAGCGGTATGTTTTTTAAATATTAAAAGTGAAAAAAGGCTTTTATAACTATAGCACCTAAATAATGTTATATAATTCTGCACTATGTGCAGAATTATATAACATTACTTTTAGGTTTACTGACACTTTAATAAACTAAATACGTTAAATAACTCGTTCTGCCGCTTTGTGCTACAATGTAACTACTGGACCCACCATTGTGACATGCTAAAAGATATAAACTGTCTGTTGCTGGAATCCAGACGCACCCTCCATCTTTCCTGCCTTGTGTTTAAGAGCCTTTCTGGGAAGCTCCCACCCTACCTGAGCAGAATGCTCTCCTCTGCTATTCCCACCTCCTATAACCTCCGATCCAATAACAGCACATTATTTAGCTTGCCTCAATACAAAAAAAAAGCAGCTCGATCCTCCTTTTCCTACAGAGCGCCACAATTATGGAATGACCTCCCTCACACTTTAAAAACTTCCCCAAGCCTAAAATCCTTTAAGAGATCCCTCTCTACATATCTCAAAACAGAATGCTCCTGTCATGGTTGATTATATATTTCCTACCTGCTCTATGTTAAATGTTTGCATATATTGTGTATTATTATTGTTTTTGTATTTTATTGTACCCTATTGTATCAATGCAATGTTTTGTGGTCCCAGGACATACTTGAAAACGATAGAAATCTCAATGTATCCTTCCTGGTAAAATATTTTATAAATAAATAAATAAATAATTACGAGATTTATATTTGTGCCTTATGTCAAGGTATATGTAAAGATTAATAAATATATATATATATTAATCATATATTTGGCTAGTTAGTAGCAAAAGATTCATTCATTCATTCAGAAAAATTGACTTAACCCATGTCAGTTCTCCCCATTCAGGATGCAAAAGTTAAAAGGGCATACAAGTGAGAACAATAAACATTTGGTTTGTTTAACTTTAACAGCCATTGCGAGAGACCATATGTGTTACTGCCTGAAAATATGTGATAAAATCTCCTACGTTGCCTAGAAGTCTAGTTTAAGTGATATATTTTGTGGGAATGTGACCACTTACATTCAGGTGCATATGACCCCTGCTGTGTGACTCTGACACTTAAATATACATAATGCAGACACTACGTCTGGAGGAGTATACAAGCACTGAACCAGGGACTCAAAAATATATATATTTTTTTTATTCTCTCTGTTTTCCAGAAATCTAATGAAAATTATAGGAACAACTGATGAATGGGATATCTGGATGAATAACTATGTAGCAATCTATAATTTGCTGGATTTTATATACTTTTGAATACTGCATAGAAATGCATGTGTATATATATATATATTTTTTTTTTTAAAAGCATAAAATGTCTTAGCATCTGTATTTTTTAAGAATATTTGTGGACCTAAAAAGAAATGATTAATAACACTTATTTTTATTTCAGATGGACCATAGACAAGATTCATGCATGCAAAATTTGTTGGAAATGTGAAACATGCTGTATTTGCATGAATGCCATATCAGATGTATAAATGCCATTAATTTCAGAATAATTAACAGGATAAATTGCTTTAATATAATATAATGTTAAAGACACATGATTTTTCATATTAAAATAATCAGAATAAATATTGTGACCTAGCCCAGTACATAATGAACATAGAACTTATTAATGTAAGGAAAATATGGCAGTTATTACACATTTTAAAGAAATATTTTTAAATGCTAGAAATGTTAAGAATGAAGCTGTGTTGCTGTCATGCTGCCCCCGATGGACAGAATCCGGTGTTGCGATGCAGGTATTACAACAAAGAGACAATTGGTGGTTGCAGGGATGCATCTCCCTGACAACATGCATTCCCAGATAAACCAATCCATGTTCAGTTGCAAAGGGCCAATCCGAGACAAGCTTCCATTTGGGCGTTTCCAATCCTCACCAATGATGGGTAATGATAAAAAAAGGGGAGGGGTGAGATCAGATGATTTAACCCCAAGCATAGAGGCTGCTAAAGGCTGTTGCTGGCTAATCCTGAAGGAATAACTACTGTAGTTATTATTAAAGCACACAGCTACTCTTATACTCCATATGCGGATATCCCCAATTTTTGTATTCTGAGGTGAGATTGTTCCCATTAAGAAATACTGGATATCGATTGGTGTTCATCTTGGTAATGTATTAAAAGATTGCTGTCGTAAATAAATTTAAAGAGCAGTTTGTATTTTAGCTCATAATCATAGCCTATGTATTGTTAAACATATATCCTTAATGCTAAGTTGTTTCATCTGTGCAACTATAGAGTTATAACTCAGAGTTTGGTTATTGGCACAAATAATATATATACAATTTCTGATATCTTAATAGAAGTGCATATTGTACTATTGTTTAAATTAGCACTGTAAATTGTATTTTTGAATGTTAGCAACCAAATATCTTGGAATCTCATTGTGTTAACTGAGTGCTACTGAAATTCTTATAAATATACTGACACTTATGTATCACTGCACTTATATAGGACCATTGAATATCAGCCAATCTAATCTATGATAAACTTATTAATACACTGTGACTCATTTAGAGGAGAAGTTTCTGGTGAGCTTTTGATTGTGTATATTAACTTATTTATTATTTTTTTTATTAGAAAGTTTGTTTATTCACACTACATTAAATCATTTTAATAGATATATCTTTGTTATATAGATGCATCTATGCTTGCATCACACAGGCCTACAGAACTTATACTTTATTTATATATATATATATATATATTTTGGAGTGGATGGGTACAGGTAGCATAGCCTTATTTAAGGGATGAATTTTGAACAGAATACATGCCTGATGAAACGGTGTGTACCGTGAAACGTGTAGCATGATATGTTTGTGCACTACACAGCATGAGCTGTTTTTAACACTGTTTTTATCGTATATTAAACTTATTTTTAATTTTACACCCTCATTGCTGAGTGCATTTTTCTACGCTACCTGTGGACCTCGCTCCCCTGGAATTCCTGACTCGTACACATTGGAGTGCCGCCACAGAATGTGAGTACCCTGTACTTGTTTGTACTCCCTGCTTGCTGGTTATCGATTCACACATACGGCGCCTCTTTCCTTGTTTTGTTTTCTAATTTCTTTATATCTATGGCCATCATTCCACCCACTGGACCCAACCGTGCAAGTGATTGAGCCCGTCAGTGATAATCAACATAAGTCTCTAAGGAACCCCTTGCCCTTAGAGACCCCCAACTTGAATTCCCCCCATGGGAATGCAAAATACCACCACACTAACAATTGGCCATAACCTGCTGTAATTGTAAGGGCTAGCACCCCTGCCACAGACTGGCCTGAAACCTCAGCCCAGTCCCGCCAACCCCGCAACTTTACATAAAGCCTCCTTAAAGTCAAGAATAAACAACTGCAGACCAAAGTCATTGAGATGCACCCCATCCGGTGAATAAAATTCACCCTGACCCACCTCCGCTAAGTCTGGATGATGAAACACCGAACCACCCAGCCTCCGGACAAAGGACCCCATAAGCTTGTTAATCTTTCGCCTGCTTTTGTCTAACTGCACCAGGTCCCAAGTGGCCCTCCAAACCCTCCTGGGCAAAATGTCAGACCATACAATCCTCAGTGCAGGGTATAAATCCACCAACCTCCCAATGTCCCTCTTCACGCTTCTCATCAACTCCCTCTGTGGCAGAAAACCAAGATCGTTACCCCCGGCGTGAACCAACAACACAGTTGGAGGCTGAAAAGGTTTGCAGTAATCCACCACCAGGGGCAACAAACTGTCCCAACGGAGCACCCTAACAATGAACCATTTAACATCAGGCGGGACATGGGAAAACCCAACTGTAAGCCATCCACTTTGACTGAAGCCGCTCTTCGAGCCCAATAAATAAAAGAGTGGCTGACTAGCCACAATTGCTCCAAACCTAGAACACAGAAAATAAAAGTAACAAAACACTACATTAAACACCCAACTCAGGACGGACATACAGGCGGAACCGCCCAGATCCCTACCTACCAATGCCCTTAACCACCATATCAGATAAACCCCTCACTGAAGCCTCAGTTGCCGCCCCTATGCGGAAAGAATGAGACCCGAATTCCCTTGTATTGAAACCCATATGAACCAATGACTTATTTAGAATCGCCCTGGAACTGGAACTGTGACAAAGGCCTACCGTCTTGGTGGACCAACAACGAGCCCCCCACCAGGAGCCCGACACCCAAATAAGTCCTCAGACAAAGCCAAGGACAAACCTCTTAACCACTGGGAAAAAGGACTATCGTCCTACCCTTTCCCACCTGGTCCGTTTTACTCCTCCTCAAAAATATCTCAACTTTGGAATAAAAAAAGGACACATCCACCAACGCCAAACCACCCATGGAGACTTCATTTTTACTAACTAGCTCCGATATTCGAAATGCCCCAAAAAAGGCGAAAACAAAAGCCAAAAGGAACAAATAGGCCTCAAAATCAGACACACATACTACCGCCAATACTCTATAAATACTGCTTAGCAGCGTGAAAGTAATAGGGCGCCTCCAATTAGGAGGAGATCCAACCGAACCCTTCTTCAAGCCCTTCAGGACTTGCTAAACACAAAAACCTTTAGTAATATCTCGCAAACCTAATAGCTTAAAGTGAAAAGCTAAGGCCGCCAAACGCCTGTCCATAGCAGAATGTGACAAGTTCACAGACCCCCACTCCCACATCCATTCCAACAATAAACCGGTAAGGTCAGATTCCCCTTCACATACCGCTTTGGAAGACAGCCTGTATTCCCACTCCCACCACACTCTAGAGTAAGTCGCCCAAGTACCTGGTGCCAGTGAAGCCTTTACCAGTCCTGCCAGTCCTCCACCCCAAGCCGCCACAGGGAACTTGGGCAGGGCAACCCTCCACTTCTGCATGAGGGGCCAACTCCCAAAACTGCTGCAACTGAAAGCGAGAGAGGGAGTCTGCTATAGAATTACAAACACCTGGAATGTGTTTAGCCTTAATGCAAACATTCATCCACAAACATTTCAGTACAAGCAATTTCAATAATCTCAATACAGGCAAAGACATTGCCGTCAATGTATTCAGCGCATACACAACTCCCATATTATCCTAATAAAATACAACCGACTGATTGCACAAATCCACCTCCCAGACAAACAGGGCAACCACAATCGGGAACAACTCCAAAAACACTAGGTTCTTAACCAAACCCAATGTAGACCATTCAGCTGGCCACTCAGCAGCACACCAGTGGTCCCAAAACCACAACCACCTGCCGAATCAGTCACAAGCCCCAGCTCCTCATTGGACACCGTAACTGTCTGAATCAATGTTGAGCCATTAAAAACCACCTCCAAACCCTCAAATCATCTTACATCTCTTTGGAGAGCCGTATAAAATTATGCGGTTTTACAATCCCAGCAGTAGCCAACGATAACCTCCTGCAGAAAACCCTCCCAATTGGGATAATTTCTGCATGCAAAGTTAAACTTGCCCACCAAGGATTGGAGATCATGGAGCGTAACCTTCTTCTTTGTTTTTTTCCGTTCCTCTTCCTCCTTCTTAGCCACGTCCTTTTTTGAGTCCTCAGGAATCTCAAAAGACTGCTCAAGCGGGAGAAGGGAGAACAACTCAATAAATTCCCTCTTATAGATTTTTTCCTTCACCTCTAACGTCAAATGCATCCCCAACGGCCCGATGGAGCAGAGGCATGACCAAGACATCGCTGTGTCGGCCACCCTCAATTCTGCCCTATCTACCGGCTTAGGGCCGACGCTAGGGGGTGCCCCCGACATCCCAGGGCTTTGAACTGCGACAGGGGCACCACCCTCCTCGACTACGGGGACCGGAACACCGCAAACTTCGACCCTCCCCAACCCCGGGACACCCGGCGCCCCAGCCACAGGGACCCATGCCCTCTCCACAGAGGCTCCAGTAGCAGAGCCGACCCCCTCCAACTTCAACAGCAACTCCCTCAAACTAGCCACTACTCTACCAGCCACAGAATCACTTTCAACACCCCGAACACACCCCTCCATTATATACCAACCCCATCTCACCTGTCAAATTTTCCGCCGAATGCTGACCACCTGAGAAGCCGTCAAGCATCCCCTGGAGCCCGCCTATGCATTGCTCCGTAATCCTTTTTCCACCTTCCTGTATCATGGCAGCAGTCCGTCCATGTTGAACCGGCTGCTGTGTTTGGTCCTAAAAAACAGCAGCACGTGAACACATATCCAGGGGAATAAAACCTCGACCTCGTCTTCCTCCCCTGTGCAGGCTGGTATCCCTAGCCGTAAGCACCCCCTTACCCTCTTGGGAGCTCCACTTCCATCACCACCAGACCAGGCAACCTCCGCCACCATCACACTTCCAACACCTCCGGACCAGCTTGCTTCTTCCCAGGACATGAACCAGGCTTCTTCCCTCCAACAGGACGCCGGTTCACCTCAGGAATGAGACGCGATGGAGGCTTGGACCGCCTCGTGGACCTCTTCCTTACACTCGACTGCGCCTCAACAGGATCCGACAAGCGACCTCCAAGTAACGCCTGGACCTGAGACTCCAGCCAGGTAGGTCCTTTGTCTTTTGCAGCCTCACGGAGCCGACTCAGCAACTCTTCAACATCAGGCATGATGCAGGCTGAGCTGGAAAGCCACGCAGACAAAAATGCTTCCAGGAATTTTTTCCAAACAACTGCTGGCTGTCCTGCTCAGCCCCAAGGCTAAATAACCTCCCCCGCTCCGCCCCTAGCTCCTCCTATCTTAACCCCGGGCCTCTTTCTCTGCGGTCAAAGCTCCCTCCAGCTAAGCTTTGCACCGCCTCCAGGAGCCACTTTCAAACTCTCGCCTCTGAGGCCAAGAACAAACTGAGTGGGGAGAGGAGATGGGAGAAATTAAAGTTCTTGTGAGGGTTCTTGACCTCTTCCTAGTGGCAGGAAATATATCCCACATGGACACCTATGGACTCTCCTCATCTTACTAAAGAAAAGTAGACATTTCTCAGAGCCACAAACAGCAGCATTATGTGTGGGACTGACTAAGCAGCCTTGTCCCTTCTTCTTCTTACCTATGTGACAGTTTAAATGCCAATGTGCTACCTGTAGTAATACAGTAAGGAATACAGAGGACATATGAATGTTGATGACAAGAGACACAGAGTGTCACTATGGTTGGCTCCAGCAGAAAATGGAACACATTACCAGAGGGTGTTTGTGCATGATTAGAAGACCAGTCTATTGACGTATTTTGGTTACTTCTAGCACATGCCACAGCTTGAGGGGCTGGGGTGATATGGGAGGATGAGTAGATGTGACCATCACAGAGGGCAGTTCTCCAGCCATACTATGGTACTGTGCAGTTCTGGAGATAGTAATGTGAGGGTGAGTAGTTGTCCAATAAAGGAGAGAAAGAAAACATCTGAAGCAATAAGTGAGTGTGAAGAACTGATACAAATAAAGGATGCGCCCCAGATACATACACAGACAGGGGATTTTGGCCCTAGAGTAACTGTCAGGGTCACACAAACGAGTCACAATAAAGCAGAGAAAGGGTCACAATAGCTGCTATCACAACTTGTAAAAATAACTGTGACATTTTAGGTCATTGTGTGAGGTAGGAAGAGGGAGAGTAAAAGGACAAAGATCTTCTTTCTATAGTTTGTCTGGCTGTGGAAGGAAGATATTCAGGTTAGTGCAGGAGACTCAGTGTGGGAGTTGCACAATGTATTCATAAGAAGTCAAATGGGAGCACTCAAAAAGGGACATGGGACAAGCTGTGGGTATACAAGGGACAGTTGTAACTTTAAAGCTGAAGTTACTGAATACAGAAAGTATATACTTTTATATATATATATATATATATATATATATATATAAATATATATATAGACTTTATCAGAAAGTGTTTTTATTTTCATTAATCAAAAGAGGGTGCAATATATACAGTAAGACTAAGACAGAAACTCCATGCAGAGCTTGCAATCTAAACTGTCAGTGTCTAGCTCTGTGGTATAGTTTAACATATCACACAAGCTTTATCAAATGCTTTCATTTAGTATCCTTTGTTAAAAACACATGTACTTGTCCTCAGCAGATATAAACTACTCAGAGATAGCTGCTGATTGGTGGCTACACATATATGCCATTTTCTATTAGCTCAGTTAGCTCCCAGTAGTGCATTGCTGCCCTAGAGCTGAGTTTATCTCTGGGGCCAATCCCAAAGCTTATCTAATTTTTAACCTGTACGTTTTAATCGTATTACCAATAAAATATTGAGTTTTAACCCTAATGCTTTTTGCGGTGCTCCTCAATCTTTCTTTGTTTTTTAGCTCCCAGTAGTGCATTGCTGCCCTAGAGCTGACTTCATCTCTGGGGCCAATCTCAAAGCTTATCTAATGAATTTTAGAATATTTAAGTGGGGATTATTGGAGTTTAAACAATAGCAGATGCTGTTTCCTATTATATGTTACATTCCGTATACCTTAAATTAAAGTATTGCATTAATATTATATATTAGCTAGAACAGGCACCTGATGTGGATTCTAAAGAAACAGAACACAAACAACTAGTTAAACTAATTGTATAAGGAATACAATAGAGTTTGTAGCAATGAATTCCACAAAATTAATATCAATATTACTCCAAGGAAAATTGTTTAGGATAAACACTCTAATTTAAAAAGTTCCATACCATTCATACTTTAAATCTTTATTATTTAAACTAGGAACACACATTCACACAGTAGCAGAAGAATGTAAAAACACTTAAACCTAGTTTTAAGGTAAGAATTAGAGGTTCAAATATTCATTCACAATTAGTAAACATGGGCCCACTGATATTGCAATATAGAGTAAGATAAGCCCTTACAATCCGAGGGCTGAATTACTTTTAAATTTTAAGCATCTAATACAGTGGGCACCAGGATTAAGTATCTCTTATTGTAGAACCATAGTATCTAGTTTGCAACTTAGGTAAGCAATTTAAAAAAAAGGGCAGACAGGAGAGACACAGCTGCTCCTGCTGGACCCCTGACGCGCGTTTCACAGAACGCTTCCTCAGAGGGGGTGCGGGCCGCTGCTACTCAGCGTTGTTTATACTGACATTTTGCCCACCTTCCAAATGTAATTGGTGCTCTTTCCATAATTGTATGCATCCGATTGGTCAATATGCCTGTTAATCACCTCTACCGGTTCTTAAACATCTGACTCCTATTGGTCATTGAAGGCGTGTGTTATAGAACGTGTCATAGCAATGGCCTGATCCAATCATGAGATTTCAGTAAGGGGGTGTGTACCGTTGCGCTGCACAGATTGGATGATCGTGTTGTGATTTGCAACGACCATTGATTCATATTTTACTTCCAATTCTGTTCTCCTATTCCTTATCGGTACACTGTGAATGCATATGAGATTTCTGTTCTATATCTTAAAATGAACATATATCTGTTTTGTGGATCAAAGTGAGTCAATACTCGATAATATCCTTAAGTCTCACCAATCGTGTACTGATCTATATAATTATTATTATGCCATCCCACCTTCATACAATCAAACTGAACAACATTATATGTTAGGCTAGTGTATATGTTGATTAATATGTTTTCGTCTTGTATTCGTAATCGAGTGTTCCGGATTGGAGGATTTGCCTGTCAATCATCATAGTCAATACTCTAATGCACGAATTAGGTGCTTGGACTGTAGGGCGTATCTCAACATTACTCTTGTCCAATAGCAGAAATATCCATCGAAGGTGTGTGTCAAAGCATTGTATTCATTGGAGGATCATATTCGGATGTAAATAAAGCATATATTTATAAATTACTTGCGGCGGTGAGAATCATATCCCTTATTGGCAAACATTAATAATAATAATAATAATAAAATGCAAATTAATTAATCTTGGTATGATTGAATGATGGATACCGTGGATAAGTTTGTTATGAAGCACAGAGCATCAATAAATGGAATTACACTACTGTTAGGAGATTCTTATCTGCTTGTCTCAACTTTTTAATCATATCTCAACACCCGGTGCTGTTCAGATTATCTTGTGATTCTAGCACCAATATGTATCCTTATCTTAACAAATAGTTCATATGCTAGCTTCATATTAGATTATATATTATTCGACTAATGTGTTTCAAAACTTCCCACAGCAAACTACTACCCCTGAGAAGGTATTTAAAATACAAAGACTGATATCTGTCAAGGATTCCTTAGCATTTATTATCTATTATCTATATTTGCATATGTTATCTTATTATCATATTATATAGACTTCATTATAATAAATTATTATAGCAAATAAAAGACATCACCTTAGGGTCTATTTTTATGTGTTAAGTATCAAATAAAAAATAGAGTTCTGGTAATACTCTATTAGTATATATGTTGATGAATACATAAAGATATTCAAAAGAGACCCATGTTGGACATTCAGAAGTGTAAATCCCATTACTTAAAAGAGAGTTACCAAGAATGTGCTAATGTTGTGTGAATAAATACAATGAGCTGTTTTTGGTGACCCAAGTGAACATTTAGAGTTATAAATCATTGTGCTGGAGAGTTAATTGTCAATGATTTTAGTGAGAATAAATAAAAAATTCTTAAAGAAATTTTGATCATGTAATAAAAATTAAAAGATAAAATTGTATTTTTGAAAGTAAAAATCTTTGTTTTAAGTGATGTGAATAAAACTAAATTGTGGTTTCCTTAAATATGATATTAAAACTACTGGTGATGGGATTGTGCTAAAAAGAAAAAACTAAGTTGTGCAAAAAGGGGAGTGACCGAAGAGGGAACAGAATTCCTCTTAAAAATTAATTTATAATAAATTTCTTTGGTGAATTTCCAAGAGTCTTGAGAAAGGCCCAAGCTGTGGGCCGAAACGCGTTGGCAACTATATGGTGAGCTATATTTCTTGATTTATTATTATATAAACATTATTATACTATGTTATTTTTTTCTGTCCTTAGGTTTTGAGGATTTCCCAGCCATCTACTTTTATCTAATTTTTACCTCACATCGTTATTTTTATTTTTATCTCTGCCTTGATATCAAGGATTGGAACTGTTTATCTATTGCAAAATCTTGAGGACTTGGAACTATTTATTGGAATCATTAACTTTCACTTTATTTTTGGGATATCATTTTCATTAGGATCACCATAAGGTCACCACCATCTGATTTTTTATGGACACTGATTTGGAACTACTCTGAATTTTACTTTTTCCACCCATCATCCCACACATCACTCATTGTGTGATTTGTCACTCATATTTTTCACACATTATTTTTGTATTATATTTTACTTTTTATTTTTCCATCCAATTTTTTATCACTTTTTGGAATAATTTTTTGATCAACACTAGTTTGTGTCCACACTAGTTTATTCTGTGATCACCTTCTTTTATATTTTTATATATATTTTTTTTCTTTTTTCACATGTGATATATACAACTCTGTGAATTCTTATTTGAATTTTCTCTAATTCTGTGCATTTTTTATATATTCAATAACAATAGGAACCACCTTATTTTGGTAGCCCTAAATCCACTACCATAGAGGGCAGTTGAGTCTAACCACCTCTACCTTTTCCATATACATAACAGTTCTAACGACATTATTACCACATCATTTGAATCAGTGACCAAGATTTGGGCCACTTGCTCTTGGAGGGATTCATTCCCCCTGGTATTTAACTTATATTTTAAGATTTTTGTTTTTAAGAATTGTTTTTATACATATATGTTTTTATGTACCATGGATCCATGTTTAGCGATGTAATTTGTGTTTGTATTAAAATTGTGATAATTTTTATCCTCATCGTTCTGTAACTACTATAGCCTCTGTAGCTAATTATAGGGACATAGCCCTCACAAAGGTACTTTTTACCATAGTGTGAATACATCCTTCACACACACACTAGGCCTTGCCTTTTTTGGCGCTCCTTTCTAAACTTATATTTAATAGTACTCCTTCCCGTGGGTAGTGGGGGCCCACCTTAGATAGGAGCTATAGGTCCTACAAGCGCTGTGGGTGTAATTAATTCTCCACTAGCGCTATTAGGTAGGATATGAAGAAGAAAGAGAGGATCAGTGTAACAGTATTAGAGCACTAGCACTATTAGGTATGATATGAAGAAGAGAGAGAGGATCAGCGGAACAGTATTAGAGCACTAGAGCTATTAGGTAGGATATGAACAAGAGCAAGAGGATCAGTGTAACAGTATTAGAGCACTAGTGCTATTAGGTAGGATATGAAGAAGAGAGAGAGGATCAGTGTAACAGTATTAGAGCACTAGTGCTATTAGGTAGAATATGAACATGAGAGAGAGGCTCAGTGTAACAGTATTAGAGCACTAGAGCTATTAGGTAGGATATGAAGAAGAGAGAGAGGATCAGTGTAACAGTATTAGAGCACTAGAGCTATTAGGTAGGATATGAAGAAGAGAGAGAGGATCTGTGTAACAGTATTAGAGCACTAGTGCTATTAGGTAGGATATCAAGAAGAGAGAGAGGATCAGTGTAACAGTATTAGAGCACTAGTGTTATTAGGTAGGATATGCAGAAAAGAGAGAGGATCAGTGTAACAGTATTAGAGCAGTAGAGCTATTAGGTAGGATATGAAGAAGAGAGAGAGGATCAGTGTAACAGTATTAGAGCACTAGAGCTATTAGGTAGGATATGAAGTAGAGAGAGGATCAGTGTAATAATATTATAGCACTAGCGCTATTAGGTAGGATATGAAGAAGAGAGAGAGGATCAGTGTAACAGTATTAGAGCACTAGCACTATTAGGTAGGATATGAAGAAGAGAGAGGATCAGTGTAACAGTATTAGAGCACTAGAGCTATTAGGTAGGATATGAAGAAGAGAGAGAGGATCAGTGTAACAGTATTAGAGCACTAGAGCTATTAGGTAGGATATGAAGAAGAGAGAGAGGATCTGTGTAACAGTATTAGAGCACTAGTGCTATTAGGTAGGATATCAAGAAGAGAGAGAGGATCAGTGTAACAGTATTAGAGCAGTAGAGCTATTAGGTAGGATATGAAGAAGAGAGAGAGGATCAGTGTAACAGTATTAGAGCACTAGAGCTATTAGGTAGGATATGAAGAAGAGAGAGAGGATCTGTGTAACAGTATTAGAGCACTAGTGCTATTAGGTAGGATATCAAGAAGAGAGAGAGGATCAGTGTAACAGTATTAGAGCAGTAGAGCTATTAGGTAGGATATGAAGAAGAGAGAGAGGATCAGTGTAACAGTATTAGAGCACTAGTGTTATTAGGTAGGATATGAAGAAAAGAGAGAGGATCAGTGTAACAGTATTAGAGCAGTAGAGCTATTAGGTAGGATATGAAGAAGAGAGAGAGGATCAGTGTAACAGTATTAGAGCACTAGAGCTATTAGGTAGGATATGAAGTAGAGAGAGGATCAGTGTAATAATATTATAGCACTAGCGCTATTAGGTAGGATATGAAGAAGAGAGAGAGGATCACTGTAACAGTATTAGAGCACTAGAGCTATTAGGTAGGATATGAAGAAGAGAGAGAGGATCAGTGTAACAGTATTAGAGCACTAGAGCTATTAGGTAGGATATGAAGAAGAGAGAGAGGATCAGTGTAACAGTATTAGAGCACTAGCGCTATTAGGTAGGATATGAAGAAGAGAGAGAGGATCACTGTAACAGTATTAGAGCGCTAGCGCTATTAGGTAGGATATGAAGAAGAAAGAGAGGATCAGTGTAACAGTATTAGAGCACTAGAGCTATTAGGTAGGATATGAAGAAGAGAGAGAGGATCAGTGTAACAGTATTAGAGCACTAGCGCTATTAGGTAGGATATGAAGAAGAAAGGGAGGATCAGTGTAACAGTATTAGAGCACTAGCGCTATTAGGTAGGATATGAAGAAGAAAGAGAGGATCAGTGTAACAGTTTTAGAGCACTAAAGCTATTAGGTAGGATATGAACAAGAGAGAGAGGATCAGTGTAACAGTATTAGAGCACTAGTGCTATTAGGTAGGATATGAACAAGAGCGAGAGGATCAGTGTAACAGTATTAGAGCACTAGCACTATTAGGTAGGATATGAAGAAGAAAGAGAGGATCACTGTAACAGTATTAGAGCGCTAGTGCTATTAGGTAGGATATGAAGAAGAGAGAGGATCAGTGTAACAGTATTAGAGCACTAGCACTATTAGGTAGGATATGAAGAAGACAGAGAGGATCAGTGTAACAGCATTAGAGCACTAGAGCTATTAGGTAGGATATGAAGAAGAGAGAGAGGATCAATGTAACAGTATTAGAGCACTAGTGCTATTAGGTAGGATATGAAGAAGAAAGAGAGGATCAGTGTAATAGTATTATAGCACTAGCGCTATTAGGTAGGATAGGAAGAAGACAGAGAGGATCAGTGTAACAGTATTAGAGCACTAGCACTATTAGGTAGGATATGAAGAAGAGAGAGGATCAGTGTAACAGTATTAGAGCACTAGCACTATTAGGTAGGATATGAAGAAGAGAGAGGATCAGTGTAACAGTATTAGAGCACTAGAGCTATTAGGTAGGATATGAAGAAGAGAGAGAGGATCAGTGTAACAGTATTAGAGCACTAGCGCTATAAGGTAGGATATGAAGAAGAGAGAGAGGATCAATGTAACAATATTAGAGCACTAGCGCTATTAGGTAGGATATGAAGAAGAGAGAGAGGATCACTGTAACAGTATTAGAGCGCTAGCGCTATTAGGTAGGATATGAAGAAGAGAGAGAGGATCACTGTAACAGTATTAGAGCACTAGCGCTATTAGGTAGGATAGGAAGAAGAAAGAGAGGCTCAGTGTAACAGTATTAGAGCACTAGAGCTATTAGGTAGGATATGAAGAAGAGAGAGAGGATCAGTGTAACAGTATTAGAGCACTAGAGCTATTAGGTAGGATAGGAAGAAGAGAGAGGATCAGTGTAACAGTATTAGAGCACTAGAGCTATTAGGTAGGATATGAAGAAGAGAGAGAGGATCAATGTAACAGTATTAGAGCACTAGCGCTATTAGGTAGGATATGAAGAAGAAAGAGAGGATCAGTGTAACAGTATTAGAGCACTAGCGCTATAAGGTAGGATATGAAGAAGAGAGAGAGGATCAATGTAACAGTATTAGAGCACTAGCGCTATTAGGTAGGATATGAAGAAGAGAGAGAGGATCACTGTAACAGTATTAGAGCGCTAGCGCTATTAGGTAGGATATGAAGAAGAGAGAGAGGATCACTGTAACAGTATTAGAGCACTAGCGCTATTAGGTAGGATATGAAGAAGAGAGAGAGGATCACTGTAACAGTATTAGAGCGCTAGCGCTATTAGGTAGGATATGAAGAAGAAAGAGAGGCTCAGTGTAACAGTATTAGAGCACTAGAGCTATTAGGTAGGATATGAAGAAGAGAGAGAGGATCAGTGTAACAGTATTAGAGCACTAGCGCTATTAGGTAGGATAGGAAGAAGAAAGAGAGGATCAGTGTAACAGTATTAGAGCACTAGCGCTATCAGGTAGGATATGAAGAAGAGAGAGAGGATCAGTGTAACAGTATTAGAGCACTAGAGCTATTCGGTAGGATATAAGGAAGAGAGAGGATCAGTGTAACAGTATTAGAGCACTAGAGCTATTAGGTAGGATATGAAGAAGAAAGAGAGACTCAGTGTAACAGTATTAGAGCACTAGCGCTATTAGGTAGGATATGAAGAAGAGAGAGAGGATCAGTGTAACCGTATTAGAGCACTAGCACTATTAGGCAGGATATGAAGAAGAAAGAGAGGATCAGTGTAACAGTATTAGAGCACTAGAGCTATTAGGTAGGATATGAAGAAGAGAGAGAGGATCAGTGTAACAGTATTAGAGCACTAGAGCTATTAGGTAGGATATGAAGAAGAGAGAGAGGATCAGTGTAACAGTATTAGAGCACTAGCACTATTAGGTAGGATATGAAGAAGAAAGAGAGGATCAGTGTAACAGCATTAGAGCACTAGCACTATTAGGTAGGATATGAAGAAGAGAGAGGATCAGTGTAACAGTATTAAAGCACTAGAGCTATTAGGTAGGGTATAAGGAAGAGAGAGGATCAGTGTAACAGCATTAGAGCACTAGAGCTATTAGGTAGGATAGGAAGAAGAGAGAGGATCAGTGTAACAGTATTAGAGCACTAGAGCTATTAGGTAGGGTATAAGGAAGAGAGAGGATCAGTGTAACAGTATTAGAGCACTAGAGCTATTAGGTAGGATAGGAAGAAGAGAGAGGATCAGTGTAACAGTATTAGAGCACTAGAGCTATTAGGTAGGATATGAAGAAGAGAGAGGATCAGTGTAACAGTATTAGAGCACTAGAGCTATTAGGTAGGATATGAAGAAGAGAGAGGATCAGTGTAACAGTATTAGAGCACTAGAGCTATTAGGTAGGATATGAAGAAGAGAGAGAGGATCACTGTAACAGTATTAGAGCACTAGAGCTATTAGGTCGGATATGAAGAAGAGAGACAGGATCAGTGTAACAGCATTAGAGCACTAGAGCTATTAGGTAGGATATAAGGAAGAGAGAGGATCAGTGTAACACTATTAGAGCACTAGAGCTATTACGTAGTAGGATATGAAGAAAGAGAGGATCAGTGTAACAGTATTAGAGCACTAGCACTATTAGGTAGGATATGAAGTAGAGAGAGGATCAGTGTAACAGTATTAGAGCACTAGAGCTATTACGTAGTAGGATATGAAGAAAGAGAGGATCAGTGTAACAGTATTAGAGCACTAGAGCTATTACGTAGTAGGATATGAAGAAAGAGAGGATCAGTGTAACAGTATTAGAGCACTAGCACTATTAGGTAGGATATGAAGAAGACAGAGAGGATCAGTGTAACAGTATTAGAGCACTAGAGCTATTAGGTATGATATGAAGTAGAGAGAGGATCAGTGTAACAGTATTAGAGCACTAGCGCTATTAGGTAGGATATGAAGAAGACAGAGAGGATCAGTGTAACAGTATTAGAGCACTAGAGCTATTAGGTAGGATATGAAGTAGAGAGAGGATCAGTGTAACAGTATTAGAGCACTAGCACTATTAGGTAGGATATGAACAAGAGAGAGAGGATCAGTGTAACAGTATTAGAGCACTAGCGCTATTAGGTAGGATATGAAGAAGAAAGAGAGGATCAGTGTAACAGTATTAGAGCACTAGAGCTATTAGGTAGGATATGAAGAAGAGAGAAGATCAGTGTAACAGTATTAGAGCACTAGCGCTATTAGGTAGGATATGAAGAAGAGAGAGGATCAGTGTAACAGTATTAGAGCACTAGAGCTATTAGGTAGGATATGAAGAAGAGAGAGAGGATCAGTGTAACACTATTAGAGCACTAGAGCTATTACGTAGTAGGATATGAAGAGAGGATCGGTGTAACAGTATTAGAGCACTAGAGCTATTAGGTAGGATATGAAGAAGAAAGAGAGGATCAGTGTAACAGTATTAGAGCACTAGAGCTATTCGGTAGGATATAAGGAAGAGAGAGGATCAGTGTAACACTATTAGAGCACTAGAGCTATTAGGTAGGATATGAAGAAGAAAGAGAGGATCACTGTAACAGTATTAGAGCACTAGCACTATTAGGTAGGATATGAAGAAGAGAGAGAGGATCAGCGGAACAGTATTAGAGCACTAGCACTATTAGGTAGGATATGAAGAAGAGAGAGGATCAGTGTAACAGTATTAAAGCACTAGCACTATTAGGTAGGATATGAAGAAGAAAGAGAGGATCAGTGTAACAGTATTAGAGCACTAGTGCTATTAGGTGGGATATGAACAAGAGCAAGAGGATCAGTGTAACAGTATTAGAGCACTAGTGCTATTAGGTAGGATATGAAGAAGAGAGAGAGGATCTGTGTAACAGTATTAGAGCACTAGTGCTATTAGGTAGGATATGAAGAAGAGAGAGAGGATCAGTGTAACAGTATTAGAGCACTAGTGCTATTAGGTAGGATATGAAGAAGAGAGAGAGGATCAATGTAACAGTATTAGAGCACTTACGCTATTAGGTAGGATATGAAGAAGAGAGAGAGGATCAGTGTAACAGTATTAGAGCACTAGCGCTATTAGGCAGGATATGAAGAAGAAAGAGAGGATCAGTGTAACAGTATTAGAGCATTTGAGCTATTAGGTAGGATATGAAGAAGAGAGAGAGGATCAGTGTAACAGTATTAGAGCACTAGCGCTATTAGGTAGGATATGAAGAAGAAAGAGAGGATCAGTGTAACAGCATTAGAGCGCTAGAGCTATTAGGTAGGATATAAGGAAGAGAGAGGATCAGTGTAAGACTATTAGAGCACTAGAGCTATTACGTAGTAGGATATGAAGAAAGAGAGGATCAGTCTAACAGTATTAGAGCACTAGAGCTATTAGGTAGGATATGAAGAAGAGAGAGGATCAGTGTAACAATATTAGAGCACTAGCGCTATTAGGTAGGATATGAAGAAGAAAGAGGATCAGTGTAACAGTGTTAGAGCACTAGCGCTATTAGGTAGGATATGAAGAAGAAAGAGGATCAGTGTAACAGTGTTAGAGCACTAGCGCTATTAGGTAGGATATGAAGAAGAGAGAGAGGATCAGTGTAACAGTATTAGAGCACTAGCACTTTTAGGTAGGATATGAAGAAGAAATAGAGGATAAGTGTAACAGTATTAGAGCACTAGCGCTATTAGGTAGGATATAAAGAAGAAAGAGGATCAGTGTAACAATATTAGAGCACTAGCGCTATTAGGTAGGATATGAAGAAGAAAGAGGATCAGTGTAACAGTGTTAGAGCACTAGCGCTATTAGGTAGGATATGAAGAAGAGAGAGAGGATCAGTGTAACAGTATTAGAGCACTAGCACTTTTAGGTAGGATATGAAGAAGAAATAGAGGATAAGTGTAACAGTATTAGAGCACTAGCGCTATTAGGTAGGATATGGAGAGGAGTGAGGATCAGTGTAACAGTATTAGAGCACTAGCGCTATTAGGTAGGATATGAAGAAGAGTGAGGATCAGTGTAAAAGTATTAAAGCACGAGCGCTATTTGTAGGATAGGAAGAAGACAGAGAGGATCAGTGTAACAGTATTAGAGCACTAGCGCTATTAGGTAGGATATGAAGAAGAGAGAGGATCAATGTAACAGTATTAGAGCACTAGCGCTATTAGGTAGGATAGGAAGAAGACAGAGAGGATCTGTGTAACAGTATTAGAGCACTAGCGCTATTAGGTAGGATAGGAAGAAGAAAGAGAGGATCAGTGTAACAGTATTAGAGTACTAGCACTATTAGGTAGGATATGAAGAAGAGAGAGGATCAGTGTAACAGTATTAGAGCACTAGCGCTATTAGGTAGGATAGGAAGAAGACAGAGAGGATCAGTGTAACAGTATTAGAGCACTAGCGCTATTAGGTAGGATAGGAAGAAGAGAGAGAGGATCAGTGTAACAGTATTAGAGCAGTAGCGCTATTAGGAAGGATATGAAGAAGAGAGAGGATCAGTGTAACTGTCATGATTCCACCTTAAATCCCTTTGTCCACCTTTACTATTCACCTATAAAAGGATATCAGACACACCTGTTTAATGCTTGATTATTGAAGTTGTGTTTCTGAAGAACTTCCTGTTCCTCCGTTTCTACTTTTTCAAGCCTTTAACTAATTTTTGAGAATCATCTACGTTGGATCAAGTTTTCACTTTCAAAGTGTATCTCAAGTGATTATATCTTCCAAAACTTACTTCTCCAAGGTATTTATCCCTTGCCGTAATTTTCAGCCTGAATCTGTGACGTCATCTCACACGCTGTATCACAGGAGCCGTACATCACTCACATCTTGCAGCCTTCTCCTCTCTGACCTGTTCAGTGAACGCTGCATAATCATTAACGCTGCTTCCCAGCTGTGTCTTCGATACATTTCAGTCTCCGATCAGGTACAAACTTCCTCAGCTCATAAACTGTTTTTGCCTCAAGTAAGATCATCTTGTAACTTACAAAGTATATTTTGTTAATTCAAGTTTACATCTCATATATAGCGGATACTTATTTTTCTATCTTTTTGCTCACCATTTTGTCTCCTATTTTTCTCTTGTGCGCACAGAGTGTATTATTTTTTGTCATTAATACAGCCTGTTTCTTGTATGACAAATATTGTTCTGAGTGAGTTTACTTCAAGAATCTTTCTCCTCAGATTTCCCACTCTGTATTATTTTTTATTTACACAAATCATTTTCAATTACTAATATTAAGTTGCTTTATTCCATGAGTTTAACTTATTCAAAGCTATATTTGTTAAATATTGGAAAAAGCTACAAATCTATTTTTTATGTACCTGGAGACATGACAGAATAATCAAGCCTTAAAAATATATAAAGTTACTCTTAAACATGGATCCTGCAGCAATGGCAAATGAAATAACCAGTTTAAATCAAAAGGTGGAGTTATTAGCGCAGGGTTTAACAGAATTAAAAAATGAAAACAACACTTTGAAAAGTATTATGAATGACTTTATTACACAAAAGGCAGCTGAACACCCTGAACCAAAGATTAACCCACCAAGTGTGTTTGCTGGTGTACGCACTCGCTTCCGTGAATTTCGCAATGCATGCTTACTCATGTTCTCTATGAAACCTAAAACATATTATTCTGATGGAGTAAAAGTATGTACTGTGATCTCATATTTAAGTGGGGAACCCAGATTATGGGCTGACAAATTTTTTGAGACTAATGATCCCATTATAGGTTCACTGGAAGATTTATTTAACGCAATGGCTTTATTGTATGAGGACCGCAACACCCAACTCACTGCTGAAAATAACTTAAGAACACTTAAGCAGGGCAAACGGCCAGTTGAGGACTACGTCGCTGAGTTTCAACTGTGGGCTACGGAGTCTCAGTGGAACTCAGTCTCTCTACGCAACCAGTTTCGTCTGGGACTATCAGAACATTTGAAAGATGAGTTATCTCGTATTGAGTTCCCAGACACACTTGAGTCTCTCATAAAGATCTCTATTTCAATGGATAGGAGATTCAGGGAACGCCGTGCTGAAAAGGTACCACCTGAACCAAATCCAAAGAAGTACCATCAACCACATGTACAACAACCATCTTCAAGTCCTGTACCTATAGAAATTGGCACAATTAAGGGTCCTCTAACATATGAAGAAAAACAAAGAAGAAGAAGTTTAAATCTTTGTATGTACTGTGGAAACAAAGACCACACAGTGTCCACTTGTCCAACTCTAATACGCCAGAAGAGGGGTAAGATATTGATAGTTAACCCTCAAATTAATTCTAAAATGATATCACACTTAACCATTTCATTGTCTTTGCAGTGGGATCAACATCTTCTGCTGAATGAGGCCATGA
This sequence comes from Bombina bombina, assembly GCF_027579735.1. Classification (NCBI taxonomy): domain Eukaryota; kingdom Metazoa; phylum Chordata; class Amphibia; order Anura; family Bombinatoridae; genus Bombina; species Bombina bombina. The sequence goes on from NC_069507.1 coordinate 8,741,645, forward strand.
TTGATTCAGGGGCGTTTGGCATGTTCATGGATCAAACTTATGTTACAAAAAATAAAATACCCAGAGTGTTAAAGCAATTCCCTATTCTTGTCAAAGTTATTGATGGTTCCACTCATTTAAAAGGTCCAATAACACACCACACTATTCCACTACTCACTACTACAGGTAATGGACATACTGAATATATCACATTCGATATACTACCTAACTCTATCCATCCTATCATTTTAGGATACCCTTGGTTGCAGCTGCATAATCCAAGTATTGATTGGGTAACCAATAATATACAATATACATCTCAGTACTGTACCAATACTTGCTACCCTACAATCTCTATAAACCACATACAACCTCAATTACCCCCAGAATACCTTGAGTTTTCAGATGTGTTTAATCTTAAAGAGGCAGAAAATCTACCACCACACAGGCCATTCGATTGTCCTATAGACACTAAACCTAATACCACCATACCTTTTGGTAAAATATATCCTATGTCTAATAAAGAATTACAATACCTTAGAGAATATCTCGATGAAAATTTAAGAAAAGGGTTTATATCCACTTCCACTTCTCCAGCAGCAGCTGGAATGTTTTTTGTGACCAATAAAGATGGTACTATACGTCCTATTATAGATTACAGGGGTTTAAATGAAATTACAGTAAAAAATCGCTACCCACTTCCACTCATCCCTGAACTCTTAGAAAGATTAACTGATGCTCAAATCTTTACCAAACTAGATTTGAAAGGTGCGTATAATCTCATACGCATAAGGAAAGGGGATGAGTGGAAAACAGCTTTTAAAACTCGTTATGGCTTATATCAGTACAATGTCATGCCTTTTGGCTTGACAAATGCTCCAGCAACTTTTCAGTTTTTTATAAATGAGATATTCAAGGATTTATTAGATATCTGCGTAGTGATATATCTAGATGACATTTTAATTTATTCTAAGAACATAACTGATCACATCAAACACGTACGATGGGTTTTAATGAGGTTAAGAGAGCATCATCTTTATGCTAAATTAGAGAAATGTCAATTCCATGTAAAGACAATCAAATTTCTGGGTTACATCATCTCCCCAACTGGCATAGAAATGGATCCTGACAAAATAAAGGTTGTTTTGGATTGGCCTGTCCCTACCAATTTAAAATCTCTCCAAAAGTTTCTTGGTTTCTCCAATTTTTACAGAAGATTTATTCAGGGGTATTCTTCCATAGTTCAACCCTTAACTAAATTGACAGGAAAAATTAAATTTTGTTGGACTACTGAAGCACAAGAAGCTTTCGAACATCTGAAAAAATGTTTTACTTCAGCTCCCATCTTACAGCTTCCTGATCCAGATGCAGATTTTACCTTGGAAGTTGATGCCTCAAATGTTGGTGTTGGGGCAATTTTGTCTCAACGACGTATTGGATCACAAGTTAACCATCCTGTTGCCTTTTATTCCCGACTCTTGACTCCAGCAGAAAGGAATTACTCTGTGGGTGACCTAGAACTTTTGGCAATAAAAGTTGCCATGGAACATTGGAGGCATATTCTTGAAGGCACATCCAAACCTTTTTTAGTACTTACAGATCACAAGAATCTACAGTACCTAAAGAAAAACAAAACTTTATCTTCACGTCAGGTCCGATGGTCCCTTTTTCTAGATCGCTTTAACTATCTCATCCACTACCGTCCAGGATCAAAAAACACTCAAGCAGACTCTCTATCCAGAACTTTTCAGAATGTACCTGAAAAGGAAGAGGCACAAAATATCATACCCACTCACAGATTCTTAGCCTCTATTACCTCATTCCATTCTGATCTACTACATGCTCAACTCAAAGATTCCACAATCCCTTCAATCTGTACTAAAGATTCAAAGACTGGTTTATATCATTATCACAAACTTCTGTATGTACCACCAACATTAAGAAAACAATTACTTCATCATTTCCATAATCTTCCATTAGCAGGACATCCGGGTATTACTAAAACCCATGAATTGTTGAATAGAGAATATTGGTGGCCGAAAATGAAACAAGATATTTGTAGCCATATCACTGACTGCCAAGTTTGTTCCCGAACCAAACGACCTTCGCATAAACCATTCGGTTTGTTGACTCCTCTGCCAATACCTGACACTCCTTGGCATATGATATCAATGGATTTCATTGTAGAGTTACCACCTTCGAAGAATTATACCTGTATCCTCGTAGTCGTTGATCACCTTACTCGTATGGGACATTTCATTCCACTTAAGAAGATACCCTCTGCAACAACCACTGCTACCTGTTTCATTAACCATATCGTAAAATTACATGGTCTACCACTTTCAATAGTTACAGATAGGGGAACTCAGTTCACCTCCAGATTCTGGAGGGAATTGTGTCGTCTATTGAAGATCACCCCCAGATTCACAACAGCTTTTCATCGGCAGTCTAACGGTTTGACAGAACGACTAAATCAAACATTAGAGCAGTATCTTCGGTGTTATATATCTCAAGTTCAAGATGATTGGTCAGACTGGCTACCAATGGCGGAATTCGCTTATAATAATTCGATTAACACTTCTACTAAAATGACACCATTTTATGCTTCTTATGGTTATCATCCGAGAACAATACCCACTTCTAACATCACCTCATCTTCTCCCTATGCTGTCGAATATATTACTGAACTGAAAAACTCCATACCTTTATTGAAAAAACATCTGGAGACTGCAAAAGATAAACAAAAGTTTTATTTTGACAAGAAACATATACCTCCCCCATCATATAAACCTGGAGATCGTGTATGGTTATCCACGAAAAATATAAAACTGAAAGTTCCCTGCAAAAAATTGGCAACCCAATTTATAGGTCCCTTCAAAATTAAGAAAATCCTGAATCCTAATGCAGTCGTTCTCCATTTGCCAGCTCATCTACGGATTCATCCTTCCTTCCATGTGTCTCTCTTGAAACCTTATTTTGGTACACTAGACTCACTACCCGGGAATGTTTCCTCTGATGCGGATTTGGGTGCAGATCAGTCTGAATTCGAGGTGGAAAAGATCTTGGATTCCCGCAAATGTTGGAGACGGGTTGAATATCTGGTCCGTTGGTTGGGATATGGTCCTGAAGAAGACTCTTGGATTCCTCTACGTGATATTCACGCTCCAGAGCTCTTACGTGAATTTCATCTTCACAACCCTTCCAAACCTGGGTCTCTGCTCCCAGGAGGTTCGCCTTGAGACGGGGGATCTGTCATGATTCCACCTTAAATCCCTTTGTCCACCTTTACTATTCACCTATAAAAGGATATCAGACACACCTGTTTAATGCTTGATTATTGAAGTTGTGTTTCTGAAGAACTTCCTGTTCCTCCGTTTCTACTTTTTCAAGCCTTTAACTAATTTTTGAGAATCATCTACGTTGGATCAAGTTTTCACTTTCAAAGTGTATCTCAAGTGATTATATCTTCCAAAACTTACTTCTCCAAGGTATTTATCCCTTGCCGTAATTTTCAGCCTGAATCTGTGACGTCATCTCACACGCTGTATCACAGGAGCGGTACAGCACTCACATCTTGCAGCCTTCTCCTCTCTGACCTGTTCAGTGAACGCTGCATAATCATTAACGCTGCTTCCCAGCTGTGTCTTCGATACATTTCAGTCTCCGATCAGGTACAAACTTCCTCAGCTCATAAACTGTTTTTGCCTCAAGTAAGATCATCTTGTAACTTACAAAGTATATTTTGTTAATTCAAGTTTACATCTCATATATAGCGGATACTTATTTTTCTATCTTTTTGCTCACCATTTTGTCTCCTATTTTTCTCTTGTGCGCACAGAGTGTATTATTTTTTGTCATTAATACAGCCTGTTTCTTGTATGACAAATATTATTCTGAGTGAGTTTACTTCAAGAATCTTTCTCCTCAGATTTCCCACTCTGTATTATTTTTTATTTACACAAATCATTTTCAATTACTAATATTAAGTTGCTTTATTCCATGAGTTTAACTTATTCAAAGCTATATTTGTTAAATATTGGAAAAAGCTACAAATCTATTTTTTATGTACCTGGAGACATGACAGTAACTGTATTAGAGCTATTAGGTAGGGTATGAAGAAGAAAGAGAGGATCAATGTAACACGAGACGAGAAGTGCAAAAATAATCACACCTTTATTAATAATAAAAAATAATAAAAAGTCCACAATTAAAAAAACAAACCAGGAGTTAAAACCAGAGCTGGTATTCAGACAAGCCGAGTCAGGAGCCAAAGCGAATAGTCAGACGAGCCGGAATCAGGAACAAGGAAAACAGCAGAGTCAGGAACAAGCTAGGAATCAGGAACCAGGAGGGATGTCAGACAGGTAATACACAGGAACTCTCACAAACAGGTCTGAGACAACGCAAAGGCAAAGCATACTGAACAGAGGCCCTTTAAATAATAAGTGATGACATTACAATTCTGAGACTGCATCCTGTCTCACACAGATGATGCACACCAGTCTGGCTGTAAACGGAAGTGCAGGAAATGAGCAGCATCCCCCACAATGCACCATAGTCAGCAAGAGAGGTGAGTAAAATGGCTGCCTGCAGCACATAGCAAACAAAACAGGGAAAGAACCCTGACAGTACCCTCCCCTCAACGACCCCTCCCCCGTGGGAGGACAAAAGGCTTATTGGAGAAACGGGCATGGAAGGCACGGAGGAGGGCGGGAGCATGAACATCAGAGGAGGGAACCCAAGGACGCTCCTCCGGACCGTAGCCCCTCCAGTGAACCAAATACTGTACACGGTCCCTGGACATACGATAGTCAATAATGCTGCTGACCTCATACTCCTCATGGTTGTCAACAAATATAGGACGGGGACAAGGCAACACAGTGGTAAACCGATTACAAACCAATAGTTTCAAAGGGAGACATGAAAAACATTGGAGATGCGCATTGCAGGAGGAAGGTCAAGAGCGTAGGCCACAGGATTGACCCGTCGGAGTATTCAAAAAGGACCAACATAACAGTGAGCCAGTTTATTGGAAGGCACACGAAGGTTCAAGTTGCGGGAGGACAGCCAAACTCTCTTACCAACCTGGTAGGAAGGCGCGGGCAGACGCCTACGATCAGCCTGGAACTTTTGCCGCTCCATAGAACGATGAAGGCAATCCTGAATCTGCACCCATGTGGAACGGAGTTGCCGGAGATGCTCCTACAAAGCCGGAATACCCTGAGACATGAATGAATCAGGCAACAAGGATGGTTGAAACCAATAATTCGCCATGAATGGGGAAAACTTGGAGGAAGCATTAATAGCACTAATACGAGCAAACTCTGCCCAAGGTAACAGTTCAGACCAATTATTGTGGTGATCTGAGACATAGCAACGGAAGAACTGTTCCAGAGCTTGATTAGACCGTTCCGCAGCCCCATTGGATTGAGGGTGATATGCCGAGGAGAAGGAAAGCTGGATCCCCATTTGAGCACAAAAGGAACGCCAAAATCTGGAGACACACTGGCTACCCTGGTTCGACACTATCTCCTTGGGTAACTCATGTAAACGGAAGAACTCCCAGGCAAAAATTGAAGCAAGTTCCTGAGCGGTAGGCAACTTCATCAAGGGAATGCAATGTGACATTTTAGAAAAACGGTCAACCACCATAAGGATAACGGTATTGCCATTGGAAACAGGGAGCTCGACAATGAAGTCCATGGAAAGATGTGTCCAAGGACGCTCACCATTAGCAATAGGTTGAAGAAGACCCACAGGAAGACATTGAGGAGTCTTATTCTGTGCACAAACTGAGCAGGAGGCAACATACGCAGCAACATCAGAACGAAGACCTGGCCACCAGAATTGTCGAGTGACAGACCAAATCTTTTGGTTCTTGCCTGGGTGACCTGCGGCTTTAGGATAGTGGTAAGTGTGCAAAAGTTTAGTTTGAAGATTCTCAGGAACAAAACACTTACCACTAGGTTTCTCAGGAGGTGCATTGGTTTGTGCAGCCAGGATCTCCTCCCCCAAGGGAGAAGTCAAATTAGTACGTATGGTAGCTAAAATATGGTCAGGAGGTATAACAGGAGTAGGTACAGACTCCTCCTTGGACAGAGGCAAAAATTGTCGAGCGAGGGCATCAGCCCTAACATTCTTACTACCAGGCAGGTAGGAGACCACATAATTAAACCGAGACAAAAATACCGCCCATCTGGTCTGTCGGGACGACAAACGTTTAGCTTCAGATAGATAAGTTAAATTCTTGTGGTCAGTAAGAATGAGCACTGGCACGCTAGTACCCTCGAGAAGATGCCTCCATTCCTTGAGTGCCAAAATTATGGCCAGTAATTCCCTGTCGCCAATTTCATAATTGCACTCCGCTGGAGACAATTTCTTAGAGAAGAAACCACACGGATGCAAGGAACCATCAGGCGTAGGACGTTGAGACAAGAGGGCACCTACTCCAGTCTCAGACGCATCGACCTCAAGAACGAAAGGCAGGACAGGGTTAGGATGAGCCAGACCTGTAGCGGCAGCAAAGGCAGTCTTAAGACTATCAAAGGCCTTAATGGCAGTAGGTGACCAATGGAGTGGATCATTTTCTTTACGGGTCATGTCTGTGATAGGTTTGACCAAGGAAGAAAAGTTTTAATAAACTTTCTATAGTAATTGGCGAACCCCAAAATACGTTGAATAGACCAACTGGGCAAGGCCACTGCAGAACTGCAGATAACTTGTCAGGATCCATGGAGAACCCTGCAACAGAGATAACATAACCTAGGAAGGTTACTTGAGTCTGATGGAACTCACATTTCTTGAGTTTACAAAACAGGCCATTCTCACCTAGTCTCTGAAGAACCCGTGTAACATCAGAACAATGAGCCTCAAGTGTGGGTGAGTGTATGAGGACGTTGTCTAAGTACACCACAACACACTGTTGCAACATATCTCGTAGGACATCATTAATAAATTGCGGGAAAACAGCAGGAGCATTACATAGGCCAAATGGCATTACAAGATACTCATAATGCCCGCTCCTGGTGTTAAACGCTGTTTTCCATTCATGGCCCTCCTTGATCCTAACGAGATTGTACGCTCCTCTCAAATCAAGTTTAGTAAAGACCGTAGCTCCCTTGAGGCGGTCAAAAAGTTCCGTAATGAGCGGAATAGGGTAAGCATTCTTAATGGTAAGACGAATAAGACCCCTATAATCGATGCATGGTCTTAACTTGCCACCCTTTTTCTTCACAAAGAAGAAGCCAGCCCCTGCAGGAGAGCAGGATTTGCGGATGATCCCCCGCGACAGAGCATCGGCAACATACTCCTCCATAGCACAATTCTCTGCAACAGACAGAGGGTAAACCCGGCCCCAAGGAGGAATGGCTCTGGGTTGCAGGTCTATGGCACAATTGTAAGACCAGTAAGGAGGCAACGTACCGGCACGCACCTTGTCAAAAACGTCTAGGAACTCTCGGTACTCCTCTGGCAATTGAGAATTCGGAGAAGTGCACAAGACTTTAACTGGTTTCCAAAGACAAGTGGAAATACATTGCGGAGACCACAACAAAATTTTGAATCTGCGCCAATCAAGACTGGGATTGTGCTTTTGGAGCCAGGGATAACCCAGAACAACCGGAAAATGCAGAGAGTTTACCACCTGGAACTGGAGGGTTCCAAAATGGAGAGCCCCAACAGCCATGGACAACGGAGCAGTTTCGTGAGTAACAAGTGCGAGTTGAAGGGGCCTGCCATCAATGGCCTCAATAGCAAGCGGAACAGACCTAGGCAAAACAGGAATGGAGTGCTTTGATACAAAAGCACTGTCAATGAAATAGCCCGCAGCACCGGAGTCAACAAGAGCCTGGGCGACTATGGAGGAGTCCACCCAGGAAAGGACAACCGTGACCAAAGGTTTCTCCTTAAGCCGTTCCATGGACAAGGATAAACCACCCAAGGTCTGCCCCCGACAGGACCTTAGGTGTGAGCGTTTCCCGGCCGTGTAGGACAAGACTTCAAAAGGTGGCCCTGTAACCCACAATAGAGGCAGAGCCCCTTCCTCCTCCTAAAGGCCCTCTCCGCCGCGGAGAGACGCGTGAATCCCAACAGCATTGGCTCAGCAGTACTGGTGACTCGGGACCAGGAGGCATGGGAGGAGAGGGAGGCATGGGTGGGAACAAACACGTAGGAGACAACAGAACAGGAGGCTTCCGCGAGCGCTCCTTTAAAGAGGGCCTCTCTCTGGCCTAGATTTAGAGTTTGGCGGTAGCCGTGAAAACCAGCGTTAGAGGCTCCTAACGCTGGTTTTAGGCTACCGCCGGTATTTGGAGTCAGTCAGGAAAGGGTCTAACACTCACTTTTCAGCCGCGACTTTTCCATACCGCAGATCCCCTTACGTCAGTTGCGTATCCTATCTTTTCAATGGGATCTTTCTAACTCCGGTATTTAGAGTCGTGTCTGAAGTGAGCGTTAGAAATCTAACGACAAAACTCCAGCCGCAGAAAAAAGTCAGTAGTTAAGAGCTTTCTGGGCTAACGCCGGTTTATAAAGCTCTTAACTACTGTGCTCTAAAGTACACTAACACCCATAAACTACCTATGTACCCCTAAACCGAGGTCCCCCCACATCGCCGCCACTCGATTAAATTTTTTTAACCCCTAATCTGCCGACCGCCACCTATGTTATCCTTATGTACCCCTAATCTGCTGCCCCTAACACCGCCGATCCCTGTATTATATTTATTAACCCCTAACCTACCCCCCACAACGTCGTCGCCAGCTACCTACAATAATTAACCCCTAATCTGCCGACCGCAAAGCGCCACTACTTACGTTATCCTTATGTACCCCAAATCTGCCCCCCACAACGTCGCCTCCACCTACCTACACTTATTAACCCCTAATCTGCCGAGCGGACCGCACCACTATTATAATAAAGTTATTAACCCCTAATCCGCCTCACTAACCCTATAATAAATAGTATTAACCCCTAATCTGCCCTCCCTAACATCGCCGACACCTTACTTCAAACATTAACCCCTAATCTGCCGACTGGAGCTCACCGCTATTCTAATAAATTTATTAACCCCTAAAGCTAAGTCTAACCCTAACACTAACACCCCCCTAAATTAAATATAATTTAAATCTAACAAAATTAATTAACTCTTATTAAATAAATTATTCCTATTTAAAGCTAAATACTTACCTGTAAAATAAATCCTAATATAGCTACAATATAAATTATATTTATATTATAGCTATTTTAGGATTTATATTTATTTTACAGGTAACTTTGTATTTATTTTAACCAGGTACAATAGCTATTAAATAGTAAGAACTATTTAATAGCTAAAATAGTTAAAACAATTACAAAATTACCTGTAAAATAAATCCTAACCTAAGTTACAATTAAACCTAACACTACACTATCAATAAATTAATTAAATAAAATACCTACAATTATCTACAATTAAACCTAACACTACACTATCAATAAATAAATTAAATACAATTCCTACAAATAAATACAATTAAATAAACTAACTAAAGTACAAAAAATAAAAAAGAACTAAGTTACAAAAAATAAAAAAATATTTACAAACATTAGAAAAAAATTACAACAATTTTAAACTAATTACACCTACTCTAAGCCCCCTAATAAAATAACAAAGACCCCCAAAATAAAAAAATGCCCTACCCTATTCTAAATTACAAAAGTTCAAAGCTCTTTTACCTTACTAGCCCTGAAAAGGGCCCTTTGCGGGGCATGCCCCAAAGAATTCAGCTCTTTTGCCTGTAAAAAAAATACATACAATACCCCCCCCCCAACATTACAACCCACCACCCACATACCCCTAATCTAACCCAAACCCCCTTAAATAAACCTAACACTAAGCCCCTGAAGATCTTCCTACCTTATCTTCACCATACCAGGTTCACCGATCGATCCAGAAGAACTCCTCCGATGTCGTGATCCAAGCCCAAGCGGGGGGCTGAAGAGGTCCATGATCTGGCTGAAGTCTTCATCCAAGCGGCAGCTGAAGAGGTCCATGATCCGGCTGAAGTCTTCTATCAACGGCATCTTCAATCTTCTTTCTTCCGGATCCATCTTGCAGACCTCCGACGCGGAACATCCTGCTGGCCCGACGGACTACCGACGAATGAAGGCTCCTTTAAGGGACATCATCCAAGATGGCGTCCCTCGAATTCCGATTGGCTGATAGGATTCTATCAGCCAATCGGAATTAAGGTAGGAAAATTCTGATTGGCTGATGGAATCAGCCAATCAGAATCAAGTTCAATCCGATTGGCCGATCCGATCAGCCAATCAGATTGAGCTTGCATTCTATTGGCTGATCGGAACAGCCAATAGAATGCGAGCTCAATCTGATTGGCTGATCGGATCAGCCAATCGGATTGAACTTGATTCTGATTGGCTGATTCCATCAGCCAATCAGAATTTTCCTACCTTAATTCCGATTGGCTGATAGAATCCTATCAGCCAATCGGAATTCGAGGGACGCCATCTTGGATGACGTCCCTTAAAGGAGCCTTCATTCGTCGGTAGTCCGTCGGGCCAGCAGGATGTTCCGCGTCGGAGGTCTGCAAGATGGATCCGGAAGAAAGAAGATTGAAGATGCCGTTGATAGAAGACTTCAGCCAGATCATGGACCTCTTCAGCTCCCGCTTGGATGAAGACTTCAGCCGGATCATGGACCTCTTCAGCCCCCCGCTTGGGCTTGGATCACGACATCGGAGGAGCTCTTCTGGATCGATCGGTGAACCTGGTATGGTGAAGATAAGGTAGGAAGATCTTCAGGGGCTTAGTGTTAGGTTTATTTAAGGGGGGTTTGGGTTAGATTAGGGGTATGTGGGTGGTGGGTTGTAATGTTGGGGGGGGTATTGTATGTGTTTTTTTTACAGGCAAAAGAGCTGAATTCTTTGGGGCATGCCCCGCAAAGGGCCCTGTTCAGGGCTGGTAAGGTAAAAGACCTTTGAACTTTTGTAATTTAGAATAGGGTAGGGCATTTTTTTATTTTGGGGGTCTTTGTTATTTTATTAGGGGGCTTAGAGTAGGTGTAATTAGTTTAAAATTGTTGTAATTTTTTTCTAATGTTTGTAAATATTTTTTTATTTTTTGTAACTTAGTTCTTTTTTATTTTTTGTACTTAAGTTAGTTTATTTAATTGTATTTATTTGTAGGAATTGTATTTAATTTATTTATTGATAGTGTAGTGTTAGGTTTAATTGTAGATAATTGTAGGTATTTTAATTAATTCATTTATTGATAGTGTAGTGTTAGGTTTAATTGTAACTTAGGTTAGGATTTATTTTACAGGTAATTTTGTAATTATTTTAACTATTTTAGCTATTAAATAGTTCTTAACTATTTAATAGCTATTGTACCTGGTTAAAATAAATACAAAGTTACCTGTAAAATAAATATAAATCCTAAAATAGCTATAATATAATTATAATTTATATTGTAGCTATATTAGGATTTATTTTTAAGGTAAGTATTTAGCTTTAAATAGGAATAATTTATTTAATAAGAGTTAATTTATTTCGTTAGATTTAAATTATATTTAATTTAGGGGGGTGTTAGTGTTAGGGTTAGACTTAGCTTTAGGGGTTAATACATTTATTAGAATAGCGGTAAGCTCCTGTCGGCAGATTAGGGGTTAATACTTAAAGTTAGGTGTCGGCAATGTTAGGGAGGGCAGATTAGGGGTTAATACTATTTATTATAGGGTTATTGAGGCGGGAGTGAGGCGGATTAGGGGTTAATACATTTATTATAGTAGCGCTCAGGTCCGGTCGGTAGATTAGGGGTTAATAAGTGTAGTTAGGTGGAGGCGACGTTGGGGGTGGCAGATTAGGGGTTAATAAATATAATATAGGGGTCGGCGATGTTAGGGCAGCAGATTTGGGGTACATAGGGATAATGTAGGTGGCGGGGGTGTACGGAGCGGCAGATTAGGGGTTAAAAATAATATGCAGGGGTCAGCGATAGCGGGGGCGGCAGATTAGGGGTTAATAAGTGTAAGGTTAGTGGTGTTTAGACTCGGGGTACATGTTAGGGTGTTAGGTGCAGACGTAGGAAGTGTTTGCCCATAGCAAACAATGGGGCTGCGTTAGGAGCTGAACGCGTCTTTTTTGCAGGTGTTAGGTTTTTTTTCAGCTCAAACAGCCCCATTGTTTTCTATGGGGGAATCGTGCACAAGCACGTTTTTGAAGCTGGCCGCGTCCGTAAGCAACTCTGGTATCGAGAGTTGAAGTTGCGTTAAATATGCTCTACGCTCCTTTTTTGGAGCCTAACGTAGCCATTCTGTGTACTCTCAATACCAGAGTTATTTTAAAGGTGCGGCCAGCAAAAAGCCAGCATTAGCTACGCGGGTCGTTACCGACAAAACTCTAAATCTAGCCGTCTGAGTCTGATGTCAATTAGGATAAAAAAAGACACCAATGCCTCGAGATTCTCTGGTAAATCTCTGGCAGCAACTTCGTCTTTAATCGCATCAGAGAGGCCATGAAAGAAGGCGGCAACAAGGGCTTCATTGTTCCAACCAACCTCTGCAGCAAGCGTACGGAACTCAATAGCATACTGAGCATCAGATCTTGTACCTTGCTGAATGGACATGAGTCGTTTAGCAGCAGAGGAGGAGCGAGCCGGAACATCAAATACCCTTCAAAAGGAGGCCACAAATTCAAGGTAATTTGAAATCACAGGTATATTAGTCTCCCACAAGGGATTAGCCCAGGCAAGAGCTATGTCAGAGAGTAACAAGATGAGAAATCCCACCTTAGCTCTGTCAGAGGAAAACACCTGAGGTAACATCTCAAAGTAAATGCCCACCTGGTTCAAAAACCCTCTGCACTGAATAGGATCGCCTCCATATCGCTGAGGTAGAGGTGCAGAACCGGACATGCTCCTGGTAGGACTAGGTGCAGCAGCGGAAACAGGAGCAGCCATAACTTGTTGGACACTTTGGTCCAAATGTGCAATGCGAGTCAGCAGGGTTTGCAGGGCTAGTGCAAATTGATCCAAGCGGTAATCCTGTTAATCCATCCTGGAAATGATGGCAGGTAAAGGTGGATTATTAGCACCATCAGAATTCATGGCCTTTGCGTAATGTCAGGGTGCCAGGAATCAGACTGAGACGAGAAGTGCAAAAATTATCACACCTTTACTAATAACAAAAAAATAATAAAAAGTCCACAAGTCAAAAAACAAGCCAGGAGTCAAAACCAGAGCTGGTAGTAAGACGAGCCGAGTCAGGAGCCAAAGCGAATAGTCAGACGAGCCGGAATCAGGAACAAGGAAAACAGCAGTCAGGAACAAGCCAAGGATCAGGAACCAGGAGGGATGTCAGACAGCCAGGTAATACACAGGAACTTTCACAAACAGGTCTGAGACAACGCAAAGCATACTGAACAGAGGCCCTTTAAATAATAAGTGATGACATCGCAATTCTGAGACTGCATCCTGTCTCACACAGATGATGCACACCAATCTAGCCATAAAAGGAAGTGCAGGAAATGAGCAGCATCCCCCACAATGCACCATAGTCGGCAAGAGAGGTGAGTAAAATGGCTGCCAGCAGCACATGGCAAACAAAACAGGAAAAAAACCCTGACACTAGCGCTATTAGGTAAGATATGAAAAAGACAGAGAGGATCAGTGTAACAGTATTAGAGCACTAGTGCTATTAGGTAGGATATGAAGACAGAGAGGATCAGTGTAACAGTATTAGAGCACTAGAGCTATTAGGTAGAATATGAAGAAGACAGAGAGGATCAGTGTAACAGTATTAGAGCACTAGCACTATTAGGTAGGATATGAAGAAGAGACAGGATCAGTGTAACAGTATTAGAGCACTAGCGCTATTAGGTAGGATAGGAAGAAGAGAGAGAGGATCAGTGTAACAGTATTAGAGCACTAGCGCTATTAGGTAGGATATGAAGAAGAGAGAGAGGATCAGTGTAACAGTATTAGAGTAGTAGCGCTATTAGGTAGGATATGAAGAAGAGAGAGAGGATCAGTGTAACAGTATTAGAGCACTAGCACTATTAGGAAGGATATGAAGAAGAGAGACCGGATCAGTGTAACAGTATTAGAGCACTAGCATTATTAGGTAGGATATGAAGGAGAAAGAGAGGATCAGTGTAACAGTATTAGAGCACAAAATTGAGAGCCCCAACAGCCATGGACAACGGAGCAGTTTCGTGAGTAACAAGTGCGAGTTGAAGGGGCCTGCCATCAATGGCCTCAATAGCAAGCGGAACAGACCTAGGCAAAACAGGAATGGAGTGCTTTGATACAAAAGCACTGTCAATGAAATAGCCCGCAGCACCGGAGTCAACAAGAGCCTGGGCGACTATGGAGGAGTCCACCCAGGAAAGGACAACCGTGACCAAAGGTTTCTCCTTAAGCCGTTCCGGGGACAAGGATAAACCACCCAAGGTCTGCCCCCGACAGGACCTTAGGTGTGAGCGTTTCCCGGCCGTGTAGGACAAGACTTCAAAAGGTGGCCCTGTAACCCACAATAGAGGCAGAGCCCCTTCCTCCTCCTAAAGGCCCTCTCCGCCGCGGAGAGACGCGTGAATCCCAACAGCATTGGCTCAGCAGTACTGGTGACTCGGGACCAGGAGGCATGGGAGGAGAGGGAGGCATGGGTGGGAACGAACACGTAGGAGACAACAGAACAGGAGGCTTCCGCAAGCGCTCCTTTAAAGAGGGCCTCTCTCTGGCCTAGATCGGAACAGCCAATAGAATGCAAGCTCAATCTGATTGGCTGATCGGATCAGCCAATCGGATTGAACTTGATTCTGATTGGCTGATTCCATCAGCCAATCAGAATTTTCCTACCTTAATTCCGATTGGCTGATAGAATCCTATCAGCCAATCGGAATTCGAGGGACGCCATCTTGGAGCCTTCATTCGTCGGTAGTCCGTCGGGCCAGCAGGATGTTCCGCGTCGGAGGTCTGCAAGATGGATCCGGAAGAAAGAAGATTGAAGATGCCGTTGATAGAAGACTTCAGCCAGATCATGGACCTCTTCAGCTCCCGCTTGGATGAAGACTTCAGCCGGATCATGGACCTCTTCAGCACCCCGCTTGGGCTTGGATCACGACATCGGAGGAGCTCTTCTGGATCGATCGGTGAACCTGGTATGGTGAAGATAAGGTAGGAAGATCTTCAGGGGCTTAGTGTTAGGTTTATTTAAGGGGGGTTTGGGTTAGATTAGGGGTATGTGGGTGGTGGGTTGTAATGTTGGGGGGGGGTATTGTACGTGTTTTTTTTACAGGCAAAAGAGCTGAATTCTTTGGGGCATGCCCCGCAAAGGGCCCTGTTCAGGGCTGGTAAGGTAAAAGACCTTTGAACTTTTGTAATTTAGAATAGGGTAGGGCATTTTTTTATTTTGGGGGTCTTTGTTATTTTATTAGGGGGCTTAGAGTAGGTGTAATTAGTTTAAAATTGTTGTAATTTTTTTCTAATGTTTGTAAATATTTTTTTATTTTTTGTAACTTAGTTCTTTTTTATTTTTTGTACTTAAGTTAGTTTATTTAATTGTATTTATTTGTAGGAATTGTATTTAATTTATTTATTGATAGTGTAGTGTTAGGTTTAATTGTAGATAATTGTAGGTATTTTATTTAATTAATTTATTGATAGTGTAGTGTTAGGTTTAATTGTAACTTAGGTTAGGATTTATTTTACAGGTAATTTTGTAATTATTTTAACTATTTTAGCTATTAAATAGTTCTTAACTATTTAATAGCTATTGTACCTGGTTAAAATAAATACAAAGTTACCTGTAAAATAAATATAAATCCTAAAATAGCTATAATATAATTATAATTTATATTGTAGCTATATTAGGATTTATTTTTAAGGTAAGTATTTAGCTTTAAATATGAATAATTTATTTAATAAGAGTTAATTTATTTTGTTAGATTTAAATTATATTTAATTTAGGGGGGTGTTAGTGTTAGGGTTAGACTTAGCTTTAGGGGTTAATACATTTATTAGAATAGCGGTAAGCTCTTGTCGGCAGATTAGGGGTTAATACTTAAAGTTAGGTGTCGGCAATGTTAGGGAGGGCAGATTAGGGGTTAATACTATTTATTATAAGGTTATTGAGGCGGGAGTGAGGCGGATTAGGGGTTAATACATTTATTATAGTAGCGCTCAGGTCCGGTCGGTAGATTAGGGGTTAATAAGTGTAGTTAGGTGGAGGCGACGTTGGGGGCGGCAGATTAGGGGTTAATAAATATAATATAGGGGTCGGCGATGTTAGGGCAGCAGATTAGGGGTACATAGGGATAATGTAGGTGGCGGGGGTGTACGGAGCGGCAGATTAGGGGTTAAAAATAATATGCAGGGGTCAGCGATAGCGGGGGCGACAGATTAGGGGTTAATAAGTGTAAGGTTAGTGGTGTTTAGACTCGGGGTACATGTTAGGGTGTTAGGTGCAGACGTAGGAAGTGTTTCCCCATAGCAAACAATGGGGCTGCGTTAGGAGCTGAACGCGTCTTTTTTGCAGGTGTTTTTTTTCAGCTCAAACAGCCCCATTGTTTTCTATGGGGGAATCGTGCACAAGCACGTTTTTGAAGCTGGCCGCATCCGTAAGCAACTCTGGTATCGAGAGTTGAAGTTGCGTTAAATATGCTCTACGCTCCTTTTTTGGAGCCTAACGCAGCCATTCTGTGGACTCTCAATACCAGAGTTATTTTAAAGGTGCGGCCAGAAAAAAGCCAGCGTTAGCTACGCGGGTCGTTACCGACAAAACTCTAAATCTAGCCGTCTGAGTCTGATGTCAATTAGGATTAAAAAAAGACACCAATGCCTCGAGATTCTCTGGTAAATCTCTGGCAGCAACTTCGTCTTTAATCGCATCAGAGAGGCCATGAAAGAAGGCGGCAACAAGGGCTTCATTGTTCCAACCAACCTCTGCAGCAAGCGTACGGAACTCAATAGCATACTGAGCATCAGATCTTGTACCTTGCTGAATGGACATGAGTCGTTTAGCAGCAGAGGAGGAGCGAGCCGGAACATCAAATACCCTTCAAAAGGAGGCCACAAATTCAAGGTAATTTGAAATCACAGGTATATTAGTCTCCCACAAGGGATTAGCCCAGGCGAGAGCTATGTCAGAGAGTAACGAGATGAGAAATCCCACCTTAGTTCTGTCAGAGGGAAACACCTGAGGTAACATCTCAAAGTAAATGCCCACCTGGTTCAAAAACCCTCTGCACTGAATAGGATCGCCTCCATATCGCTGAGGTAGAGGTGAAGAACCGGACATGCTCCTGGTAGGACTAGGTGCAGCAGCGGAAACAGGAGCAGCCATAACTTGTGGGACACTTTGGTCCAAATGTGCAGTGCGAGTCAGCAGGGTTTGCAGGGCTAGTGCAAATTGATCCAAGCGGTAATCCTGTTAATCCATCCTGGAAATGATGGCAGGTAAAGGTGGATTATTAGCACCATCAGAATTCATGGCCTTTGCGTAATGTCAGGGTGCCAGGAATCAGACTGAGACGAGAAGTGCAAAAATAATCACACCTTTACTAATAACAAAAAAATAATAAAAAGTCCACAAGTCAAAAAACAAGCCAGGAGTCAAAACCAGAGCTGGTAGTAAGACGAGCCGAGTCAGGAGCCAAAGCGAATAGTCAGACGAGCCGGAATCAGGAACAAGGAAAACAGCAGTCAGGAACAAGCCAAGGATCAGGAACCAGGAGGGATGTCAGACAGCCAGGTAATACACAGGAACTTTCACAAACAGGTCTGAGACAACGCAAAGCATACTGAACAGAGGCCCTTTAAATAATAAGTGATGACATCACAAGATGATGCACACCAATCTGGCCATAAAAGGAAGTGCAGGAAATGAGCAGCATCCCCCACAATGCACCATAGTCGGCAAGAGAGGTGAGTAAAATGGCTGCCAGCAGCACATGGCAAACAAAACAGGGAAAAAACCCTGACACTAGCGCTATTAGGTAAGATATGAAAAAGACAGAGAGGATCAGTGTAACAGTATTAGAGCACTAGAGCTATTACGTAGTAGGATATGAAGAAAGAGAGGATCAGTGTAACAGTATTAGAGCACTAGAGCTATTAGGTAGGATATGAAGAAGAGAGAGGATCAGTGTAACAGTATTAGAGCACTAGCGCTATTAGGTAAGATATGAAAAAGACAGAGAGGATCAGTGTAACAGTATTAGAGCACTAGTGCTATTAGGTAGGATATGAAGACAGAGAGGATCAGTGTAACAGTATTAGAGCACTAGAGCTATTAGGTAGGATATGAAGAAGACAGAGAGGATCAGTGTAACAGTATTAGAGCACTAGCGCTATTAGGTAGGATATGAAGAAGAGAGAGAGGATCAGTGTAACAGTATTAGAGCACTAGTGCTATTAGGTAGGATATTATGAAGACAGAGAGGATCAGTGTAACAGTATTAGAGCACTAGCACTATTAGGTAGGATATGAAGAAGAGACAGGATAAGTGTAACAGTATTAGAGCACTAGCGCTATTAGGTAGGATAGGAAGAAGAGAGGATCAGTGTAACAGTATTAGAGCACTAGCGCTATTAGGTAGGATATGAAGAAGAGAGAGAGGATCAGTGTAACAGTATTAGAGTAGTAGCGCTATTAGGTAGGATATGAAGAAGAGAGGATCAGTGTAACAGTATTAGAGCACTAGCACTATTAGGAAGGATATGAAGAAGAGAGACCGGATCAGTGTAACAGTATTAGAGCACTAGCATTATTAGGTAGGATATGAAGGAGAAAGAGAGGATCAGTGTAACAGTATTAGAGCACTAGCACTATTAGTTAGGATATGAAGAAGACAGAGAGGATTAGTGTAACAGTATTAGAGCAATAAAGCTATAAGGTAGGATAGGAAGAAGAGAGAGGATCAGTGTAACAGTATTAGAGCACTAGCGCTATGAGGTAGGATAGGAAGAAGACAGAGAGGATCAGTGTAACAGTATTAGAGCACTAGCGCTATTAGGTAGGATATGAAGAAGATAGAGGATCAGTGTAACAGTATTAGAGCACTAGTGATATTAGGTAGGATATGAACAAGAGAGAGAGGATCAGTGTAACGGTATTAGAGCACTAGAGCTATTAGGTAGGATAGGAAGAAGACAGAGATGATTAGTGTAACAGTATTAGAGCACTAGCACTATTAGGTAGGATATGAAGAAGAGATGATTAGTGTAAGAATATTAGAGCACTAGCGCTTTTAGGTAGGATATGAAGAAGAGAGAGAGAATCAGTTTAACAGTATTATAGCACTGGCGCTATTAGGTAGGATATGAAGAAGAGAGAGGATCAGTGTAACTGTATTAAAGCACTAGTGTTATTAGGTAGGATATGAAGAAGAGAGACAGGATCAGTGTAACAGTATTAGAGCACTAGCGCTATTAGTAGAATATGAAAATGAGAGAAGATCAGTGTAACAGTATTAGAGCACTAGCATTATTAGGTAGGATATGAAGGAGAAAGAGAGGATCAGTGTAACAGTATTAGAGCACTAGCATTATTAGGTAGGATATGAAGGAGAAAGAGAGGATCTGTGTAACAGTATTATAGCACTAGCGCTATTAGGTAGGATATGAAGAAGAGAGAGAGAATCAGTGTAACAGTATTAGAGCACAAGCACTATTAGGTAGGATATGAAGAAGAGAGAGGATCTGTGTAACAGTATTAGAGCACTAGCGCTATTAGGTAGGATATGAAGAAGAGAGAGGATCAGTGTAACAGTATTAGAGCACTAGCGCTATTAGGTAGGATATGAAGAAGAGAGAGCATCAGTGTAACAGTAGTAGAGCACTAGCGCTATTAGGTAGGATAGGAAGAAGACAGAGAGGATCAGTTTAACATTATTAAAGCACTAGCGCTATTAGGTAGGATAGGAAGACAGAGAGGATCAGTGTAACAGTATTAGAGCACTAGCGCTATTAGGTAGAATATGAAGAATAGAGAGAGAATCAGTGTAACAGTATTAGAGCACTAGCGTTATTAGGTAGGATATGAAGAAGAGAGAGGATCAGTATAACAGTATTAGAGCACTAGCGCTATTAGGTAGAATATGAACATGAGAGAGAGGCTCAGTGTAACAGTATTAGAGCACTAGAGCTATTAGGTAGGATATGAAGAAGAGAGAGGATCAGTGTAACAGTATTAGAGCACTAGAGCTATTAGGTAGGATATGAAGAAGAGAGAGGATCAGTGTAATAATATTATAGCACTAGCGCTATTAGGTAGGATATGAAGAAGACAGAGAGGATCAGTGTAACAGTATTAGAGCACTAGCACTATTAGGTAGGATATGAACAAGAGAGAGAGGATCAGTGTAACAGTATTAGAGCACTAGTGCTAATAGGTAGGATAGGAAGAAGACAGAGAGGATCAGTGTAACAGTATTAGAGCACTAGAGCTATTAGGTAGGATATGAAGAAGAGAGAGGATCAGTGTAACAGTATTAGAGCACTAGTGCTAATAGGTAGGATAGGAAGAAGACAGAGAGGATCAGTGTAACAGTATTAGAGCACTAGAGCTATTAGGTAGGATATGAAGAAGAGAGAGGATCAGTGTAACAGTATTAGAGCACTAGAGCTATTAGGTAGGATATGAAGAAGAGAGAAGATCGGTCTAACAGTATTAAAGCACTAGTGTTATTAGGTAGGATATGAAGAAGAGAGACAGGATCAGTGTAACAGTATTAGAGCACTAGTGCTATTAGGTAGGATAGGAAGAAGAGAGAGGATCAGTGTAACAGTATTAGAGCACTAGCGGTATTAGGTAGGATATGAAGAAGAGAGAGGATCAGTGTAACAGTATTAGAGCACTAGAGCTATTAGGTAGGATATGAAGAAGAGAGAAGATCGGTGTAACAGTATTAGAGCACTAGCGCTATTAGGTAGGATATGAAGAAGAGATGATTAGTGTAACAATATTAGAGCACTAGCGCTTTTAGGTAGGATATGAAGAAGAGAGAGAGAATCAGTTTAACAGTATTAGAGCACTAGCGCTATTAGGTAGGATATGAAGAAGAGAGAGGATCAGTGTAACAGTATTAGAGCACTAGAGCTATTAGGTAGGATAGGAAGAAGAGAGAGGATCAGTGTAACAGTATTAGAGCACTAGCGGTATTAGGTAGGATATGAAGAAGAGAGAGGATCAGTGTAACAGTATTAGAGCACTAGAGCTATTAGGTAGGATATGAAGAAGAGAGAAGATCGGTGTAACAGTATTAGAGCACTAGCGCTATTAGGTAGGACAGGATGAAGACAGAGATGATTAGTGTAAGAGTATTAGAGCACTAGCACTATTAGGTAGGATATGAAGAAGAGATGATTAGTGTAACAATATTAGAGCACTAGCGCTTTTAGGTAGGATAGGAAGAAGAGAGAGAGGATCAGTGTAACAGTATTAGAGCACTAGAGCTATTAGGTAGGATATGAAGAAGAGAGAGGATCAGTGAAATAGTATTATAGCACTAGCGCTATTAGGTAGGATAGGAAGAAGACAGAGAGGATCAGTGTAACAGTATTAGAGCACTAGCACTATTAGGTAGGATAGGAAGAAGAGAGAGGATCAGTGTAACAGTATTAGAGCACTAGAGCTATTAGGTAGGATATGAAGAAGAGAGAGGATCAATGTAACAGTATTAGAGCACTAGAGCTATTAGGTAGGATATGAAGAAGAGAGAAGATCGGTGTAACAGTATTAGAGCATTAGAGCTATTAGGTAGGATATGAAGAAGAGAGAGGATCAGTGTAACAGTATTAGAGCACTAGCGCTATTAGGTAGGATATGAAGAAGAGAGAGGATCAGTGTAACAGTATTAGAGCACTAGCGCTATTAGGTAGGATATGAAGAAGAGAGAGGATCAGTGTAACAGTATTAGAGCACTAGTGCTATTAGGTAGGATATGAAGAAGGGAGACAGGATCAGTGTAACAGTATTAGAGCACTAGCGCTATTAGGTAGGATATGAACAAGAGAGAGAGGATCAGTGTAACAGTATTAGAGCACTAGTGCTATTAGGTAGGATAGGAAGAAGACAGAGAGGATCAGTGTAACAGTATTAGAGCACTAGAGCTATTAGGTAGGATATGAAGAAGAGAGAGGATCAGTGAAATAGTATTATAGCACTAGCGCTATTAGGTAGGATAGGAAGAAGACAGAGAGGATCAGTGTAACAGTATTAGAGCACTAGCACTATTAGGTAGGATAGGAAGAAGAGAGAGGATCAGTGTAACAGTATTAGAGCACTAGAGCTATTAGGTAGGATATGAAGAAGAGAGAGGATCAGTGTAACAGTATTAGAGCACTAGAGCTATTAGGTAGGATATGAAGAAGAGAGAAGATCGGTGTAACAGTATTAGAGCATTAGAGCTATTAGGTAGGATATGAAGAAGAGAGAGGATCAGTGTAACAGTATTAGAGCACTAGAGCTATTAGGTAGGATATGAAGAAGAGAGAGGATCAGTGTAACAGTATTAGAGCATTAGAGCTATTAGGTAGGATATGAAGAAGAGAGAGGATCAGTGTAACAGTATTAGAGCTATTAGGTAGGATATGAAGAAGAGAGAGAGGATCAGTATAACAGTATTAGAGCACTAGCGCTATTAGGTAGAATATGAACATGAGAGAGAGGCTCAGTGTAACAGTATTAGAGCACTAGAGCTATTAGGTAGGATATGAAGAAGAGAGAGGATCAGTGTAATAATATTATAGCACTAGCGCTATTAGGTAGGATATGAAGAAGACAGAGAGGATCAGTGTAACAGTATTAGAGCACTAGCGCTATTAGGTAGGATATGAACAAGAGAGAGAGGATCAGTGTAACAGTATTAGAGCACTAGTGCTATTAGGTAGGATAGGAAGAAGACAGAGAGGATCAGTGTAACAGTATTAGAGCACTAGAGCTATTAGGTAGGATATGAAGAAGAGAGAGGATCAGCGTAACAGTATTAGAGCACTAGAGCTATTAGGTAGGATATGAAGAAGAGAGAGAGGATCAGTGTAACAGTATTAGAGCACTAGAGCTATTAGGTAGCATAGGAAGAAGAGAGAGGATCAGTGTAACAGTATTAAAGCACTAGCACTATTAGGTAGGATAGGAAGAAGACAGAGAGGATCAGTGTAACAGTATTAGAGCACTAGTGCTATTAGGTAGGATATGAAGAAGACAGAGAGGATCAGTGTAACAGTATTAGAGCACTAGTGCTATTAGGTAGGATATGAAGAAGAGAGAGAGGATCAGTGTAACAGTATTAGAGCACTAGCGCTATTAGGTAGGATATGAAGAAGAAAGAGAGGCTCAGTGTAACAGTATTAGAGCACTAGTGCTATTAGGTAGGATAGGAAGAAGACAGAGAGGATCAGTGTAACAGTATTAGAGCACTAGAGCTATTAGGTAGGATATGAAGAAGAGAGAGGATCAGCGTAACAGTATTAGAGCACTAGTGCTATTAGGTAGGATATGAAGAAGGGAGACAGGATCAGTGTAACAGTATTAGAGCACTAGAGCTATTAGGTAGGATATGAAGAAGAGAGAGGATCAGTGAAATAGTATTATAGCACTAGCGCTATTAGGTAGGATAGGAAGAAGACAGAGAGGATCAGTGTAACAGTATTAGAGCACTAGCACTATTAGGTAGGATAGGAAGAAGACAGAGAGGATCAGTGTAACAGCATTAGAGCACTAGAGCTATTAGGTAGGATAGGAAGAAGAGAGAGGATCAGTGTAACAGTATTAAAGCACTAGTGTTATTAGGTAGGATATGAAGAAGAGAGAGAGGATCAGTGTAACAGTATTAAAGCACTAGTGTTATTAGGTAGGATATGAAGAAGAGAGAGAGGATCAGTGTAACAGTATTAGAGCACTAGAGCTATTAGGTAGGATATGAAGAAGAGAGAGGATCAGTGAAATAGTATTATAGCACTAGCGCTATTAGGTAGGATAGGAAGAAGACAGAGAGGATCAGTGTAACAGTATTAGAGCACCAGCACTATTAGGTAGGATAGGAAGAAGAGAGAGGATCAGTGTAACAGTATTAGAGCACTAGAGCTATTAGGTAGGATAGGAAGAAGAGAGAGGATCAGTGTAACAGTATTAGAGCACTAGAGCTATTAGGTAGGATATGAAGAAGAGAGAGGATCAGTGAAAAAGTATTATAGCACTAGCGCTATTAGGTAGGATATGAAGAAGACAGAGAGGATCAGTGTAACAGTATTAGAGCACTAGCACTATTAGGTAGGATAGGAAGAAGAGAGAGGATCAGTGTAACAGTATTAGAGCACTAGAGCTATTAGGTAGGATAGGAAGAAGAGAGAGGATCAGTGTAACAGTATTAGAGCACTAGAGCTATTAGGTAGGATATGAAGAAGAGAGAGGATCAGTGAAATAGTATTATAGCACTAGCGCTATTAGGTAGGATAGGAAGAAGACAGAGAGGATCAGTGTAACAGTATTAGAGCACTAGCACTATTAGGTAGGATATGAAGAAGAGAGAGGATCAGTGTAACAGTATTAGAGCACTAGAGCTATTAGGTAGGATATGAAGAAGAGAGAGGATCAGTGTAACAGTATTAGAGCACTAGAGCTATTAGGTAGGATATGAAGAAGAGAGAAGATCGGTGTAACAGTATTAGAGCATTAGAGCTATTAGGTAGGATATGAAGATGAGAGAGGATCAGTATAACAGTATTAGAGCACTAGCGCTATTAGGTAGAATATGAACATGAGAGAGAGGCTCAGTGTAACAGTATTAGAGCACTAGAGCTATTAGGTAGGATATGAAGAAGAGAGAGGATCAGTGTAATAATATTATAGCACTAGCGCTATTAGGTAGGATATGAAGAAGACAGAGAGGATCAGTGTAA
This sequence comes from Bombina bombina, assembly GCF_027579735.1. Taxonomy (NCBI): domain Eukaryota; kingdom Metazoa; phylum Chordata; class Amphibia; order Anura; family Bombinatoridae; genus Bombina; species Bombina bombina. The sequence goes on from NC_069507.1 coordinate 8,766,518, forward strand.
CAGTATTAGAGCACTAGCGCTATTAGGTAGGATATGAACAAGAGAGAGAGGATCAGTGTAACAGTATTAGAGCACTAGTGCTATTAGGTAGGATAGGAAGAAGACAGAGAGGATCAGTGTAACAGTATTAGAGCACTAGAGCTATTAGGTAGGATATGAAGAAGAGAGAGGATCAGTGAAATAGTATTATAGCACTAGCGCTATTAGGTAGGATAGGAAGAAGACAGAGAGGATCAGTGTAACAGTATTAGAGCACTAGCACTATTAGGTAGGATAGGAAGAAGAGAGAGGATCAGTGTAACAGTATTAGAGCACTAGAGCTATTAGGTAGGATATGAAGAAGAGAGAGGATCAATGTAACAGTATTAGAGCACTAGAGCTATTAGGTAGGATATGAAGAAGAGAGAAGATCGGTGTAACAGTATTAGAGCATTAGAGCTATTAGGTAGGATATGAAGAAGAGAGAGGATCAGTGTAACAGTATTAGAGCACTAGCGCTATTAGGTAGGATATGAAGAAGAGAGAGGATCAGTGTAACAGTATTAGAGCACTAGCGCTATTAGGTAGGATATGAAGAAGAGAGAGGATCAGTGTAACTGTATTAAAGCACTAGTGTTATTAGGTAGGATATGAAGAAGAAAGACAGGATCAGTGTAACAGTATTAGATCACTAGCGCTATTAGTAGAATATGAAAAAGAGAGATCAGTGTAACAGTATTAGAGCACTAGCATTATTAGGTAGGCTATGAAGAAGACAGAGAGGTTCAGTGTAACAGTATTAGAGCACTAGCGTTATTAGGTAGGATATGAAGAAGAGAGAGGATCTGTGTAACAGTATTAGAGCACTAGCGCTATTAGGTAGGATATGAAGAAGAGAGAATCAGTGTAACAGTATTAGAGCACCAGCACTATTAGGTAGGATATGAAGAAGAGAGAGGATCTGTGTAACAGTATTAGAGCACTAGCGCTATTAGGTAGGATATGAAGAAGAGAGAGGATCAGTGTAACAGTAGTAGAGCACTAGCGCTATTAGGTAGGATAGGAAGAAGACAGAGATGATCAGTTTAACATTATTAAAGCACTAGCGCTATTAGGTAGGATAGGAAGACAGAGAGGATCAGTGTAACAGTATTAGAGCACTAGCGCTATTAGGTAGGATATGAAGAATAGAGAGAGAATCACTGTAACAGTATTAGAGCACTAGAGCTATTAGGTAGGATATGAAGAAGAGAGAAGATCGGTGTAACAGTATTAAAGCACTAGAGCTATTAGGTAGGATATGAAGAAGAGAGAAGATCGGTGTAACAGTATTAAAGCACTAGAGCTATTAGGTAGGGTATAAGGAAGAGAGAGGATCAGTGTAACAGTATTAGAGCACTAGAGCTATTAGGTAGGATATGAAGAAGAGAGAAGATCAGTGTAACAGTATTAGAGCATTAGAGCTATTAGGTAGGATATGAAGAAGACAGAGAGGATCAGTATAACAGTATTAGAGCACTAGCACTATTAGGTAGGATAGGAAGAAGAGAGAGGATCAGTGTAACAGTATTAGAGCACTAGCGCTATTAGGTAGGATATGAAGAAGACAGAGAGGATCAGTGTAACAGTATTAGAGCATTAGAGCTATTAGGTAGGATATGAAGAAGAGAGACAGGATCAGTGTAACAGTATTAGAGCACTAGCGCTATTAGGTAGGATAGGATGAAGACAGAGATGATTAGTGTAAGAGTATTAGAGCACTAGCACTATTAGGTAGGATATGAAGAAGAGATGATTAGTGTAACAATATTAGAGCACTAGCGCTTTTAGGTAGGATATGAAGAAGAGAGAGAGAATCAGTTTAACAGTATTATAGCACTAGCGCTATTAGGTAGGATATGAAGAAGAGAGAGGATCAGTGTAACTGTATTAAAGCACTAGTGTTATTAGGTAGGATATGAAGAAGAAAGACAGGATCAGTGTAACAGTATTAGATCACTAGCGCTATTAGTAGAATATGAAAAAGAGAGAAGATCAGTGTAACAGTATTAGAGCACTAGCATTATTAGGTAGGCTATGAAGAAGACAGAGAGGTTCAGTGTAACAGTATTAGAGCACTAGTGCTATTAGGTAGGATATGAAGAAGAGAGAGGATCTGTGTAACAGTATTAGAGCACTAGCGTTATTAGGTAGGATATGAAGAAGAGAGAGGATCTGTGTAACAGTATTAGAGCACTAGCGCTATTAGGTATGATATGAAGAAGAGAGAATCAGTGTAACAGTATTAGAGCACCAGCACTATTAGGTAGGATATGAAGAAGAGAGAGGATCTGTGTAACAGTATTAGAGCACCAGCACTATTAGGTAGGATATGAAGAAGAGAGAGGATCTGTGTAACAGTATTAGAGCACTAGCGCTATTAGGTAGGATATGAAGAAGAGAGAGGATCAGTGTAACAGTAGTAGAGCACTAGCGCTATTAGGTAGGATAGGAAGAAGACAGAGATGATCAGTTTAACATTATTAAAGCACTAGCGCTATTAGGTAGGATAGGAAGACAGAGAGGATCAGTGTAACAGTATCAGAGCACTAGCACTATTTGGTAGGCTATGAAGAAGACAGAGAGGTTCAGTGTAACAGTATTAGAGCAATAAAGCTATTAGGTAGGATATGAAGAAGAGAGAGGATCTGTGTAACAGTATTAGAGCACTAGCGCTATTAGGTAGGATATGAAGAAGAGAGAGAGAATCAGTGTAACAGTATTAGAGCACCAGCACTATTAGGTAGGATATGAAGAAGAGAGAGGATCTGTGTAACAGTATTAGAGCACTAGCGCTATTAGGTAGGATATGAAGAAGAGAGAGGATCAGTGTAACAGTAGTAGAGCACTAGCGCTATTAGGTAGGATAGGAAGAAGACAGAGATGATCAGTTTAACATTATTAAAGCACTAGCGCTATTAGGTAGGATAGGAAGACAGAGAGGATCAGTGTAACAGTATTAGAGCACTAGCGCTATTAGGTAGGATATGAAGAATAGAGAGAGAATCACTGTAACAGTATTAGAGCACTAGCGCTATTAGGTAGGATATGAAGAAGAGAGAGGATCAGTATAACAGTATTAGAGCACTAGTGCTATTAGGTAGAATATGAACTTGAGAGAGAGGCTCAGTGTAACAGTATTAGAGCACTAGAGCTATTAGGTAGGATATGAAGAAGAGAGAGGATCAGTGAAATAGTATTATAGCACTAGCGCTATTAGGTAGGATAGGAAGAAGACAGAGAGGATCAGTGTAACAGTATTAGAGCACTAGAGCTATTAGGTAGGATATGAAGAAGAGAGAGGATCAGTGAAATAGTATTATAGCACTAGCGCTATTAGGTAGGATAGGAAGAAGACAGAGAGGATCAGTGTAACAGTATTAGAGCACTAGCACTATTAGGTAGGATAGGAAGAAGAGAGAGGATCAGTGTAACAGTATTAGAGCATTAGAGCTATTAGGTAGGATATGAAGAAGAGAGAGGATCAGTGTAACAGTATTAGAGCATTAGAGCTATTAGGTAGGATATGAAGAAGAGAGAGGATCAGTGTAACAGTATTAGAGCACTAGAGCTATTAGGTAGGATATGAAGAAGAGAGAAGATCGGTGTAACAGTATTAGAGCATTAGAGCTATTAGGTAGGATATGAAGAAGAGAGAGGATCAGTGTAACAGTATTAGAGCTATTAGGTAGGATATGAAGAAGAGAGAGAGGATCAGTATAACAGTATTAGAGCACTAGCGCTATTAGGTAGAATATGAACATGAGAGAGAGGCTCAGTGTAACAGTATTAGAGCACTAGAGCTATTAGGTAGGATATGAAGAAGAGAGAGGATCAGTGTAATAATATTATAGCACTAGCGCTATTAGGTAGGATATGAAGAAGAGAGAGGATCAGTGTAATAATATTATAGCACTAGCGCTATTAGGTAGGATATGAAGAAGACAGAGAGGATCAGTGTAACAGTATTAGAGCACTAGAGCTATTAGGTAGGATATGAACAAGAGAGAGAGGATCAGTGTAACAGTATTAGAGCACTAGTGCTATTAGGTAGGATAGGAAGAAGACAGAGAGGATCAGTGTAACAGTATTAGAGCACTAGAGCTATTAGGTAGGATATGAAGAAGAGAGAGGATCAGCGTAACAGTATTAGAGCACTAGTGCTATTAGGTCGGATATGAAGAAGAGAGAGAGGATCAGTGTAACAGTATTAGAGCACTAGAGCTATTAGGTAGCATAGGAAGAAGAGAGAGGATCAGTGTAACAGTATTAAAGCACTAGCACTATTAGGTAGGATAGGAAGAAGACAGAGAGGATCAGTGTAACAGTATTAGAGCACTAGTGCTATTAGGTAGGATATGAAGAAGACAGAGAGGATCAGTGTAACAGTATTAGAGCACTAGTGCTATTAGGTAGGATATGAAGAAGAAAGAGAGGCTCAGTGTAACAGTATTAGAGCACTAGTGCTATTAGGTAGGATAGGAAGAAGACAGAGAGGATCAGTGTAACAGTATTAGAGCACTAGAGCTATTAGGTAGGATATGAAGAAGAGAGAGGATCAGCGTAACAGTATTAGAGCACTAGTGCTATTAGGTAGGATATGAAGAAGGGAGACAGGATCAGTGTAACAGTATTAGAGCACTAGAGCTATTAGGTAGGATATGAAGAAGAGAGAGGATCAGTGAAATAGTATTATAGCACTAGCGCTATTAGGTAGGATAGGAAGAAGACAGAGAGGATCAGTGTAACAGTATTAGAGCACTAGCACTATTAGGTAGGATAGGAAGAAGACAGAGAGGATCAGTGTAACAGCATTAGAGCACTAGAGCTATTAGGTAGGATAGGAAGAAGAGAGAGGATCAGTGTAACAGTATTAAAGCACTAGTGTTATTAGGTAGGATATGAAGAAGAGAGAGAGGATCAGTGTAACAGTATTAAAGCACTAGTGTTATTAGGTAGGATATGAAGAAGAGAGAGAGGATCAGTGTAACAGTATTAGAGCACTAGAGCTATTAGGTAGGATATGAAGAAGAGAGAGGATCAGTGTAACAGTATTATAGCACTAGCGCTATTAGGTAGGATAGGAAGAAGACAGAGAGGATCAGTGTAACAGTATTAGAGCACTAGCACTATTAGGTAGGATAGGAAGAAGAGAGAGGATCAGTGTAACAGTATTAGAGCACTAGAGCTATTAGGTAGGATAGGAAGAAGAGAGAGGATCAGTGTAACAGTATTAGAGCACTAGAGCTATTAGGTAGGATATGAAGAAGAGAGAGGATCAGTGTAACAGTATTATAGCACTAGCGCTATTAGGTAGGATATGAAGAAGACAGAGAGGATCAGTGTAACAGTATTAGAGCACTAGCACTATTAGGTAGGATAGGAAGAAGAGAGAGGATCAGTGTAACAGTATTAGAGCACTAGAGCTATTAGGTAGGATATGAAGAAGAGAGAAGATCGGTGTAACAGTATTAGAGCATTAGAGCTATTAGGTAGGATATGAAGAAGAGAGAGGATCAGTATAACAGTATTAGAGCACTAGCGCTATTAGGTAGAATATGAACATGAGAGAGAGGCTCAGTGTAACAGTATTAGAGCACTAGAGCTATTAGGTAGGATATGAAGAAGAGAGAGGATCAGTGTAATAATATTATAGCACTAGCGCTATTAGGTAGGATATGAAGAAGACAGAGAGGATCAGTGTAACAGTATTAGAGCACTAGCGCTATTAGGTAGGATATGAACAAGAGAGAGAGGATCAGTGTAACAGTATTAGAGCACTAGTGCTATTAGGTAGGATAGGAAGAAGACAGAGAGGATCAGTGTAACAGTATTAGAGCACTAGAGCTATTAGGTAGGATATGAAGAAGAGAGAGGATCAGTGAAATAGTATTATAGCACTAGCGCTATTAGGTAGGATAGGAAGAAGACAGAGAGGATCAGTGTAACAGTATTAGAGCACTAGCACTATTAGGTAGGATAGGAAGAAGAGAGAGGATCAGTGTAACAGTATTAGAGCACTAGAGCTATTAGGTAGGATATGAAGAAGAGAGAGGATCAGTGTAACAGTATTAGAGCACTAGAGCTATTAGGTAGGATATGAAGAAGAGAGAAGATCGGTGTAACAGTATTAGAGCATTAGAGCTATTAGGTAGGATATGAAGAAGAGAGAGGATCAGTGTAACAGTATTAGAGCACCAGCAGCTATTAGGTAGGATATGAAGAAGAGAGAGGATCAGTGTAACAGTATTAGAGCATTAGAGCTATTAGGTAGGATATGAAGAAGAGAGAGGATCAGTGTAACAGTATTAGAGCTATTAGGTAGGATATGAAGAAGAGAGAGAGGATCAGTATAACAGTATTAGAGCACTAGCGCTATTAGGTAGAATATGAACATGAGAGAGAGGCTCAGTGTAACAGTATTAGAGCACTAGAGCTATTAGGTAGGATATGAAGAAGAGAGAGGATCAGTGTAATAATATTATAGCACTAGCGCTATTAGGTAGGATATGAAGAAGACAGAGAGGATCAGTGTAACAGTATTAGAGCACTAGCGCTATTAGGTAGGATATGAACAAGAGAGAGAGGATCAGTGTAACAGTATTAGAGCACTAGTGCTATTAGGTAGGATAGGAAGAAGACAGAGAGGATCAGTGTAACAGTATTAGAGCACTAGAGCTATTAGGTAGGATATGAAGAAGAGAGAGGATCAGCGTAACAGTATTAGAGCACTAGAGCTATTAGGTAGGATATGAAGAAGAGAGAGAGGATCAGTGTAACAGTATTAGAGCACTAGAGCTATTAGGTAGCATAGGAAGAAGAGAGAGGATCAGTGTAACAGTATTAAAGCACTAGCACTATTAGGTAGGATAGGAAGAAGACAGAGAGGATCAGTGTAACAGTATTAGAGCACTAGTGCTATTAGGTAGGATATGAAGAAGACAGAGAGGATCAGTGTAACAGTATTAGAGCACTAGTGCTATTAGGTAGGATATGAAGAAGAGAGAGAGGATCAGTGTAACAGTATTAGAGCACTAGCGCTATTAGGTAGGATATGAAGAAGAAAGAGAGGCTCAGTGTAACAGTATTAGAGCACTAGTGCTATTAGGTAGGATAGGAAGAAGACAGAGAGGATCAGTGTAACAGTATTAGAGCACTAGAGCTATTAGGTAGGATATGAAGAAGAGAGAGGATCAGCGTAACAGTATTAGAGCACTAGTGCTATTAGGTAGGATATGAAGAAGGGAGACAGGATCAGTGTAACAGTATTAGAGCACTAGAGCTATTAGGTAGGATATGAAGAAGAGAGAGGATCAGTGAAATAGTATTATAGCACTAGCGCTATTAGGTAGGATAGGAAGAAGACAGAGAGGATCAGTGTAACAGTATTAGAGCACTAGCACTATTAGGTAGGATAGGAAGAAGACAGAGAGGATCAGTGTAACAGCATTAGAGCACTAGAGCTATTAGGTAGGATAGGAAGAAGAGAGAGGATCAGTGTAACAGTATTAAAGCACTAGTGTTATTAGGTAGGATATGAAGAAGAGAGAGAGGATCAGTGTAACAGTATTAAAGCACTAGTGTTATTAGGTAGGATATGAAGAAGAGAGAGAGGATCAGTGTAACAGTATTAGAGCACTAGAGCTATTAGGTAGGATATGAAGAAGAGAGAGGATCAGTGAAATAGTATTATAGCACTAGCGCTATTAGGTAGGATAGGAAGAAGACAGAGAGGATCAGTGTAACAGTATTAGAGCACCAGCACTATTAGGTAGGATAGGAAGAAGAGAGAGGATCAGTGTAACAGTATTAGAGCACTAGAGCTATTAGGTAGGATAGGAAGAAGAGAGAGGATCAGTGTAACAGTATTAGAGCACTAGAGCTATTAGGTAGGATATGAAGAAGAGAGAGGATCAGTGAAATAGTATTATAGCACTAGCGCTATTAGGTAGGATAGGAAGAAGACAGAGAGGATCAGTGTAACAGTATTAGAGCACTAGCACTATTAGGTAGGATAGGAAGAAGAGAGAGGATCAGTGTAACAGTATTAGAGCACTAGAGCTATTAGGTAGGATAGGAAGAAGAGAGAGGATCAGTGTAACAGTATTAGAGCACTAGAGCTATTAGGTAGGATATGAAGAAGAGAGAGGATCAGTGAAATAGTATTATAGCACTAGCGCTATTAGGTAGGATAGGAAGAAGACAGAGAGGATCAGTGTAACAGTATTAGAGCACTAGCACTATTAGGTAGGATAGGAAGAAGAGAGAGGATCAGTGTAACAGTATTAGAGCACTAGAGCTATTAGGTAGGATATGAAGAAGAGAGAGGATCAGTGTAACAGTATTAGAGCACTAGAGCTATTAGGTAGGATATGAAGAAGAGAGAAGATCGGTGTAACAGTATTAGAGCATTAGAGCTATTAGGTAGGATATGAAGATGAGAGAGGATCAGTATAACAGTATTAGAGCACTAGCGCTATTAGGTAGAATATGAACATGAGAGAGAGGCTCAGTGTAACAGTATTAGAGCACTAGAGCTATTAGGTAGGATATGAAGAAGAGAGAGGATCAGTGTAATAATATTATAGCACTAGCGCTATTAGGTAGGATATGAAGAAGACAGAGAGGATCAGTGTAACAGTATTAGAGCACTAGCGCTATTAGGTAGGATATGAACAAGAGAGAGAGGATCAGTGTAACAGTATTAGAGCACTAGTGCTATTAGGTAGGATAGGAAGAAGACAGAGAGGATCAGTGTAACAGTATTAGAGCACTAGAGCTATTAGGTAGGATATGAAGAAGAGAGAGGATCAGTGAAATAGTATTATAGCACTAGCGCTATTAGGTAGGATAGGAAGAAGACAGAGAGGATCAGTGTAACAGTATTAGAGCACTAGCACTATTAGGTAGGATAGGAAGAAGAGAGAGGATCAGTGTAACAGTATTAGAGCACTAGAGCTATTAGGTAGGATATGAAGAAGAGAGAGGATCAATGTAACAGTATTAGAGCACTAGAGCTATTAGGTAGGATATGAAGAAGAGAGAAGATCGGTGTAACAGTATTAGAGCATTAGAGCTATTAGGTAGGATATGAAGAAGAGAGAGGATCAGTGTAACAGTATTAGAGCACTAGCGCTATTAGGTAGGATATGAAGAAGAGAGAGGATCAGTGTAACAGTATTAGAGCACTAGCGCTATTAGGTAGGATATGAAGAAGAGAGAGGATCAGTGTAACTGTATTAAAGCACTAGTGTTATTAGGTAGGATATGAAGAAGAAAGACAGGATCAGTGTAACAGTATTAGATCACTAGCGCTATTAGTAGAATATGAAAAAGAGAGATCAGTGTAACAGTATTAGAGCACTAGCATTATTAGGTAGGCTATGAAGAAGACAGAGAGGTTCAGTGTAACAGTATTAGAGCACTAGCGTTATTAGGTAGGATATGAAGAAGAGAGAGGATCTGTGTAACAGTATTAGAGCACTAGCGCTATTAGGTAGGATATGAAGAAGAGAGAATCAGTGTAACAGTATTAGAGCACCAGCACTATTAGGTAGGATATGAAGAAGAGAGAGGATCTGTGTAACAGTATTAGAGCACTAGCGCTATTAGGTAGGATATGAAGAAGAGAGAGGATCAGTGTAACAGTAGTAGAGCACTAGCGCTATTAGGTAGGATAGGAAGAAGACAGAGATGATCAGTTTAACATTATTAAAGCACTAGCGCTATTAGGTAGGATAGGAAGACAGAGAGGATCAGTGTAACAGTATTAGAGCACTAGCGCTATTAGGTAGGATATGAAGAATAGAGAGAGAATCACTGTAACAGTATTAGAGCACTAGAGCTATTAGGTAGGATATGAAGAAGAGAGAAGATCGGTGTAACAGTATTAAAGCACTAGAGCTATTAGGTAGGATATGAAGAAGAGAGAAGATCGGTGTAACAGTATTAAAGCACTAGAGCTATTAGGTAGGGTATAAGGAAGAGAGAGGATCAGTGTAACAGTATTAGAGCACTAGAGCTATTAGGTAGGATATGAAGAAGAGAGAAGATCAGTGTAACAGTATTAGAGCATTAGAGCTATTAGGTAGGATATGAAGAAGACAGAGAGGATCAGTATAACAGTATTAGAGCACTAGCACTATTAGGTAGGATAGGAAGAAGAGAGAGGATCAGTGTAACAGTATTAGAGCACTAGCGCTATTAGGTAGGATATGAAGAAGACAGAGAGGATCAGTGTAACAGTATTAGAGCATTAGAGCTATTAGGTAGGATATGAAGAAGAGAGACAGGATCAGTGTAACAGTATTAGAGCACTAGCGCTATTAGGTAGGATAGGATGAAGACAGAGATGATTAGTGTAAGAGTATTAGAGCACTAGCACTATTAGGTAGGATATGAAGAAGAGATGATTAGTGTAACAATATTAGAGCACTAGCGCTTTTAGGTAGGATATGAAGAAGAGAGAGAGAATCAGTTTAACAGTATTATAGCACTAGCGCTATTAGGTAGGATATGAAGAAGAGAGAGGATCAGTGTAACTGTATTAAAGCACTAGTGTTATTAGGTAGGATATGAAGAAGAAAGACAGGATCAGTGTAACAGTATTAGATCACTAGCGCTATTAGTAGAATATGAAAAAGAGAGAAGATCAGTGTAACAGTATTAGAGCACTAGCATTATTAGGTAGGCTATGAAGAAGACAGAGAGGTTCAGTGTAACAGTATTAGAGCACTAGTGCTATTAGGTAGGATATGAAGAAGAGAGAGGATCTGTGTAACAGTATTAGAGCACTAGCGTTATTAGGTAGGATATGAAGAAGAGAGAGGATCTGTGTAACAGTATTAGAGCACTAGCGCTATTAGGTATGATATGAAGAAGAGAGAATCAGTGTAACAGTATTAGAGCACCAGCACTATTAGGTAGGATATGAAGAAGAGAGAGGATCTGTGTAACAGTATTAGAGCACCAGCACTATTAGGTAGGATATGAAGAAGAGAGAGGATCTGTGTAACAGTATTAGAGCACTAGCGCTATTAGGTAGGATATGAAGAAGAGAGAGGATCAGTGTAACAGTAGTAGAGCACTAGCGCTATTAGGTAGGATAGGAAGAAGACAGAGATGATCAGTTTAACATTATTAAAGCACTAGCGCTATTAGGTAGGATAGGAAGACAGAGAGGATCAGTGTAACAGTATCAGAGCACTAGCACTATTTGGTAGGCTATGAAGAAGACAGAGAGGTTCAGTGTAACAGTATTAGAGCAATAAAGCTATTAGGTAGGATATGAAGAAGAGAGAGGATCTGTGTAACAGTATTAGAGCACTAGCGCTATTAGGTAGGATATGAAGAAGAGAGAGAGAATCAGTGTAACAGTATTAGAGCACCAGCACTATTAGGTAGGATATGAAGAAGAGAGAGGATCTGTGTAACAGTATTAGAGCACTAGCGCTATTAGGTAGGATATGAAGAAGAGAGAGGATCAGTGTAACAGTAGTAGAGCACTAGCGCTATTAGGTAGGATAGGAAGAAGACAGAGATGATCAGTTTAACATTATTAAAGCACTAGCGCTATTAGGTAGGATAGGAAGACAGAGAGGATCAGTGTAACAGTATTAGAGCACTAGCGCTATTAGGTAGGATATGAAGAATAGAGAGAGAATCACTGTAACAGTATTAGAGCACTAGCGCTATTAGGTAGGATATGAAGAAGAGAGAGGATCAGTATAACAGTATTAGAGCACTAGTGCTATTAGGTAGAATATGAACTTGAGAGAGAGGCTCAGTGTAACAGTATTAGAGCACTAGAGCTATTAGGTAGGATATGAAGAAGAGAGAGGATCAGTGAAATAGTATTATAGCACTAGCGCTATTAGGTAGGATAGGAAGAAGACAGAGAGGATCAGTGTAACAGTATTAGAGCACTAGAGCTATTAGGTAGGATATGAAGAAGAGAGAGGATCAGTGAAATAGTATTATAGCACTAGCGCTATTAGGTAGGATAGGAAGAAGACAGAGAGGATCAGTGTAACAGTATTAGAGCACTAGCACTATTAGGTAGGATAGGAAGAAGAGAGAGGATCAGTGTAACAGTATTAGAGCATTAGAGCTATTAGGTAGGATATGAAGAAGAGAGAGGATCAGTGTAACAGTATTAGAGCATTAGAGCTATTAGGTAGGATATGAAGAAGAGAGAGGATCAGTGTAACAGTATTAGAGCACTAGAGCTATTAGGTAGGATATGAAGAAGAGAGAAGATCGGTGTAACAGTATTAGAGCATTAGAGCTATTAGGTAGGATATGAAGAAGAGAGAGGATCAGTGTAACAGTATTAGAGCTATTAGGTAGGATATGAAGAAGAGAGAGAGGATCAGTATAACAGTATTAGAGCACTAGCGCTATTAGGTAGAATATGAACATGAGAGAGAGGCTCAGTGTAACAGTATTAGAGCACTAGAGCTATTAGGTAGGATATGAAGAAGAGAGAGGATCAGTGTAATAATATTATAGCACTAGCGCTATTAGGTAGGATATGAAGAAGAGAGAGGATCAGTGTAATAATATTATAGCACTAGCGCTATTAGGTAGGATATGAAGAAGACAGAGAGGATCAGTGTAACAGTATTAGAGCACTAGAGCTATTAGGTAGGATATGAACAAGAGAGAGAGGATCAGTGTAACAGTATTAGAGCACTAGTGCTATTAGGTAGGATAGGAAGAAGACAGAGAGGATCAGTGTAACAGTATTAGAGCACTAGAGCTATTAGGTAGGATATGAAGAAGAGAGAGGATCAGTGTAACAGTATTAGAGCACTAGTGCTATTAGGTCGGATATGAAGAAGAGAGAGAGGATCAGTGTAACAGTATTAGAGCACTAGAGCTATTAGGTAGCATAGGAAGAAGAGAGAGGATCAGTGTAACAGTATTAAAGCACTAGCACTATTAGGTAGGATAGGAAGAAGACAGAGAGGATCAGTGTAACAGTATTAGAGCACTAGTGCTATTAGGTAGGATATGAAGAAGACAGAGAGGATCAGTGTAACAGTATTAGAGCACTAGTGCTATTAGGTAGGATATGAAGAAGAAAGAGAGGCTCAGTGTAACAGTATTAGAGCACTAGTGCTATTAGGTAGGATAGGAAGAAGACAGAGAGGATCAGTGTAACAGTATTAGAGCACTAGAGCTATTAGGTAGGATATGAAGAAGAGAGAGGATCAGTGTAACAGTATTAGAGCACTAGTGCTATTAGGTAGGATATGAAGAAGAGAGACAGGATCAGTGTAACAGTATTAGAGCACTAGAGCTATTAGGTAGGATATGAAGAAGAGAGAGGATCAGTGAAATAGTATTATAGCACTAGCGCTATTAGGTAGGATAGGAAGAAGACAGAGAGGATCAGTGTAACAGTATTAGAGCACTAGCACTATTAGGTAGGATAGGAAGAAGACAGAGAGGATCAGTGTAACAGCATTAGAGCACTAGAGCTATTAGGTAGGATAGGAAGAAGAGAGAGGATCAGTGTAACAGTATTAGAGCACTAGTGCTATTAGGTAGGATATGAAGAAGAGAGAGAGGATCAGTGTAACAGTATTAAAGCACTAGTGTTATTAGGTAGGATATGAAGAAGAGAGAGAGGATCAGTGTAACAGTATTAGAGCACTAGAGCTATTAGGTAGGATATGAAGAAGAGAGAGGATCAGTGAAATAGTATTATAGCACTAGCGCTATTAGGTAGGATAGGAAGAAGACAGAGAGGATCAGTGTAACAGTATTAGAGCACTAGCACTATTAGGTAGGATATGAAGAAGAGAGAGGATCAGTGTAACAGTATTAGAGCACTAGAGCTATTAGGTAGGATATGAAGAAGAGAGAGGATCAGTGTAACAGTATTAGAGCACTAGAGCTATTAGGTAGGATATGAAGAAGAGAGAGGATCAGTGTAATAGTATTATAGCACTAGCGCTATTAGGTAGGATAGGAAGAAGACAGAGAGGATCAGTGTAACAGTATTAGAGCACTAGCACTATTAGGTAGGATAGGAAGAAGAGAGAGGATCAGTGTAACAGTATTAGAGCACTAGAGCTATTAGGTAGGATATGAAGAAGAGAGAAGATCGGTGTAACAGTATTAGAGCATTAGAGCTATTAGGTAGGATATGAAGAAGAGAGAGGATCAGTATAACAGTATTAGAGCACTAGCGCTATTAGGTAGAATATGAACATGAGAGAGAGGCTCAGTGTAACAGTATTAGAGCACTAGAGCTATTAGGTAGGATATGAAGAAGAGAGAGGATCAGTGTAATAATATTATAGCACTAGCGCTATTAGGTAGGATATGAAGAAGACAGAGAGGATCAGTGTAACAGTATTAGAGCACTAGCGCTATTAGGTAGGATATGAACAAGAGAGAGAGGATCAGTGTAACAGTATTAGAGCACTAGTGCTATTAGGTAGGATAGGAAGAAGACAGAGAGGATCAGTGTAACAGTATTAGAGCACTAGAGCTATTAGGTAGGATATGAAGAAGAGAGAGGATCAGTGAAATAGTATTATAGCACTAGCGCTATTAGGTAGGATAGGAAGAAGACAGAGAGGATCAGTGTAACAGTATTAGAGCACTAGCACTATTAGGTAGGATAGGAAGAAGAGAGAGGATCAGTGTAACAGTATTAGAGCACTAGAGCTATTAGGTAGGATATGAAGAAGAGAGAGGATCAGTGTAACAGTATTAGAGCACTAGAGCTATTAGGTAGGATATGAAGAAGAGAGAAGATCGGTGTAACAGTATTAGAGCATTAGAGCTATTAGGTAGGATATGAAGAAGAGAGAGGATCAGTGTAACAGTATTAGAGCACCAGCACTATTAGGTAGGATATGAAGAAGAGAGAGGATCAGTGTAACAGTATTAGAGCATTAGAGCTATTAGGTAGGATATGAAGAAGAGAGAGGATCAGTGTAACAGTATTAGAGCTATTAGGTAGGATATGAAGAAGAGAGAGAGGATCAGTATAACAGTATTAGAGCACTAGCGCTATTAGGTAGAATATGAACATGAGAGAGAGGCTCAGTGTAACAGTATTAGAGCACTAGAGCTATTAGGTAGGATATGAAGAAGAGAGAGGATCAGTGTAATAATATTATAGCACTAGCGCTATTAGGTAGGATATGAAGAAGACAGAGAGGATCAGTGTAACAGTATTAGAGCACTAGCGCTATTAGGTAGGATATGAACAAGAGAGAGAGGATCAGTGTAACAGTATTAGAGCACTAGTGCTATTAGGTAGGATAGGAAGAAGACAGAGAGGATCAGTGTAACAGTATTAGAGCACTAGAGCTATTAGGTAGGATATGAAGAAGAGAGAGGATCAGCGTAACAGTATTAGAGCACTAGTGCTATTAGGTAGGATATGAAGAAGAGAGAGAGGATCAGTGTAACAGTATTAGAGCACTAGAGCTATTAGGTAGGATAGGAAGAAGAGAGAGGATCAGTGTAACAGTATTAAAGCACTAGCACTATTAGGTAGGATAGGAAGAAGACAGAGAGGATCAGTGTAACAGTATTAGAGCACTAGTGCTATTAGGTAGGATATGAAGAAGACAGAGAGGATCAGTGTAACAGTATTAGAGCACTAGCGCTATTAGGTAGGATATGAAGAAGAAAGAGAGGCTCAGTGTAACAGTATTAGAGCACTAGTGCTATTAGGTAGGATAGGAAGAAGACAGAGAGGATCAGTGTAACAGTATTAGAGCACTAGTGCTATTAGGTAGGATATGAAGAAGAGAGAGGATCAGCGTAACAGTATTAGAGCACTAGTGCTATTAGGTAGGATATGAAGAAGGGAGACAGGATCAGTGTAACAGTATTAGAGCACTAGAGCTATTAGGTAGGATATGAAGAAGAGAGAGGATCAGTGAAATAGTATTATAGCACTAGCGCTATTAGGTAGGATAGGAAGAAGACAGAGAGGATCAGTGTAACAGTATTAGAGCTCTAGCACTATTAGGTAGGATAGGAAGAAGACAGAGAGGATCAGTGTAACAGCATTAGAGCACTAGAGCTATTAGGTAGGATAGGAAGAAGAGAGAGGATCAGTGTAACAGTATTAAAGCACTAGTGTTATTAGGTAGGATATGAAGAAGAGAGAGAGGATCAGTGTAACAGTATTAAAGCACTAGTGTTATTAGGTAGGATATGAAGAAGAGAGAGAGGATCAGTGTAACAGTATTAGAGCACTAGCACTATTAGGTAGGATATGAAGAAGAGAGAGAGGATCAGTGTAACAGTATTAGAGCACTAGAGCTATTAGGTAGGATATGAAGAAGAGAGAGGATCAGTGAAATAGTATTATAGCACTAGCGCTATTAGGTAGGATAGGAAGAAGACAGAGAGGATCAGTGTAACAGTATTAGAGCACTAGCACTATTAGGTAGGATAGGAAGAAGAGAGAGGATCAGTGTAACAGTATTAGAGCACTAGCACTATTAGGTAGGGTATAAAGAAGAGAGAGGATCAGTGTAACAGTATTAGAGCACTAGCGGTATTAGGTAGGATATGAAGAAGAGAGAGGATCAGTGTAACAGTATTAGAGCACTAGAGCTATTAGGTAGGATATGAAGAAGAGAGAAGATCGGTGTAACAGTATTAGAGCATTAGAGCTATTAGGTAGGATATGAAGAAGAGAGAGGATCAGTGTAACAGTATTAGAGCACTAGCGCTATTAGGTCGGATAGGAAGAAGACAGGGATGATCTTCAAACACAAACATAAATGGCAACCAGTGGTATGACAAATTGCTTGTAAAATCTGTGACCGGAACCTACCTAATTATTATTAAATATAATTTTTTTCTTTCTCAAAAATAAGTTTAAATGGTTTGGTTAAAAATAAGGGGTAGATCTATCAAGTGGCGCATGCTGCTATCTACTTCCGCACTTTCTGGCTCGCCAGAAATGTAAGTTAAGAAGCAGCAGTCGTAAGACCACTGGTCCTTATCTCGTCCGCCATCTCTGAGACGGCGGACAGCAACGTGTCCGATACGATCGAGTTGATTGACACCCCCTGCTAGCGGCCCATTGGCCGCAAATGTGAAGGGGGTGGCATTGCACAAGCATTTTACTACAAATACTTGTGCAATGATAAATGCCGACAGCGTATGCTGCCAGCATTTATCGATGTGCAGCAGACATAATCTGCTATAGTGGATCATGTCCGCCAGCACAATGTTAAATCGGCCCCAAAATATTATTATCGTTTTGGTATTTTTTCTATTTTTACCTTTTTTTAATGCATGTAGAGAAAGACATGCAATAAATTGCTACGGTATGTAGCTAGTTAAATAACTACTCTTTTATTAACCATGTGATAGCTAGGAGTTCAGATGATCCATAGGTTGCTTATAAGGTTTATTACTGAAGAAAACTTTTTCTTAACACACTCAGTTTTCATAATACTCAAACAACATCTAGAAATGTGTGTTACCAGTTTTTTTTTTTAATTTTAATGGGTCATAATAGTTAAAAAAAAGATATACATGTTCTAGTTTTTTACAGCATGAAATTATGAGACTATCAACCCTGCACTACTCAAATGCTATCAATGGACACAGCACCCATGCCCCGGGGGCACGGATTCATCAGGGACTGCCAATCCCAGTATACACAATGAAAAACAATATAATCCAGCTTTTTAATAAAACTTCTTTATTGCTTCCACATTATGAGAAAAAGGACAACGTTTTAAACTGTATGTTGGACTCTTAATCGTGTTTCTCTTTCATTTTAAAGGGCCATAATAGTTACAAAAATATACATGTTCTAGTTTGTTAGAGCATGTAATTATAAGACAATCCTACACGTGTAAATAGATATATCTGCAGTGTAAGCTCCTGTGGTCATGGGAATTTCTTCTATACAACATTTATACTGGGACAATACAGTATTAAACAAACTATTAGTTCAAGTTTTGTATCACAGGCTTCCACTGGATAGGAAACCGTCAGCTTCCTGTGTCTGTAGTGACAGCTGCATCCTCTTGTTTTTCCTTAATGTGTCACTCATTCACTAAGTTTTGCTAAACCGCTGATATATAAAGACCCTTAATAGAAAGGTATAGTGGTGCACAGTGATAATGAGAGTGTTAGCAAGTATGTTAGGCTTACATTGATACAGTCACATCACTGGGTGTTGTCTGGTAATAGAGAAAAGGTATAGTGGTGCTTAGTGATAATGAGAGTGTTAGCAAGTACGTTAGGCTTACACTGATACAGTCACATCACTGGGTGTTGTCTGGTAATAGAGAACAGTATAGTGGTGCTTAGTGATAATGAGAGTGTTAGCAAGTACGTTAGGCTTACACTGATACAGTCACATCACTGGGTGTTGTCTGGTAATAGAGAACAGTATAGTGGTGCTTAGTGATAATGAGAGTGTTAGCAAGTACGTTAGGCTTACACTGATACAGTCACATCACTGGGTGTTGTCTGGTAATAGAGAAAAGGTATAGTGGTGCTTAGTGATAATGAGAGTGTTAGCAAGTACGTTAGTCTTACACTGATACAGTCACATCACCGGCTGTTGTCTGGTAATAGAGAAAAGGTATAGTGGTGCTTAGTGATAATGAGAGTGTTAGCAAGTACGTTAGGCTTACACTGATACAGTCACATCACTGGGTGTTGTCTGGTAATAGAGAAAAGGTAAAGTGGTGCTTAGTGATAATGAGAGTATTAGCAAGTACGCTAGGCTTACACTGATCCAGTCACATCACTGGGTGTTGTCTGGTAATAGAGAAAAGGTAAAGTGGTGCTTAGTGATAATGAGAGTGTTAGCAAGTACGTTAGACTTACACTGATACAGTCACATCACTGGGTGTTGTCTGGTAATAGAGAACAGTATAGTGGTGCTTAGTGATAATGAGAGTGTTAGCAAGTACGTTAGGCTTACACTGATACAGTCACATCACTGGGTGTTGTCTGGTAATAGAGAACAGTATAGTGGTGCTTAGTGATAATGAGAGTGTTAGCAAGTACGTTAGGCTTACACTGATACAGTCACATCACTGGGTGTTGTCTGGTAATAGAGAACAGTATAGTGGTGCTTAGTGATAATGAGAGTGTTAGCAAGTACATTAGACTTACACTGATACAGTCACATCACTGGGTGTTGTCTGGTAATAGAGAACAGTATAGTGGTGCTTAGTGATAATGAGAGTGTTAGCAAGTACGTTAGGCTTACACTGATACAGTCACATCACTGGGTGTTGTCTGGTAATAGAGAACAGTATAGTGGTGCTTAGTGATAATGAGAGTGTTAGCAAGTACGTTAGGCTTACACTGATACAGTCACATCACTGGGTGTTGTCTGGTAATAGAGAACAGTATAGTGGTGCTTAGTGATAATGAGAGTGTTAGCAAGTACGTTAGGCTTACACTGACACAGTCACATCACCAGCTGTTGTCTGGTAATAGAGAAAAGGTATAGTGGTGCTTAGTGATAATGAGAGTGTTAGCAAGTACGTTAGGCTTACACTGATACAGTCACATCACTGGGTGTTGTCTGGTAATAGAGAACAAAATAGTGGTGCTTAGTGATAATGAGAGTGTTATCAAGTACGTTAGGCTTACACTGATCCAATTACATCACTGGGTGTTGTCTGGTAATAGAGAACAGTATAGTGGTGCTTAGTGATAATGAGAGTGTTAGCAAGTACGTTAGGCTTATGCTGATCCAGTCACATCACTGGGTGTTGTCTGGTAATAGAGAACAGTATAGTGGTGCTTAGTGATAATGAGAGTGTTAGCAAGTACGTTAGGCTTACACTGATACAGTCACATCTAGGGTTGCCACCTGTCCCTTAAAATACAGAACACTTATATGTTACACATGCTGCAGGGTGTGCAGGGAGGAACATGAATAGTGCTGTCCAGAAACACAATACATGTTCCTCCCTGCACACCCTGCAGCATGTGTAACTCATAAGTTTGCAGGAAAACATGGCTGAGGTGGCAACCCTAGTCACATCACTGGGTGTTGTCTGGTAATAGAGAACAGTATAGTGGTGCTTAGTGATAATGAGAGTGTTAGCAAGTACGTTAGGCTTACACTGATACAGTCACATCACTGGGTGTTGTCTGGTAATAGAGAACAGTATAGTGGTGCTTAGTGATAATGAGAGTGTTAGCAAGTACATTAGGCTTACACTGATACAGTCACATCACTGGGTGTTGTCTGGTAATAGAGAACAGTATAGTGGTGCTTAGTGATAATGAGAGTGTTAGCAAGTACATTAGACTTACACTGATACAGTCACATCACTGGGTGTTGTCTGGTAATAGAGAACAGTATAGTGGTGCTTAGTGATAATGAGAGTGTTAGCAAGTACATTAGGCTTACACTGATACAGTCACATCACTGGGTGTTGTCTGGTAATAGAGAACAGTATAGTGGTGCTTAGTGATAATGAGAGTGTTAGCAAGTATGTTAGGCTTACACTGATACAGTCACATCACTGGGTGTTGTTTGGTAATAGGGGATAGTTATAGTGGTGCTTAGTGATAATGAGAGTGTTAGCAAGTACATTAGACTTACACTGACACAGTCACATCACTGGGTGTTGTCTGGTAATAGATAAAAGTTATAGCGGTGCTTAGTGATAATGAGAGTGTTAGCAAGTACGTTAGGCTTACACTGACACAGTCACATCACCAGCTGTTGTCTGGTAATAGAGAAAAGGTATAGTGGTGCTTAGTGATAATGAGAGTGTTAGCAAGTACGTTAGGCTTACACTGATACAGTCACATCACTGGGTGTTGTCTGGTAATAGAGAACAGTATAGTGGTGCTTAGTGATAATGAGAGTGTTAGCAAGTACGTTAGGCTTACACTGCTCCAATCACATCACTGGGTGTTGTCTGGTTATAGAGAAAAGGTATAGTGGTGCTTAGTGATAATGAGAGTGTTAGCAAGTACGTTAGGCTTACACTGATCCAATCACATCACTGGGCGTTGTCTGGTAATAGAGAACAGTATAGTGGTGCTTAGTGATAATGAGAGTGTTAGCAAGTACGTTAGGCTTACACTGATACAGTCACATCACTGGGTGTTGTCTGGTAATAGAGAACAGTATAGTGGTGCTTAGTGATAATGAGAGTGTTAGCAAGTACGTTAGGCTTACACTGATACAGTCACATCACTGGGTGTTGTCTGGTAATAGAGAACAGTATAGTGGTGCTTAGTGATAATGAGAGTGTTAGCAAGTACGTTAGGCTTACACTGATCCAATCACATCACTGGGTGTTGTCTGGTAATACAGAAAAGGTATAGTGGTGCTTAGTGATAATGAGAGTGTTAGCAAGTACATTAGGCTTACACTGATAAAGTCACATCACCGGCTGTTGTCTGGTAATAGAGAACAGTATAGTGGTGCTTAGTGATAATGAGAGTGTTAGCAAGTACGTTAGGCTTACACTGATCCAATCACATCACTGGGTGTTGTCTGGTAATACAGAAAAGGTATAGTGGTGCTTAGTGATAATGAGAGTGTTAGCAAGTACATTAGGCTTACACTGATAAAGTCACATCACCGGCTGTTGTCTGGTAATAGAGAACAGTATAGTGGTGCTTAGTGATAATGAGAGTGTTAGCAAGTACGTTAGGCTTACACTGATACAGTCACATCACTGGGTGTTGTCTGGTAATAGAGAACAGTATAGTGGTGCTTAGTGATAATGAGAGTGTTAGCAAGTACGTTAGGCTTACACTGATCCAGTCACATAACCAGCTGTTGTCTGGTAATAGAGAACAGTATAGTGATGCTTAGTGATAAGTTAGCAAGTACATTAGGCTGACACTGATCCAGTCACATCACTGGGTGTTGTCTGGTAATAGAGAAAAGGTATAGTGGTGCTTAGTGATAATGAGAGTGTTAGCAAGTACGTTAGGCTTACACTGATCCAATTACATCACTGGGTGTTGTCTGGTTATAGAGAAAAGGTATAGTGGTGCTTAGTGATAATGAGAGTGTTAGCAAGTACGTTAGGCTTACACTGATCCAATTACATCACTGGGTGTTGTCTGGTTATAGAGAAAAGGTATAGTGGTGCTTAGTGATAATGAGAGTGTTAGCAAGTACGTTAGGCTTACACTGATACAGTCACATCACTGGGTGTTGTCTGGTAATAGAGAACAGTATAGTGGTGCTTAGTGATAATGAGAGTGTTAGCAAGTACGTTAGACTTACACTGATACAGTCACATCACTGGGTGTTGTCTGGTAATAGAGAACAGTATAGTGGTGCTTAGTGATAATGAGAGTGTTAGCAAGTACGTTAGGCTTACACTGATACAGTCACATCACTGGGTGTTGTCTGGTAATAGAGAACAGTATAGTGGTGCTTAGTGATAATGAGAGTGTTAGCAAGTACGTTAGGCTTACACTGATACAGTCACATCACTGGGTGTTGTCTGGTAATAGAGAAAAGGTATAGTGGTGCTTAGTGATAATGAGAGTGTTAGCAAGTACGTTAGGCTTACACTGATACAGTCACATCACTGGGTGTTGTCTGGTAATAGAGAACAGTATAGTGGTGCTTAGTGATAATGAGAGTGTTAGCAAGTACGTTAGGCTTACACTGATACAGTCACATCACTGGGTGTTGTCTGGTAATAGAGAACAGTATAGTGGTGCTTAGTGATAATGAGAGTGTTAGCAAGTACGTTAGGCTTACACTGATCCAATTACATCACTGGGTGTTGTCTGGTTATAGAGAAAAGGTATAGTGGTGCTTAGTGATAATGAGAGTGTTAGCAAGTACGTTAGGCTTACACTGATACAGTCACATCACTGGGTGTTGTCTGGTAATAGAGAACAGTATAGTGGTGCTTAGTGATAATGAGAGTGTTAGCAAGTACATTAGACTTACACTGATACAGTCACATCACTGGGTGTTGTCTGGTAATAGAGAACAGTATAGTGGTGCTTAGTGATAATGAGAGTGTTAGCAAGTACGTTAGGCTTACACTGATCCAATTACATCACTGGGTGTTGTCTGGTAATAGAGAACAGTATAGTGGTGCTTAGTGATAATGAGAGTGTTAGCAAATATGTTAGGCTTATGCTGATCCAGTCACATCACTGGGTGTTGTCTGGTAATAGAGAACAGTATAGTGGTGCTTAGTGATAATGAGAGTGTTAGCAAATATGTTAGGCTTACATTGATACAGTCACATCACTGGGTGTTGTCTGGTAATAGAGAACAGTATAGTGGTACCTAGTGATAATAAGAGTGTTAGCAAGTACGTTAGGCTTACACTGATACAGTCACATCACTGGGTGTTGTCTGGTAATAGAGAACAGTATAGTGGTGCTTAGTGATAATGAGAGTGTTAGCAAGTACGTTAGGCTTACACTGACACAGTCACATCACCGGCTGTTGTCTGGTAATAGAGAAAAGGTATAGTGGTGCTTAGTGATAATGAGAGTGTTAGCAAGTAAGCTAGGCTTACACTGACACAGTCACATCACTGGGTGTTGTCTGGTAATAGAGAACAGTATAGTGGTGCTTAGTGATAATGAGAGTGTTAGCAAGTACGTTAGGCTTACACTGATCCAATTACATCACTGGGTGTTGTCTGGTAATAGAGAACAGTATAGTGGTGCTTAGTGATAATGAGAGTGTTAGCAAGTATGTTAGGCTTACATTGATACAGTCACATCACTGGGTGTTGTCTGGTAATAGAGAACAGTATAGTGGTACCTAGTGATAATAAGAGTGTTAGCAAGTACGTTAGGCTTACACTGATACAGTCACATCACTGGGTGTTGTCTGGTAATAGAGAACAGTATAGTGGTGCTTAGTGATAATGAGAGTGTTAGCAAGTACGTTAGGCTTACACTGATACAGTCACATCACCGGCTGTTGTCTGGTAATAGAGAAAAGGTATAGTGGTGCTTAGTGATAATGAGAGTGTTAGCAAGTACGTTAGACTTACACTGATACAGTCACATCACTGGGTGTTGTCTGGTAATAGAGAACAGTATAGTGGTGCTTAGTGATAATGAGAGTGTTAGCAAGTACATTAGACTTACACTGACACAGTCACATCACTGGGTGTTGTCTGGTAATAGAGAACAGTATAGTGGTGCTTAGTGATAATGAGAGTGTTAGCAAGTACGTTAGGCTTACACTGATACAGTCACATCACTGGGTGTTGTCTGGTAATAGAGAACAGTATAGTGGTGCTTAGTGATAATGAGAGTGTTAGCAAGTACATTAGACTTACACTGATACAGTCACATCACTGGGTGTTGTCTGGTAATAGAGAAAAGGTAAAGTGGTGCTTAGTGATAATGAGAGTGTTAGCAAGTACATTAGGCTTACACTGATACAGTCACATCACTGGGTGTTGTCTGGTAATAGAGAACAGTATAGTGGTGCTTAGTGATAATGAGAGTGTTAGCAAGTACGTTAGGCTTACACTGATCCAATCACATCACTGGGTGTTGTCTGGTAATAGAGAACAGTATAGTGGTGCTTAGTGATAATGAGAGTGTTAGCAAGTACATTAGACTTACACTGATACAGTCACATCACTGGGTGTTGTCTGGTAATAGAGAACAGTATAGTGGTGCTTAGTGATAATGAGAGTGTTAGCAAGTACGTTAGGCTTACACTGATACAGTCACATCACTGGGTGTTGTCTGGTAATAGAGAACAGTATAGTGGTGCTTAGTGATAATGAGAGTGTTAGCAAGTACGTTAGGCTTACACTGATACAGTCACATCACTGGGTGTTGTCTGGTAATAGAGAACAGTATAGTGGTGCTTAGTGATAATGAGAGTGTTAGCAAGTACGTTAGGCTTACACTGATACAGTCACATCACTGGGTGTTGTTTGGTAATAGGGGATAGTTATAGTGGTGCTTAGTGATAATGAGAGTGTTAGCAAGTACGTTAGACTTACACTGATACAGTCACATCACTGGGTGTTGTCTGGTAATAGAGAACAGTATAGTGGTGCTTAGTGATAATGAGAGTGTTAGCAAGTACGTTAGGCTTACACTGATACAGTCACATCACTGGGTGTTGTCTGGTAATAGAGAACAGTATAGTGGTGCTTAGTGATAATGAGAGTGTTAGCAAGTACATTAGACTTACACTGATACAGTCACATCACTGGGTGTTGTCTGGTAATAGAGAACAGTATAGTGGTGCTTAGTGATAATGAGAGTGTTAGCAAGTACGTTAGACTTACACTGATACAGTCACATCACTGGGTGTTGTCTGGTAATAGAGAACAGTATAGTGGTGCTTAGTGATAATGAGAGTGTTAGCAAGTACGTTAGGCTTACACTGATACAGTCACATCACTGGGTGTTGTCTGGTAATAGAGAACAGTATAGTGGTGCTTAGTGATAATGAGAGTGTTAGCAAGTACATTAGGTTTACACTGATACAGTCACATCACTGGGTGTTGTCTGGTAATAGAGAACAGTATAGTGGTGCTTAGTGATAATGAGAGTGTTAGCAAGTACATTAGACTTACACTGATACAGTCACATCACTGGGTGTTGTCTGGTAATAGAGAACAGTATAGTGGTGCTTAGTGATAATGAGAGTGTTAGCAAGTACATTAGGCTTACACTGATACAGTCACATCACCGGCTGTTGTTTGGTAATAGGGGATAGTTATAGTGGTGCTTAGCGATAATGAGAGTGTTATCTGGTAAAGGGTTTTTAGAAAATGAAACAATATGGCAATATAGCATTGTTATTACTCAGGAAAAGCATTTTCAAGAGCAAATCGCTGGTAGAGTGTGATCAAGACTATAATCTTGTTTATATCATTAAGCACACAAATGACCCCCTAAGTTACATGGAAAAATGATCTGGAAATTAGAAAACCTGCTTAAAATTAAAAACCTGTGAAAGAAATCACCCAGAAAATAAAACATAATTTATGTAAGAACTTACCTGATAAATTAATTTCTTTCATATTGGAAAGAGTCCATGAGCTAGTGACGTATGGGATATACAATCCTACTAGGAGGGGCAAAGTTTCCCAAACCTCAAAATGCCTATAAATACACCCCTCACCACACCCACAATTCAATTTCAGGAACAGCCAAGTAGTGGGGTGATAAAGAAAGGAGTAAAAAGCATCAAAAAAGGAATTTGGAAATAATTGTGCTTTATACAAAAAATCATAACAACCATAAAAAGGGTGGGCCTCACAGACTCTTGCCAATATGAAAGAAATTAATTTATCAGGTAAGTTCTTACATAAATTATGTTTTCTTTCATGTAATTGGCAAGAGTCCATGAGCTAGTGACGTATGGGATAGTAATACCCAAGATGTGGAACTCCACAGAAGAGTCACTAGAGATGGAGGGATAAAAAACAGAATTTATGTTTACCTGATAAATTTCTTTCTCCAACGGTGTGTCCGGTCCACGGCGTCATCCTTACTTGTGGGATATTCTCTTCCCCAACAGGAAATGGCAAAGAGCCCAGCAAAGCTGGTCACATGATCCCTCCTAGGCTCCGCCTACCCCAGTCATTCGACCGACGTTAAGGAGGAATATTTGCATAGGAGAAACCATATGGTACCGTGGTGACTGTAGTTAAAGAAAATAAATTATCAGACCTGATTAAAAAAACCAGGGCGGGCCGTGGACCGGACACACCGTTGGAGAAAGAAATTTATCAGGTAAACATAAATTCTGTTTTCTCCAACATAGGTGTGTCCGGTCCACGGCGTCATCCTTACTTGTGGGAACCAATACCAAAGCTTTAGGACACGGATGAAGGGAGGGAGCAAATCAGGTCACCTAAATGGAAGGCACCACGGCTTGCAAAACCTTTCTCCCAAAAATAGCCTCAGAAGAAGCAAAAGTATCAAACTTGTAAAATTTGGTAAAAGTGTGCAGTGAAGACCAAGTCGCTGCCCTACATATCTGATCAACAGAAGCCTCGTTCTTGAAGGCCCATGTGGAAGCCACAGCCCTAGTGGAATGAGCTGTGATTCTTTCGGGAGGCTGCCGTCCGGCAGTCTCGTAAGCCAATCTGATGATGCTTTTAATCCAAAAAGAGAGAGAGGTAGAAGTTGCTTTTTGACCTCTCCTTTTACCTGAATAAACAACAAACAAGGAAGATGTTTGTCTAAAATCCTTTGTAGCATCTAAATAGAATTTTAGAGCGCGAACAACATCCAAATTGTGCAACAAACGTTCCTTCTTTGAAACTGGTTTTGGACACAGAGAAGGTACGATAATCTCCTGGTTAATGTTTTTGTTAGAAACAACTTTTGGAAGAAAACCAGGTTTAGTACGTAAAACCACCTTATCTGCATGGAACACCAGATAAGGAGGAGAACACTGCAGAGCAGATAATTCTGAGACTCTTCTAGCAGAAGAAATCGCAACTAAAAACAAAACTTTCCAAGATAATAACTTAATATCAACGGAATGTAAGGGTTCAAACGGAACCCCCTGAAGAACTGAAAGAACTAAATTGAGACTCCAAGGAGGAGTCAAAGGTTTGTAAACAGGCTTGATTCTAACCAGAGCCTGAACAAAGGCTTGAACATCTGGCACAGCTGCCAGCTTTTTGTGAAGTAATACCGACAAGGCAGAAATCTGTCCCTTCAGGGAACTAGCAGATAATCCTTTTTCCAATCCTTCTTGAAGGAAGGATAGAATCCTAGGAATCTTAACCTTGTCCCAAGGGAATCCTTTAGATTCACACCAACAGATATATTTTTTCCAAATTTTGTGGTAAATCTTTCTAGTTACAGGCTTTCTGGCCTGAACAAGAGTATCGATAACAGAATCTGAGAATCCTCGCTTCGATAAAATCAAGCGTTCAATCTCCAAGCAGTCAGCTGGAGTGAAACCAGATTCGGATGTTCGAACGGACCCTGAACAAGAAGGTCTCGTCTCAAAGGTAGCTTCCAAGGTGGAGCCGATGACATATTCACCAGATCTGCATACCAAGTCCTGCGTGGCCACGCAGGAGCTATCAAGATCACCGACGCCCTCTCCTGATTGATCCTGGCTACCAGCCTGGGGATGAGAGGAAATGGCGGGAACACATAAGCTAGTTTGAAGGTCCAAGGTGCTACTAGTGCATCCACTAGAGCCGCCTTGGGATCCCTGGATCTGGCCCCGTAGCAAGGAACTTTGAAGTTCTGACGAGAGGCCATCAGATCCATGTCTGGAGTGCCCCACAGGTGAGTGACTTGGGCAAAGATTTCCGGATGGAGTTCCCACTCCCCCGGATGCAATGTCTGACGACTCAGAAAATCCGCTTCCCAATTTTCCACTCCTGGGATGTGGATAGCAGACAGGTGGCAGGAGTGAGACTCCGCCCATAGAATGATTTTGGTCACTTCTTCCATCGCTAGGGAACTCCTTGTTCCCCCCTGATGGTTGATGTACGCAACAGTTGTCATGTTGTCTGATTGAAACCGTATGAACTTGGTCCTCGCTAGCCGAGGCCAGGCCTTGAGAGCATTGAATATCGCTCTCAGTTCCAGAATATTTATCGGTAGAAGAGATTCTTCCCGAGACCAAAGACCCTGAGCTTTCAGGGATCCCCAGACCGCGCCCCAGCCCATCAGACTGGCGTCGGTCGTGACAATGACCCACTCTGGTCTGCGGAACGTCATCCCTTGAGACAGATTGTCCAGGGACAGCCACCAACGGAGTGAGTCTCTGGTCCTCTGATTTACTTGTATCTTCGGAGACAAGTCTGTATAGTCCCCATTCCACTGACTGAGCATGCACAGTTGTAATGGTCTTAGATGAATGCGCGCAAAAGGAACTATGTCCATCGCCGCTACCATCAACCCGATCACTTCCATGCACTGAGCTATGGAAGGAAGAGGAACGGAATGAAGTATCCGACAAGAGTCTAGAAGTTTTGTTTTTCTGGCCTCTGTAAGAAAGATCCTCATTTCTAAAGAGTCTATAATTGTTCCCAAGAAGGGAACCCTTGTTGACGGGGATAGAGAACTCTTTTCCACGTTCACTTTCCAGCCGTGAGATCTGAGAAAGGCCAGGACAATGTCCGTGTGAGCCTTTGCTTGAGGAAGGGACGACGCTTGAATCAGAATGTCGTCCAGGTAAGGTACTACTGCAATGCCCCTTGGTCTTAGCACCGCTAGAAGAGAGCCTAGTACCTTTGTGAAAATCCTTGGAGCAGTGGCTAATCTGAAAGGAAGCGCCACGAACTGGTAATGTTTGTCCAGGAATGCAAACCTTAGGAACCGATGATGTTCCTTGTGGATAGGAATATGTAGATACGCATCCTTTAAATCCACCGTGGTCATGAATTGACCCTCCTGGATGGAAGGAAGAATAGTTCGAATGGTTTCCATCTTGAAAGATGGAACCTTGAGAAACTTGTTTAAGATCTTGAGATCTAAGATTGGTCTGAACGTTCCCTCTTTTTTGGGAACTATGAACAGATTGGAGTAGAACCCCATCCCTTGTTCTCTTAGTGGAACAGGATGAATCACTCCCATTTTTAACAGGTCTTCTACACAATGTAAGAACGCCTGTCTTTTTATGTGGTCTGAAGACAACTGAGACCTGTGGAACCTCCCCCTTGGGGGAAGTCCCTTGAATTCCAGAAGATAACCCTGGGAGACTATTTCTAGCGCCCAAGGATCCAGAACATCTCTTGCCCAAGCCTGAGCGAAGAGAGAGAGTCTGCCCCCCACCAGATCCGGTCCCGGATCGGGGGCCAATATTTCATGCTGTCTTGGTAGCAGTGGCAGGCTTCTTGGCCTGCTTTCCCTTGTTCCAGCCTTGCATTGGTCTCCAAGCTGGCTTGGCTTGAGAAGTATTACCCTCTTGCTTAGAGGA
The DNA here is from genome assembly GCF_027579735.1 of Bombina bombina. Classification (NCBI taxonomy): domain Eukaryota; kingdom Metazoa; phylum Chordata; class Amphibia; order Anura; family Bombinatoridae; genus Bombina; species Bombina bombina. Next base: position 8,796,396 of record NC_069507.1, read on the forward strand.
CGTAGCACTTTGGGCTGGTCCGTTTTTACGAAAGGGACGAAAATTATGTCTATTTTTCGCCTTGAAAGGCCGATCCTGAGGAAGGGCGTGGCCCTTACCCCCAGTGATATCCGAGATAATCTCTTTCAAGTCAGGGCCAAACAGCGTTTTCCCCTTGAAAGGAATGTTTAGTAGCTTGTTCTTGGAAGACGCGTCAGCCGACCAAGATTTCAACCAAAGCGCTCTGCGCGCCACAATAGCAAACCCAGAATTCTTAGCCGCTAACCTAGCCAATTGCAAAGTGGCGTCTAGGGTGAAAGAATTAGCCAATTTAAGAGCATTGATTCTGTCCATAATCTCCTCATAAGGAGGAGAATCACTATCGAGTGCCTTTATCAGTTCATCAAACCAGAAACATGCGGCTGTAGTGACAGGGACAATGCATGAAATTGGTTGTAGAAGGTAACCCTGCTGAACAAACATCTTTTTAAGCAAACCTTCTAATTTTTTATCCATAGGATCTTTGAAAGCACAACTATCCTCTATGGGTATAGTGGTGCGTTTGTTTAAAGTAGAAACCGCTCCCTCGACCTTGGGGACTGTCTGCCATAAGTCCTTTCTGGGGTCGACCATAGGAAACAATTTTTTAAATATGGGGGGAGGGACGAAAGGAATACCGGGCCTTTCCCATTCTTTATTAACAATGTCCGCCACCCGCTTGGGTATAGGAAAAGCTTCTGGGAGCTCCGGCACCTCTAGGAACTTGTCCATTTTACATAGTTTCTCTGGGATGACCAACTTTTCACAATCATCCAGAGTGGATAATACCTCCTTAAGCAGAATGCGGAGATGTTCCAACTTAAATTTAAATGCAATTACATCAGGTTCAGCCTGTTGAGAAATGTTCCCTGAATCAGTAATTTCTCCCTCAGACAAAACCTCCCTGGCCCCCTCAGATTGGGTTAGGGGCCCTTCAGAGATATTAATATCAGCGTCGTCATGCTCTTCAGTAACTAAAACAGAGCAGCCACGCTTACGCTGACAAGGGTTCATTTTGGCTAAAATGTTTTTGACAGAATTATCCATTACAGCCGTTAATTGTTGCATAGTAAGGAGTATTGGCGCGCTAGATGTACTAGGGGCCTCCTGAGTGGGCAAAACTCGTGTAGACGAAGGAGGGAATGATGCAGTACCATGCTTACTCCCCTCACTTGAGGAATCATCTTGGGCATCATTGTCATTATCACATAAATCACATTTATTTAAATGAACAGGAATTCTGGCTTCCCCACATTCAGAACACAGTCTATCTGGTAGTTCAGACATGTTAAACAGGCATAAACTTGATAATAAAGTACAAAAAACGTTTTGAAATAAAACCGTTACTGTCACTTTAAATTTTAAACTGAACACACTTTATTACTGCAATTGCGAAAAAACATGAAGGAATTGTACAAAATTCACCAAATTTTCACCACAGTGTCTTAAAGCCTTAAAAGTATTGCACACCAAATTTGGAAGCTTTAACCCTTAAAATAACGGAACCGGAGCCGTTTTAACACTTTAACCCCTTTACAGTCCCTGGTATCTGCCTTGCTGAGACCCAACCAAACCCAAAGGGGAATACGATACCAAATGACGCCTTCAGAAAGTCTTTTCTAAGTATCAGAGCTCCTCTCACATGCGACTGCATGCCATGCCTCTCAAAAATAAGTGCGCCACACCGGCGCGAAAATGAGGCTCTGCTTATGCTTTGGGAAAGCCCCAGAGAAATAAGGTGTCTAATACAGTGCCTGCCGATATTATAATATCAATAAACCCAGATAAAATGATTCCTCAGGGCTAAATATGTTTTAAAACTGAATCGATTTAGCCCAGAAAAGTCTACAATCTTAATAAGCCCTTGTGAAGCCCTTATTTACCATCGTAATAAACATGGCTTACCGGATCCCATAGGGAAAAAATGACAGCTTCCAGCATTACATCGTCTTGTTAGAATGTGTCATACCTCAAGCAGCAAGAGACTGCACACTGTTCCCCCAACTGAAGTTAATTGCTCTCAACAGTCCTGTGTGGAACAGCCATGGATTTTAGTTACGGTGCTAAAATCATTTTCCTCATACAAACAGAAATCTTCATCTCTTTTCTGTTTCTGAGTAAATAGTACATACCAGCACTATTTTAAAATAACAAACTCTTGATTGAATAATAAAAACTACAGTTAAACACTAAAAAACTCTAAGCCATCTCCGTGGAGATGTTGCCTGTACAACGGCAAAGAGAATGACTGGGGTAGGCGGAGCCTAGGAGGGATCATGTGACCAGCTTTGCTGGGCTCTTTGCCATTTCCTGTTGGGGAAGAGAATATCCCACAAGTAAGGATGACGCCGTGGACCGGACACACCTATGTTGGAGAAATAATAACAGCCATTTTCCGCTGAAAAAATTAATCCACAACCCAAAATATAAGTTAATTCTCATAAATGGAAAGAAAAAACTTAAACAGAAGCAGAGGAATCAAACTGAAACAGCTGCCTGAACAACTTTTCTACCAAAAACTGCTTCCGAAGAGGCAAATACATCAAAACGGTAGTATTTAGTAAATGTATGCAAAGAAGACCAAGTTGCTGCTTTGCAAATCTGATCAACTGAAGCTTCATTCTTAAAAGCCCACGAAGTGGAGACTGATCTAATAGAATGAGCTGTAATTCTCTGAGGCGGGGGCCTGACCCGACTCCAAATAATCCTGATGAATCAAAAGCTTTAACCAAGATGCCAAAGAAATGGCAGAAGCCTTCTGACCTTTCCTAGAACCAGAAAAGATAACAAATAGACTAGAAGTTTTCCTGAAATCTTTAGTAGCTTCAACATAATATTTTAAAGCTCTTACAACATCAAAAGAATGTAAGGATCTCTCCAAAGAATTCTTAGGATTAGGACACAAAGAAGGAACAATTTCTCTATTAATGTTGTTAGAATTCACAACCTTAGGTAGAAAAATAAATTAAGTCTGCAAAACCGCCTTATCCTGATGGAAAATCAAAAAAGGAGGTTCACAAGAAAGAGCAGATAATTCGGAAACTAATCTAGCAGAAGAGATGGCCAAAAGGAACAAGACTTTCCAAGAAAGTAGTTTAATGTTCAAAGAATGCATAGGCTCAAACGGAGGAGCCTGTAAATCCTTCATAACCCAATTAAGACTCCAAGGAAGAGAGATTGATTTAATGACAAGCTTGATACGGACCAAAGCCTATACAAAACAGTAAATATCAGGAAGCTTAGCAATCTTTCTGTGAAATAAAACAGAAAGAGCAGAGATTTGTCCTTCAAGGAACTTGCAGACAAACCTTTATCCAAACCATCCTGAAGAAACTGTAAAATTCTAGGAATTCTAAAAGAATGCCAGGAGAATTTATGAGAAGAACTCCATGAAATATAAGTCTTCCAAACTCGATAATAAATCTTCCTAGAAACAGATTTACGAGCCTGTAACATAGTATTAATCACTGAGTCAGAGAAACCTCTATGACTAAGCACTAGGCGTTCAATTTCCATACCTTCAAATTTAATGATTTGAGATCCTGATGGAAAAAAACGGACATTGAGACAGAAGGTCTGGTCTTAAAGGAAGTGGCCAAGGTTGGCAACTGGACATCCGAACAAGATCTGCATACCAAAACCTGTGAGGCCATGCTGGAGCTACCAGCAATACAAACGATTGTTCCATGATGATCTTGGAGATCACTCTTGGAAGAACTAGAGGTGGGAAAATATAAGCAGGTTGGTAATACCAAGGAACTGCTAACGTGTCCACCGCCTCCGCCTGAGGATCCCTGGACCTGGACAGGTACCTGGGAAGTTTCTTGTTTAGATGGGAAGCCATCAGACCTATTTCTGGAAGACCCCACATCTGAACAATCTGAGAAAACACATCTGGATGGAGCGACCACTCCCCCGGATGTAAAGTCTGACGGCTGAGAAAATCCGCTTCCCAATTGTCTACACCTGGAATATGAACTGCAGAAATTAGACAGGAGCTGGAATCCGCCCAAGCAAGTATCCAAGATACTTCTTTCATAGCTTGGGGACTGTGAGTCCCACCCTGATGATTGACATATTCCACAGTTGTGATATTGTATGTCTGAAAACAAATGAACTGTTCTCTCTTCAACAGAGGCCAAACCTGAAGAGCCCTAAAAATAGCACGGAGTTCTAAAATATTGATTGGTAACCTCGCCTCTTGAGATTTCCAAACCCCTTGTGCTGTCAGAGATCCCCAGACAGCTCCCCAACCTGAAAGACTTGCATCTGTTGTGATCACAGTCCAGGTTGGACGAACAAAAGAGGCCCCTTGAACTATACGATGGAGATCTAACCACCAAGTCAGAGAGAGTCGAACATTGGGATTTAAGGATATTAATTGTGATATCTTTGTATAATGCCTGCACCATTGATTCAGCATACAAAGCTGGAGAGATCTCATATGAAATTGAGCAAAGGGGATTGCGTCCGATGCTGCAGTCATGAGACCTAAAACTTCCATGCACATAGCTACTGAAGGGAATGATTGAGACTGAAGGTTCCGACAAGCTGAAACCAATTTTAATCGTCTCTTGTCTGTTAGAGACAGAGTCATGGACACTGAATCTATCTGGAAACCTAAAAAGGTGACCCTTGTCTGAGGTTCAAGGAACTTTTTGGTAAATTGATCCTTCAACCATGTATTTGAAGAAACAACACTAGTTGATTTGTGTGAGATTCTGCAGAATTTAAAGACTGAGCTAGTAACAAGATATCGTCCAAATAAGGAAACACCACAATACCCCGTTCTCTGATTACAGAAAGTAGGGACCCAAGAACCTTTGAAAAGATTCTTGGAGCTGTCGCTAGGCCAAATGGAAGAGCGACAAATTGGTAATGCTTGTCTAGAAAAGAGAATCTCAGAAACTGATAGTAGTCTGGATGAATCGGAATAAGTAGATTTGTCAGTGTCAATATCTGAGGAAGGATCTTCTGAATCAGATAGATCCTCATTAGAGGAGGATAATTCAGTATGTTGTCGGTCATTTGAAATTTCATCAACTTTATGAGAAGTTTTAAAAGACCTTTTACGTTTATTAGAAGGCGTGATAGCAGAAAGCCTTCTGAATCGCATCAGCAATACAACCTTTTATATTCACAGGGTGTAATGCTTCAAGGAAATTTTAGTGGAACTCAACTGCAGAATAATAAATGTGGTTTGTTTGTATCATTCACCTGTCTAAAAACACTATGGTGAGAGGAAGTGTTTTTAAGATGACAGGAAATATGAAATTTTATCAGAGACACCAAGTAGCAATTTACTAGGTAAGCAAGGGAGAGGAATATAGCCAGAGAGCTAAGTTACTCTGAGGAAGTGAGTCCGGTTAAGCAATATATAGTCCAGCAACACAAGTACATAAGAAGAAATAATAACAGATCCGGTACCTTGATAAGACTGCACAGTCTTATTTGTTGTAAGCTGGAATCCGGAAGAAGTGCAGAGAAAATGAACTCCAGGAACCCTATGCGGCGAGCAGCCGAGAGTAAAAAAGTAAGAAGAGGTGGAGTTTTACTTTGCTGGAGGGAGCTTCGGCAATTGCGGCTGGATGATGACGTAATCTGCAGTAGGTGTCAGCTAAGTGCCTGCCGAGAGTAATCCGCTGAAGGAGATATTACAAACACCTTTTAGGGTAAGTTCAGTAGTGAAGGTACCTGTTGTTTAGCTGGTATGTTTGGGGTACCGGTCACTTAAGATCCGATATTCAGAGGAGCCGGGGAGCCGAGTCAGCAGCACTCAGGAGATGACTAAAGCAATATCCGGCAAGGCAGGATGTTTTGCAGCTCCTAGGAAATCACCTCCGATATTCTGGCGAGAGTGGAAGGAAGTAGGTTATAGGCAGTATGGGAACACAAGATTGTAATCCACAGGAAGGCTCAAGTAGCAGCTGTACCAAGCACAACTAACAAAACACTAAGCAAACTCCCTAGTGCAGGGAGTAGCTATAAAGGTAAAGTGGACGGTCCGTTTGCACTAGACTGTTATTTAAAGGAGCGGAATGCCAACTAAGCAGAAAGCCTGACACAGGGATATCATGTACATTAGATGTTGAAGGAACAACAGGCATTGTACTATTACTGATGGATACATTCTCTGCATGCAAAAGCTTATCATGACAACTATTTCATACCAAAGCTGGAGATATAACCTCCACAAATTTACAACAGATACACTTAGCTTTGGTAGAGCTGTTATCATGCAGCAGGGTTCCAACAGTGGTTTCTGAGACAGGATCAGATTGAGACATCTTGCAAATGTAAGAGAAAAAAACAACACATAAAGCAAAATTATCAATTTCCTTATATGGCAGTTTCAGGAATGGGGAAAAAATGCAAACAGCATAGTCCTCTGACATATAGGAATGGGGTATTAAATAATGAAATTATTTGGCGCCTAGTATGACGCACAACGCAAAATTAATTTTTTTAAAAAATTTTTTTTTGCCACTAACAACATCCAGAAATGACACACTTGCGTCATTGCAGATGCAACCTTGTGCAAGGAAACTCTGCGTCAACTAAGACGCCGGAAATGACAAATTTGCTTCACCGGGTGTACCTTTGCGCCAGAAAAGACGCAATAAACATCTGCATTTTGCGACCTCACAAGCCTAATTTTGCCCGTGAAAATTTTATGAAAAAGCAGTCAATTTGAAAAAAGACTATACCCCAGGTAAGAAAAATATTTTCCTAAATATGTTTTTCCCAAATATGAAACTGATAGTCTGCAAAAGGAAATTTACATAAACCTCACTCATGGCAAATAATAATACAATACATAAATGTAGAACTTTATATTAATACATAAAGTGCCAAACCATAGCTGAGAGTGTCTTAAGTAATGAAAACATACTTACCAAAAGACACCCATCCACATATAGCAGATAGCCAAACCAGTACTGAACCGGTTATCAGTAGAGGTAATGGAATATGAGACTATATCGTCGATCTTAAAAGGGAGGTAGGAGATGAATCTCTACGACCGATAACAGAGAACCAATGAAAAAGATTTCCCGTGAGGAAAGCCATAGAATTCAATAGGTGATACTCCCTTCACATCCTTCTTACATTCACAGTACTCTGAGAGGAATCAGGCTTCAAAATGCTGAGAAGTGCATATCAGCGTAGAAAATCAAGCACAAACTTACTTCACCACCTCCATAGAAGGCAAAGTTTGTAAAACTAAATTGTGGGTGTGGTGAGGGGTGTATTTATAGGCATTTTGAGTTTTGGGAAACTTTGCCCCTCCTGGTAGGATTGTATATCCCATACGTCACTAGCTCATGGACTCTTGCCAATTACATGAAAGAAAAACACAATTTCTCTGCCTGTTTTTCAAGTGCTGGTTGAAAACTTGCTGTCATTCGCATGAATATTAGCAGTGTATAGCAAATCTGCTATAGATAGTACAGTATAGAGACAACAATGTCCAGGAACAACGCACAGCAGATGATATGTGAGCTAATTGTGTTTGCAATGAAGTTCCGGCCTCTGGTGGTATCAAATTAAATGCCGCTGAGAGCAACAGCAGTGCCAAACAGTGACACAAACAACAGCAAGTGGTGAAGTTTAATAGGAGCAAAATCAAGGAAAGTGAAGGGCTGACTAAGCATGCAGCAACTTAAGGGTTAACTTTTGTCTGAGGCAGCTAGGTGTGGTGTATGGGGTAATAGCATGTGTGGCAGCTAGGGGGAAAAGTGTCAGATGCTATATTAGTGACTGCAGATTGGAACAATTAAAAGGTCTCGCCCTGCTTCGTGGCTGTACAACAGATTCCTGTAAAGAAGAGGGTAGCTGTTACTTCTACGGGTGATGTTGTTTCCCCTTCTCCCTCTGCTCTTTCTGCAGCCCCTTTTCCTTTCGCCTGACTGCATCTGCATCAGGTGCTTCTTCTTTTATCCCTGCTTATCCTATCACTTTTTCTTCTCCTGGCCCAATCGTTTCATCTCCCTGCTCTGCTGCTTTGTTCCTTCTGTATCTTTTTCCTCTATTTTCTCTACTCCTTTTCCTTTTTGCTCTCTCCTGTCCCTTACACCACCTCAAATGTTTTTCCTTTGCCCCCTACTGCCCTTCCATCCACTAATACCTCCCTCATGGCCTTTGATGGTCCATTGTACTCCTTGGGAGCCATGTCCCCCTCCTCTTGGAGGAGTCTGGTGAGTCTGAAAGAGCCTCAGGGGTGTATTGTCTACTGTGGCCAGAGTGCTTGAGAGGCAAGTAGGGAGCAACCTATGCGGGCTCGGTCTCCTGATGGCAAGCTTCGCAGGCTTCTGGTCTCACCCCTCCCCACCACGACACCACCATTTTGGATTTTGGCAACTGCAGCACGGAGGACAGGGTGGCAGAGTCAGGACGGAAGAAGAGGTTCTCCAGGTCCAAAAGGAAATGGTGGCTCCAGCTCTGGAACAGTCACAGGTAAGTAAGGTGTTAAGAGCTGGAGGTGACCGACGGTGGGCTGAGTTTAATTGGCGGTGTGGCGGTAGAAAAACGAGGCCTGGATTAATGAAAAAGAATAAAAGGGGTCAACAGCATGCTATGAGAGATAGTATTAGGCAGATACAGGAATTAACCCCAGTGGGAAGGGCTGGTTATATGGCCAGTTAGCGCAAGCGGCTGCTTGGTAAAAATATGTCAGGGTGATAAGGGGACAGGGAGTCAGCAAAGAGAGGCAGTTGTTTCCCACAGGTACCCATGTATGAGGCATATGCTGCTTCAACTTCTTGTGGAGATATGTCCAAGCAGGCGCAAGTTACATCTGCCGCTGTGGTTCCTGTGACTGAGGGGGTGGCATTGCAGACTTCCAGGACTATGTATTTGGTAGCAATTCAAGGTCCATCCAACAGTACTGGTGCTTCTGGAATGGGTGAGTCCCTTATTGCTCCACACAGGAGGGACGATGACAGGTACTCCACAGGGGATTCAGATAGTTCTACTGGGTACCGGGACAAGGGGTAGCATACGCTGTTTAGGATTGTGAGCAGCTGGTAGACGCTAGTTGTATTTGGTGCAGTTCCCTGCTGTGCATTAGCTGGAGGGTCAGGCATAGTTGTGCCAGCAGCACAGGTAGGGAGTCAGGCAGGCCCATCTAGTTCTTTAGCATATATCCATGCTTAATACACTCTCTGCACGTCCATCTGAAAACTAGGGTAGTGAGAAAGATTAAAAGAGGGAGATATGTGAAAATCTTCGAGCTCTCTAAGGAGGTGCATCGAGATGGCTGAAGATGGGACAGATGAAAAGAAAGCTAAGAGGCCTGAGTCCTTTGAGGAGTGGATCAAGTCCGCCAGACCTCGCTGAATACGGAGAGCAATACGCTCTCCCTATTCAGCATTGCACCAGCAGCTCACAAGAGCTGCTGGTGCAACGCCACCCCCTGCAGACTCGCGACCAATGGGCCACCAGCAGGGGGTGTCAATCAACCCGATCGTACTCGATCGGGTTGATTTCCGGCGATGTCTGTCCGCCTGCTTACAGCAGGTGGACAGGTTATGGAGCAGCGGTCTTTGTGACCGCTGCTTCATAACTGCTGTTTCTGGCGAGACTGAAGACTCGCCAGAAACACGGGCCGTCAAGCTCCTTTTGGAGCTTGATAGATAGGCCCCTATGGGTGAAAGGCGCAGCTTGGCAGCAGTACGATTCTGAATTCAGAAGGTTAGAATCTAATTCGATGCTCAACTTCGGAATTAATTAGATGGATCTTTGGACTGGAGTTACTGGATAGTTCAGGAAAAGAGGTGGTAGGGAGTGTTGGCACTACTAGGATAAACAGTGTGAGAGGGGCTCACAGTGTCTTTTTCTACACGTCTGAATTTATTGCGGTGGGCCTCATACAGGAACAGATTTTTCCAGATGTGTGGATTAAGTAGTTGGCCGACAGCAGTTTAGACCAGCTTCTACGGGAAAGGGCTCACACCCTACATCCTGTTCTCCCTGCTTCTGTATTGCGTAATTTAAAATCAGCATATGAGCATCCCTGTGCAGTTGAGGAAAAGCTGGGTAAGAAAGTTGATTTGGGTAGGATAGCAGGCCCCTTCTGTTCCCCTCCATTGCCAAACTTAGTGGTATCCCCCTAGGAGTAGTGCCTAAGAAAGAACTTGGAAAGTTTCAGCTAATACAATACTTGTCTCACCCCCATTGTAAATGTCTTATGACAGATGATTTTGCTTTGCTTGCTCCACAATATTGCGTTTACAGCCAGGCATGTACAGAAACGTGCAATGTTATTGCTGACGCGTTGTCTAGGGGTCAGTGGACCAGGTTTATGAAGGCGGCTCCTGCCACTCTTCCCAGGGGTGATGAATATCCTCATTATCTCTGGCAGGTGGTGAGTTTTGGGGAACTATGTAAAGGCTACTCCAGGTGTCATTAGCGCCCAGAACGTGACAGTCTTACTGCAGGTACTGGGGTGAATGGGTGTTATTCTTGTCTTTGTTAAATTGTTCTTGGAGGTCCCCAACCGTACATACATTTTTGTAATGCTTATATAAGGAGGGCCTTTCCCCAAGGGCGATTAGGCGTCGTGCAGTTGCCATTTCCTTCTTAAAATAGAAAGGGGTGGAGAATGTTTCTAAATCTTTCCTGGCTAGGGCAGCAATTAAAGGAGTGCATAGGCTTAGTGAGGGGAGAAAGGACATTAGGGAGATAGTTACTAGACATAGGCTAGTGTGTTTGATTGCGGCATTGCCCAATTTATGCAGTTCTGATTATGAGGTGGTTCAATTTGCTACTTTTTCGTTTGGGTATTTTGCCACACTGGACATTCGCGAGCTAGTAGCCGAGTCAAAAGTTTCAGTCGGGTTTGCGTTGCTTAAAGAGCATGTGAAGGTGGAAAGGGGTCCTTCATGGTGCTAGTGGCGCGTTAAAAAACAGACCAAGAAAGTAAGGGTAGATTGCTCAATTTGCTTTTGCAGATGGAGCCATCTATTTGTCTAGTCAGTCTTTGCCAGAGATATCTAGCAATCAGATGGGTGGTATATTTTTGGTGGCAATTGTCTTCCGCCAGATTCAGTAATTATATTAGACCTCTGAGGCAAGGGGATGATTTACTGGGTGGAGTTTGGGTTGGTTTTTGTCTGCAGTTTGTTGTTGGGGGAAGCCAGGGTTGATTTAATTTTTTTTTAGGTTTGTCTCAGCCGCACAAGAGGGTGTGGATATTAGGCTATTCTTAAGTTCATTGGGCGGCCCCGTGTGCTGCATTTAAAGGGACAATCAACACCAGAATTTGTATTTAAAAAAATAGATAATCCCTTTATTACCCATTCCCCCGTTTTGTATAATCAACACAGTTATAATAATACACGTTTTACCTCTGTATTTACCTTGTATATATGCCTCTGCAAAAAGCCCCCTTATTTCAGTTCATTTGACAGACTTGTATTTGTATGTATCAGTGCTGACTCTTAACTCTTAGCTTCACTTGTGCGAGCTGATTGTCATTTATATGACACACATGATCTCACTTCCTCTAGTCGTGAAAAAATGTCAAAATGCATTCAGATTAGAGGCGGCCTTCAAGGTCTAAGAAATTAGCATATGAGCCTACCTAGGTTTAGCTTTCAACTAAGAATACCAAGAGAACAAAGCAAAATTGGTGATAAAAGTGAATTAGAAAGTTGTTTAAAATAGCATGCCCTATTTGAATCATGAAAGTTTATTTTGGACTTGACTGTCCCTTTAAGTCTAAGGGGTCCGCCTCACATAGCTAAATGCCGACAGCATACACTGTCGGCATTTATCACTGCACCAGGAGAACTGCACAAGGAGAACAGGCGCCATTCGGCCCTTCTTAAATAGATTATATATATATATATATATATATACATATATAATATTATATATATACATATATATACATTTGGGATTGCCGGCGTCCATAATAATAATAATAATATAGTTAAGAGTGAGATGTAATATTCAAGGAGACTTGGCTCTGTCTTATTTAGATGTATAGCCAGTAGCTAAACTCTTCACATCTACTGGACAGTACAAGCAACAGTACTTATGTTCAAAGAACCAGGTACATCACCAATGTTCAATTCACTTTAAGCTGCCAAAAACTACAGAAGATACCTTAGCCCACTCCATCAGTAATCATCAATATGCAGGAATTTAAAATAAATAAATATTTTAATGGATTTTGGTTGCTGCACTGTCCAGTTCCATAAGTTTCAACTAAGAAGCTGCTAAATATGGTATGCCCTTCCAGAGATTTTGCTGAAGCAAACCAGGTGTCATATTGTCCTGGGAAAATGCTGCAAAAAGAAAATTTATTCTTACATGATACATTTGTTTCTTTTTAGACATGATGAGTCCACGGATCATCATCATTACTTGTGGGATTTCCCCTCCTGGTCAGCAGGAGGAGGCAAAGAGCACCACAGCAGAGCTGTTAAATAGCTCCTCCCTTCCCTCCCACTCCAGTCATTCGACCGAAGTTAGGAAGAGAAAGGAAAAGCCAAGGTGCAGAGGTGTCTGAAGTTTACAAAAAAGAACACCCTGTCTTAAAAAGAACAGGGCGGGCCGTGGACTCATCGTGTCTAAAAATAAACAAATTTATCAGGTAAGAATAAATTTTCTTTTCTTTTTAAAGACACGATGAGTCCACGGATCATCATCCTTATTTGCGGGATACAATACCAAAGCTAGAGTACACGGATGATAAGGGAGGGACAAGACAGGGAACCTAAACGGAAGGTACCACTGCTTGAAGAACCTTTCTCCCAAAAACAGCCTCAGCCGAGGCAAAAGTGTCAAATTTGTAAAACTTTGAAAAAGTGTGAAGAGAGGACCAAATTGCAACCTTGCAAATCTGTTCCATAGAAGCTTCATTTTTGAATGCCCATGAGGAAGCAACAGCCCTCGTGGAATGAGCCGTAACCCTCTCAGGAGGCTGCTGTCCAGCAGTCTCATATGCAAAGTGGATGATACTCCTCAACCAAAAAGAAAGAGAGGTAGCCGTAGCTTTCTGACCCATACGTTTTCCAGAGAAAATTACAAACAGAGAAGAAGACTGACGAAAGTCTTTAGTTGCTTGTAAGTAAAACTTCAAAGCACGGACTACGTCCAAATTATGCAGAAGCCTTTCCTTCTGAGAAGAAGGATTAGGACACAAGGAAGGAACAACAATCTCCTGATTAATGTTCCTGTCTGAAACAACTTTAGGAAGGAACCCTAGTTTAGTACGTAAAACTACCTTATCCGAATGGAAAATAAGGTAAGGCGAATTGTATTGCAACGCCGAAAGCTCAGACACTCTTGGAGCTGAAGAAATAGTAACAAGAAATAAAACTTTCCAAGATAACAACGTAATATCTAAGGAATGCATAGGCTGAAACGGAGCCCCTTGAAGAACCTTAAAGTGATGGTAAATTCGTATGTATTGCAAAACATATTCTAGATGCTCTTACTTTAACTAGCAGATCGATGTGCTTATATTTAAAAAATAAACTTTTTTTACTTTGTAGGTCGTTGGTAACCTTAACAATTGCAGTCTCTGTGGAGTGATGGGGACGAAATCCAGATTGTAATGGGTCAAGGAGGGAGTTAATTGTAAGGAAATGGGATAGTCGTGCATAAGCTAGTTTTTCGAGAAGCTTTGATGCAAGAGGGAGGAGGGAAATAGGGCAGTAGTTTTATGGGGAGGTAGGATTTTGGGGGGTTTGGTGGGTGGGGGGGTTATTTACTCTTAGAGGGGGGACTTAGTTATTTTTTAAGAAAAACAGAATTTATGCTTACCTGATAAATTACTTTCTCCAACGGTGTGTCCGGTCCACGGCGTCATCCATTACTTGTGGGATATTCTCCTCCCCTACAGGAAATGGCAAGGAGAGCACACAGCAAGAGCTGCCCATATAGCCCCCCCTCTGGCTCCGCCCCCCAGTCATTCGACCGACGGTTAGGAGAAAAAGGAGAAACTATAGGGTGCCGTGGTGACTGTAGTGTATAAAGAAAGAAATTTTTCAAACCTGATTAAAAAACCAGGGCGGGCCGTGGACCGGACACACCGTTGGAGAAAGTAATTTATCAGGTAAGCATAAATTCTGTTTTCTCCAACATTGGTGTGTCCGGTCCACGGCGTCATCCATTACTTGTGGGAACCAATACCAAAGCTTTAGGACACGGATGACGGGAGGGAGCCAATCAGGTTACCTAGACAGAAGGCACCACGGCTTGCAAAACCTTTCTCCCAAAAATAGCCTCCGAAGAAGCATAAGTATCACATTTGTAGAATTTGGCAAAAGTGAGCAGAGAAGACCAAGTCGCTGCCTTACATATCTGATCAACAGAGGCCTCGTTCTTGAAGGCCCATGTGGAAGCCACAGCCCTAGTAGAGTGAGCTGTGATTCGTTCGAGAGGCTGCCGTCCGGCAGTCTCATAAGCCAATCGGATGATGCTTTTCAGCCAGAAAGAAAGAGAGGTAGCAGTAGCTTTTTGTCCTCTCCTCTTACCAGAGTAAACGACAAACAAAGATGAGGTTTGTCTGAAATCCTTTGTTGCATCTAAATAGAACTTTAAAGCGCGGACCACATCTAAAATGTGTAACAAACGTTCCTTCTTTGAAACTGGAAGAAAACCAGGTTTAGTACGCAAAACAGCCTTATCTGAATGGAACACCAGATAAGGTGGATCACACTGCAAAGCAGACAATTCAGAAACTCTTCTAGCAGAAGAAATAGCAACCAAAAACAGGACTTTCCAAGATAGTAACTTGATATCTATGGAATGTAAAGGTTTAAACGGAACCCCTTGAAGAACTGAAAGAACTAAATTTAGACTCCAAGGAGGAGTCATGGGTCTGTAAACAGGCTTGATTCTGACCAAAGCCTGTACAAAAGCTTGTACATCTGGCACAGCTGCCAGTCGTTTGTGCAACAAAACAGATAAAGCAGAAATCTGTCCTATAGAGAACTCGCTGACAACCCTTTATCCAAACCCTCTTGGAGAAAGGAAGAATCTTAGGAATTTTAATCTTACTCCAGAAGAATCCCTTGGATTCACACCAACAGATATATTTTTTCCATATTTTATGGTAAATCTTTCTAGTCACAGGTTTTCTGGCTTGAACCAGAGTATCTATCACTGAATTTGAAAACCCACGCTTGGATAAAATCAAGCGTTCAATTTCCAAGCAGTCAGCTGCAGAGAAACTAGATTTGGATGTTCGAATGGACCTTGTACTAGAAGATCCTGTCTCAAAGGTAGCTTCCATGGTGGAGCCGATGACATATTCACCAGGTCTGCATACCAAGTCCTGCGTGGCCACGCAGGAGCTAACAGAATCACTGAGGCCTTCTCCTGTTTGATCCTGGCTACGAGCCTGGGAAGGAGAGGAAACGGTGGGAACACATAAGCTAGGTTGAATGACCAAGGCGCCACTAATGCATCCACTAGAGTCGCCTTGGGATCCCTGGATCTGGACCCGTAGCAAGGAACCTTGAAGTTCTGACGAGACGCCATCAGATCCATGTCTGGAATGCCCCATAATTGGGTTAACTGGGCAAAGACCTCCGGGTGGAGTTCCCACTCCAACGGATGGAAAGTCTGACGACTCAGATAATCCGCCTCCCAGTTGTCTACTCCTGGGATGTGAATTGCAGATAGATGGCAGGAGTGATCCTCTGCCCATTTGATGATCTTGGATACCTCTCTCATCGCCAAGGAACTCTTTGTTCCCCCCTGATGGTTTATGTAAGCTACAGTCGTCATGTTGTCCGACTGGAATCTTATGAATCCGGCCTTCGCTAACTGAGGCCAAGCCCAGAGAGCATTGAATATCGCTCTCAGTTCCAGAATGTTTATCGGAAGAAGACTCTTCCCGAGACCATAGACCCTGAGCTTTCAGGGAATCCCAGACCGCGCCCCAGCCTAATAGACTGGCGTCGGTCGTGACAATGACCCACTCTGGTCTGCGGAAACTCATCCCCTGAGACAGGTGATCCTGAGTCAACCACCAACGGAGTGAGTCTCTGGTTACCTGGTCTGCTTGAATCTGTGGAGACAAGTCTGCATAGTCCCCATTCCACTGATTGAGCCTGCACAGTTGTAATGGTCTTAGATGAATGAGCAAAAGGAACTATGTCCATTGCTGCAACCATCAATCCTACTACTTCCATGCACTGAGCTATGGAAGGCTGCAGAATAGAGTGAAGAACTTGACAAGTGTTTAGAAGCTTTGACTTTCTGACTTCTGTCAGGAAGATCCTCATTTCTAAGAATCTATTATTGTTCCCAAAAAGGGAACTCTTGTTGACGGAGACAGGGAACTCTTTTCTACGTTCACCTTCCAGCCGTGAGATCTGAGAAAGGCTAGAACAATATCTGTATGAGCCTTTGCCTTGGAAAGAGACGACGCTTGAATTAGAATGTCGTCTAGATAAGGTGCTACTGCAATGCCCCTCGGCCTTAGAACCGCCAGAAGGGACCCTAGCACCTTTGTGAAAATTCTGGGAGCAGTGGCTAAACCGAACGGGAGAGCCATGAACTGGTAATGTTTGTCCAGAAAGGCGAACCTTAGGAACTGATGATGATCTTTGTGGATAGGAATATGTAGGTACGCATCCTTTAAATCCACGGTAGTCATATATTGACCCTCCTGGATAGTAGATAAAATTGTTTGAATGGTTTCCATTTTGAACGATGGAACTCTGAGAAACTTGTTTAGAATTTTTAAATCCAGAATTGGTCTGAAAGTTCCCTCTTTTTTGGGAACTACAAACAGGTTTGAGTAAAACCCCTGACCTTGTTCCACTGTTGGAACTGGGTGTATCACTCCCATCTTTAACAGGTCTTCTACACAATGTAAGAATGCCTGTCTCTTTATTTGGTCTGAAGATAAGCGAGACATGTGGAACCTCCCCCTTGGAGGAAGTTCCTTGAATTCTAGAAGATAACCCTGAGAGACTATTCTAGTGTCCAGGGATCCGGAACATCTCTTGCCCAGGCCTGAGCAAAGAGAGAGAGAGTCTGCCCCCTACTAGATCCGGTCCCGGATCGGGGGCTACCCCTTCATGCTGTCTTGGTAGCAGCAGCAGTCTGGAGGCCGCAGAGTTAGGATTTGGTCCGTTCCTGAAATTGCGAAAGGAACGAAAATTAGATTTGTTCTTAGCCTTAAAAGGCCTATCTTGTGGGAGGGCATGTCCCTTTCCACCAGTAATGTCTGCAATAATCTCTTTCAATTCCGGCCCGAATAGGGTCTTACCCTTGAAAGGAATATTAAGCAATTATTCTTGGACAACACATCCGCCGACCAGGATTTTAGCCAAAAAGCTCTGCACGCCACTATAGCAAACCCTGAATCTTTCGCCGCTAACTTAGCAATTGAAAAGCGGCATCCAAAATAAATGAATTAGCCAACTTAAGTGCGTGAATTTTGTCCATGACTGCATCATATGAAGCAAATTTTCCAGTTCCTCGAACCAAAATACGCTGCGGTAGTGACAGGAATAATGCACGAGATTGGTTGAAGAAGGAAACCCTGCTGAATAAATTCTTTTTTAACAGTCCTTCTAATTTTTTATCCATAGGATCTTTGAAAACGCAACTGTCCTCAATAGGAATAGTTGTGCGCTTAGCTAACATCGAAACCGCCCCCTCAACCTTAGGAACCGTTTGCCATGTGTCCTTTCTGGGGTCGACAATGGGGAACATTTTCTTGAATATAGGAGGTGGAACAAAAGCGCTAGATGTACTGGTGTTGACACAGAAGGAGAGGATGATGAACTATCCCCACTACCTTCACATGAAGCCTGGGCAATCTTATTAAATGTGACAGTACTGTCCTTACTTTGTTTGGACGCTATGACACAATTTGTACAAAACATTAATAGGGGGAACCACCTTGGCTTCCATACATACAGAACATAAGCTATCTGAAGGTACAGACATGTTAGACAGAATATCGCAGGCTAATAATGCAATAAAAACGTTTTTAAAGAAAAGCGTTACTGTCTCTTTAAATAATAAACAAGCACACTTTATTTCTGAAAGTTTGAAAAACTATGAAGGCAATGTCCGATTTTTACAAAATTTGCACCCCAGAGTCCTAATGCCTTGAAAGTATTGCACACCAAGTTTCAAGACTTTAACCCTTAAAATGAGCAAAACTGAGCTATTTGTTCAAATAAACAATTTTATCACACAACAATCACTGCCACAGCCTTGCTGCGGCTTTTTAACTTCCCTTAAAGTGATTCAGCACTGAAATAAACCTTCCTGAGTCCGTTTTCTTTACCCACAGGACCCTCAAATGAAGCTGCATGCACTGCCAAGGAAATAAACTGCGCAATTTAGGCGCGAAAACGGGGTCTCCTTCATCTGCATTACCAGAGTGGAGGGGCCTTTCTGACTGAAGTAGTAGTCTAACTAGATGCCAGGCGAAAAAAACGTTCCCAAAAGTGCTTTTGTAACACAAAAAACACTCTAAATGTCCAATAAATCTGATATAAACCAATCGATTTAGCCCACAATAGTGTCAACCAGTATAGAGCCCATTTATAAGCCTTAATCTGTTATGAATCTAAGAAAATGGCTTACCGATCCCCTAAGGGAAAAACTGACAGTCTTCTAGCATTAACATGTCTTGTTAGAAATATGACTGATCGTACCTGAAGCAGATAAGTCTGCAAACTGTTCCCCCCAACTGAAGTTCTCTGGGCTCAACAGTCCTGCGTGGGAACAGCAATTGATTTTAGTTACTGCTGCTAAAATCATACTCCTCTTTTAACAGAAATCTTCTTCATTTTCTGTTGTAGAGTAAATAGTACAAACCGGCACTATTTTAAAATAACAAACTCTTGATAGAAGAAATAAAAAACTACAACTAACACCACAAAACTCCTCACCATCCCTGTGGAGATGCTACTTGTACAGAGCGGCAAGGAGAATGACTGGGGGGCGGAGCTAGAGGTGGGGCTATATGGACAGCTCTTGCTGTGTGCTCTCCTTGCCATTTCCTGTAGGGGAGGAGAATATCCCACAAGTAATGGATGACGCCGTGGACCGGACACACCAATGTTGGAGAAAAGAGCTGTTTAACTTAGGGCAATGCCCTACAAAAGGCCCTTTTAAGGGCTATTGGTAGTTTAGTATTTGATTAGGGTGTGTTTTTATTTTGGGGGGGCTTTTTTATTTTCATAGGGATTAGGTATAATTTTTTATTTTTGATAATTTTCTTTATTATTTTTTGTAATGTTAGAATTTATTTTCTGTAATTTTAGCTTAATTTAAACTTAGTTTTTTAATTTTTAAAGTAATCTTAGGTTTTTTATTTTAATTGTAATTTAGTATTATTTTAATTTATGTAATGTTAGGTTAGAGGGCTTAGTGATTAGTTATTTGCGTTGTGGGGTTTGGCGGATTAGGGGTTAATAGTTTTATTAGGTTTATTGCATTGTGGGTTAATGGCGAATTAGGGGTTAATAGTTTTATTAGGTTTATTGCGTTGGGGTTAATGGCGGATTAAGGGTTATTAATTTTAATAGGTAGTTTGCGATGTTGGGGTTGGTGGATTTAGAGGTTAATACTTTTATTAGGTAGTTTGCGATTTGTGTGAATGGCGGATTAGGGGTTAATAGTTTAATAAGGCATATTGCGTTGTGGGGGGGGTTGTCAGTTTAGGGGTTAATACTTTTATTATTAGTTCCGATGTGGGTTAAAGGAGGATTAGGGGTTAATATACTTTCAGCCAGATTACGAGTTTTGCGTTATGAGTATAACGCTGCTTTTTCCCTAACGCTGCTATTCCGAGTCTTGTAGGTATAGGTGTACCGCACACTTTTTTGGCCGTCACGCAACGTCAGTACCGCACTTTTTAAAAAGTCCTTTTTCAATGGGATCCCCATAGCGTCGGTATTACGAGTTTTGCCTGGGAGGCCAAAAAGTGAGCCGTACACCCTGTACTGACAAGAACCGTACCGCCATCTAAAGTCAGTAGTTATGAGTTTTATGTTACAAAGCTGTAGCATAAAACTCATAAGTAAAGTGTTAAAAAGTACACTAACACCCATAAACTACCTATTAACCCCTAAACAGAGGCACTCCTGCATCACAAATAATAAAATAAAATTATTAACCCCTAATCTGCCGCTCCGGACATCTGCACCACTTAAAAAATGTATTAACCCCTATTCCGCCGCTCCCCGACATCGTCGCCGCTATAATATTATTAACCCCTAAACCGTCGCCCTCAGGGGCGGACTGGCAAGTCGGGCAATTCGGCCCTGGTCCGAGGGCCCGGCATCTTAGAGAGGCCCCCGCCATAGATGCAGGTGCAGCACTATTAAGGAAAACAATTTTTTTTTATTTATATAAAAAAAAATATTTTTATGTTTGGAACTTTCTGGGGTGGGGTGCCGGGGCTGCCAGCTCAAGTTTATGCTGTTTAGGGCTAAGGGTGTGAGCGCTCTCTCAGCTCATCATGGCTCATCTGGGTATTAGTCACAGACAGTCAGAGTGAACGGAGTAGTGTGGACAAGGTAAGTCCTGGCCTGGCCTGGCTTACTGGCTGGCATTAGCAAGAAGCAGCTGACAGCGCACAGGCAGGCGGCAGCCCACCAAGCAATATGTGGACCGGGTGTGGATGACTCCGGTCCACATATTCATCATCTCCAGCAGCTCCACCCACCCAGACGTCATGCACAGGGAGGCAGCGTCCAAATTTGACAGCCAACAGGATAGCGGCATTTGGTGGCACGTGGCATCAGAGGACCAGAAAATTGCAAAATATGCAGGGTTTTCTTAACAAATCATTATCTGATAATGGAGAGTAACACTAATCAGAAAGGTAATTTTAGGGCAAAGTCATGGTATGTTAGAAAGAGATCAGAGGTTGGAGTCGGACTGTGTGAGATTCAGTTGAGTTATGTAATGAATGGGTTAAACAATACTATACATAATAGTGCAATGGAAAAAAGTGACACCCATGACCTTTAGGGGGCAAATAAATAATATGCATGGGGTATTAGCCTGCAGGATTAAGGATAGGGGGGAGATTATTAAAAAAAAATTGATTCAATAATTTTTATTGGGTTTCAATTTTTCAAAGCATTACATCCAATTATTATAACTGACATCCAATACAATGAATAGAATAATGAAACAATAATATGGATATTTCAGACCATCCCATACATTTTAACAATTTTAAGAAGTATCTAGTTCCCAGAGAAATTGTCCAAACGCATTATCATAAAGTATGGAAGAAGAAAGAAGGAAAGATAGGTAGAAGGGGGGGGGGATAAGAAAGACATAGATACATGCCTCTGTGTTAATCTCTATTGAAAAGGTAGTTATTAGTAGGTCTGTCTATGGTCTAGACCCTGCTCCCAAATAAAAAGCACATCTGTAATAAATTCCTGTTTTCCCATATATTGATAGTGTTGTCTTTCAAGAGTTAGGATATGTTCTACTTCAGATATCCACTTAGCGTGAGTAGGAATCATTTGGGTTTTCCAAAGTCTTGGTATTAGTCTTTTTGCGCATGCAATCATCAGTTGAAATAACTTTGTACGGTATGCACATTGTAATGGCGGAATAAGATTAAGTAGGATAAGTTTAGAACTAAGAGTGATGTGCAGACCTAATATCTTGTTAATGCTTTATTCTATTTGTGTCCAGAAATTAGATAGAAGAGGACAATCCCACCAAATGTGTGTCAAGGTACCAATCCCTCCACAACGCCTGCAACAAGCAGAGGAAGCAGTAGGGTAGATATATCTGAGGCGCTGTGGTGTCAGATACCATCGGGCAAGTATTTTTGTAATTCAATTCAGATATGAACAGTGAGGTAGAAGCTGAATGAGACATTTTGAAGCAAAGACTCCAGTCATCATCCGCAACATTTTCTAGTATTTCCGTGTTCCACTTCCCTATAAAAGTAGGCCGTTGGTCCGGAAAAGACCCTCTAAGCAATTTATATGTGAATGAAAGATGCGCTCGCTTGATCTCAGGGTTTACACATACCCTCTCAAAAACCGTTAGTGGTCTCGATATATTGCTTCTATGTGTATTGTTGTTGAGTGCATGTCTTATCTGCAAGTACGAATACCAACTGTGAAAGGGTGGGCCCAACTCATTATTTAATACAATTCTATCTTTGATCTCCCCTGACTCCAGCAGGAGATAAATCGGTAGGTTGCGTAAGTGTTCAGTATCACTTGTGTGCTTGAAAGAGGTATTTTGTAAGAAAATCTGGTTGCCTAATATGGGGGTGAGAGGTGAAACTGGAGTAGAGATGCCTGAGGTGTGCGCAATCACGTGGTCCCATATGTCCAGAGTAGCCTTGACATAGCTATTTTGGTATGCCAGGGGCGGTCTATGGTTTTTGGGTAACCATGCAATATCTCTCATACATTTAAACTTTAAAAGGGAACTTTCAACTTGCACCCACAAGGCAGACGAACAAGAATGGGACCAGGAGATCACTCTAGCCATATGGACAGCTCTGTAATAATTCAAAAGGTTTGGAACATTAAGTCCGCCATCTTCTTTATGCAGATATAGCGTGTGCTGAGACACCCTAGGTTTCTTGTATGACCAAATGAATTCATTAATCATTCTCTGTTGAGCTCTCAGATACGAGTTAGGCAGAGCCATCGGCAATGTCTGGATAAGGAACAAGTATTTTGGTATCAGCATCATTTTTACCGTGTTTATCCTTCCCATCCAGGACAAATGTCCCCGTCTATGCCATCCCTCAAGGAGGGCTTTCACTGATCTTTGAAGACTAATATAATTAGTTTGAAATAAGTCTTGGTTATTGTTCGGGATCATTAAGCCAAGGTATTTAAGCCTATCAGTGATCCGAAATGCTGTGTGGTGTTTTATGAAATCTAAATCTTGTTGAGGTGTATTTAATAATAATATTCCAGATTTCTCCATATTAATAGAGACGTTAAATACTTGTCCATAGGCTTCTAAAGTCTGTATTAAAGCGGGAAGGGTAGAGGAAGGTGATTGGAGGGTTAGAATCACATCATCTGCAAACAACAAACATTTCTGATTAATATGATTATATTGTATACCTAGTATGTCCTTATTTTCTCTAATTTTTATAGCTAAGATCTCGATGGTGATAGCAAACAATAGCGGCGACAACGGGCATCCCTGGCGGGTACCATTAGTTATGGAGAAAGGTTGTTAGATAGTCCCATTTACCCAGACTCTAGCTTGTGGGCCCGAGTATAACGCCTGAATTCTGGCCACAAAAGCGTCAGAGAAACCAAACTTTGACAGGGCCCCCCACATAAAATGCCAGCTGACCCTGTCAAAAGCCTTCTCTGCGTCGGTCGATAAAAGCGATAGAGGGGTCTTTTTATTATATGAAGCCTGCAGGGAGTGGAGGACTCTAATCGTATTATCCTTAGCTTCTCTCCCTTTGACAAAACCTACTTGATCTGGGTGTATAATCTTAGGTAAAATAGTGTTAAGACGATTTGACAATATTTTAGCATATATCTTTATGTCAATATTTAGAAGCGAAATAGGTCTATAATTACCCGCCAGAGTGCCCGATTTGTCAGCTTTCGGTAAGACTGTAATAGTGGCTTCTAACAAGGAGCTAGAAAGAACCTCACCCTTGTCTACTGAAGTGAACAGTTTATGTAATGGTGAACTTTATTGAGATTGGAGCAACTGGTAAAATTTGTCCGTTAGGCCATCTGGACTGGGAGATTTGCCATTTGGGAGTGCCTTAATAGTGTTTATAATTTCTTGTATCGTTATAGGAGAATCTAGGGTGCGTCTCTCATCTTCTGAAATTTGCGGGGTTTCTACAGTATTAAGATATTGGCCTCTAGTTATCAAAGTCTGGCGGACCTGATCCGACAGTGCGGATCAGGTCCGCCAGACTTCCCTGAATACGGCGAGCAATACGCTCGCCGTATTCAGCATTGCACCAGCAGCTCACAAGAGCTGCTGGTGCAACGCCGCTCCCTGCAGACTCGCGGCCAATGGGCCGCCAGCAGGGGGTGTCAATCAACCCGATCATACTCGATCGGGTTGATTTCCGGCGATGTGTGTCCGCCTGCTCAGAGCAGGCAGACAGGTTATGGAGCAGCGGTCTTTGTGACCGCTGCTTCATAATTGGTGTTTCTGGCGAGCCTGCGGGGCTTGATACATATGCCCCATTGTGTTATATTACTGAGTGCCTCTTGAGATATATTGGGGTTGAGATTGTAAAGTTTGGAATAATAGGATACGAAGGTATCCGCAATGTCTTCATGTTTACTGACTAAGCTACCTGAAGGATGTAAAATCGACCTAATAAAAAAGTTGTATTTTTGTTTTTTAAGTAATCTAGCCAAAAGACGTCCTGCTTTGTTACTTTCTGCAAACAATTTGGCTTTAGTAGTAAGAGCCCTCAAATGTGCGTTCTGGATTAAAAACTTATTAAGACAGTCTCTTGCTAGGGTGAGTTCTGAGAGCTTTTGAGCAGAAGTCAGGTCAGCCTTGTGTGTCCTGTCCGCCGCATTTAAGCTTTCAGTCAGAGATACGAATTGAGCCGATCTCAAGTTTCGTAATTTAGCCGTATGTTTTATAAGATATCCCCTAATATAGCACTTATATGTTTCCCAGTTATTCACAGCAGATGTGTCTTCTGGTTTATTAATTAGGAAAAACTCGTCAGTTGCTTTTGTTAATTCCTCTAGCGTTTCCTGGCTTGCTAGAATGGACTCATCTAGCTTCCAATTTAGAGTATTTTTAGGTCTAGTGGACCAATGAAAAATAGATATGACCATGCTATGGTCAGACCAAGGTGTGTGTGTTATTTTTGATTGTATTAGGTCAGTTAAGAGCGCCTGACTACACATTATATAATCTAGTCGGGAGTAAGAGTGCTGGGGGTGAGAAAAGAATGTGTAATCTTTCTGTGTGGGATGTGCTAATCTCCAGGTATCAAACAAGGAGATAGAATGTAGAGCAGCGCAATTAGCTTTCAACATTTTATTGCTAAGGTAAGATTTCCCAGTTGAATTATCTAAGGTAGGGTGCATGGTGAAATTAAAATCACCCCCTAGGATGATTGGGCCTTTGGAAATGTCCAATATTGCATTAATGATTGACTTATAGAAGAAGGGTGTGGGTCTATTTGGAGCATAAACATTGGCTAAAGTGATCAGGGTACCATAGTAAAGCCCAACCAAAATCAGAATTCTGCCCTCCTTATCTGAGTACTTCTGAAGAAGTTCAAAAGGGGCATTCCGTTTGATCGATATGCAAACACCATTCTTCCTACTTAAACTTGAACTAAAGAAATGTTTATCGTAGTATCTTGTGGCTAGTTGGGGTTCATTTTGTTTCTTAAAATGGGTCTCTTGTATCATAACTATATCAATGTTCTTTTTATGGAAATCATGGTATGTTATGGAGTGCTTTTCAGCTGAAAGAAACCCTTTCACATTTTGACTCGCTAATGTTAGGGTACTCATCTCAAACTCTAATGTCAGCTGACAGGAGTCACAAGGCGTGTATGTCTCTTTAAGGTTACACAGAGGCCGAAAGACACAGGTCTTTCAGAAAAATAAATAGAGGGATAAGTAAAGGAAAAGAAAAGTTAGAAGAAGGGGGGAGTTAAATTATAGCCTACTGGACAATATGTATTTCTTCGTAACAGACTGCACAACCTAAAAAGGTAGTGGGGAACAGTACTACAATGCAAATAATAACAAACTTGCAAAACTTCCAACAGATGAGGCAGGTTAACAAACCGGGGACCTGCATATATCATTAATATAACATTCAGCAAAGTCTTAAACAAACCAATCTAGACTTATATTAACTAGAGCGTATTATCCCGTATATACCGGGGTTGCACTTCTAACAGAGGGTACATATAAAAACAGTACAGAGGTTATGCAAAGTTAAGCTAACATTTTCAGAGCATAATTACTACCGTCTTATCAAAGCAATCTGACCTGCTAAAAATTGTCAATAGCATACCAAATCTAGCATGATCGTGTGCATTCATCTCGTTCCATCCCAATCCTAAATATAACCAGGCTGGAATGACACTTACGCCTAGCATGATTGGGACGAACAATTCGAAGGCGCCATGATTTGTGATTTTAATAACAGAGGGATAATAATACTCCCTACCTAATCAGCATTTATTATCACAAACAGTTTCCTTCAATATAGTAAACTCTTAACATCTATTTTTAGAGCGTTGTACTAGTTCCTATAATTATAGCTGAGATCTTCATGAAATTAAAACAGAATATCTACATAATAACTAACATACTCTATGTTACTGCTGGTCAGGAGATACAAATGATTCCCTGCCCCCGGCCTGCACCGCCCAAATCCAAAACACTCTTGGTCTAACATGCAGCCTGGGGCCAATGCATAATGGGCCATGCAGATCGGGGACCCGGATATCCAGACAACGAGACATCAAACACAGGATCAAAATTTAAAAATAGAGCAACGATTTAGAGCTTATAGGCTAAATGAAACTATAAAGGAACAAATGAGAAACACTGCGATTCTTTAAAGAGAGAAAAAACCTTCTTTAATAATAATCCTTATTTACAAAAATATGCTCACAGATGGCAGTAGGCTTAAAAAGAAAAATTTTCAGGCAGTACATGTTCAGGAACCAGTCTGTCCTACATGTTTCGGTAGTTCCTTAATCATGAACATAACTGATTACCCCTACTTCCTGCCTTAAATACCTGAAACTATCTCCCTATTGGGTCCTCAATATCACAGAATTAACCCTTTCATTCCCTTCCTTATATTTGATTCCTATGTGCTTAATTTTCACCCTATGTTTATCTGGGTAAATGTTCATTATATCTTATGCTATCTATTCATTATGTTGAGCCCAGTCATGTTAGTACTAGTAACAAGAAACACTACTTGGGATTCATAGCAATAACATTTGAGTGTAAAAATTAGTTGGTTTACTATCTATTTCCCTCATATTAAGTGTAATCTGTTTCATACTTGTGTACTATCTCTGGACAGTGCATTTAAATTGACATTATGATATGTAGATGCCCCCTAATCAATAAAGAGACCTCTATACTCATTTACTGTAATAAACAGCGGGTTGCACAGGAGGACAATATGCTATTATCTTTTCCAAAATTTAATGACATCCCCCTCGATATTGAAGCCCTGTGGTCTCCTTGTCTTTAATTTAAAAATCCAGAAGGCTTCACGTAGCATTAGCCTCGCTGCTCTATCCCCTCCCCTTGGGGGGGTTTTGGACACACTCTATAATCTGCCACAAGAGCATTGTTACATCGCCCCCGTGAACAGATATAAAATGTTGTGAAACGCCTGAGCTATCTCTATCGTGGGAAATGTCATTAAGGTGCTCCCTTATCCTAGAGCGTGCTTCCCTAGTCGTGCACCCTACATATTGCCCATTACACGCTGAGCACTCTACTAGATATACGATAAAGGTGGTTCTACAATTTGTGCAATTAGCCAAATTAAAGACCCTATTCGTTGTCATAGATTGAAAAGTAGATGTAACTTTACTGTGCTGGCATGCTATACATTTCGGGAAGTGGCATCTAAAATGCCCCTTAACACTAAGCCAACTACTCACAGGCCTCTCCTTGTCTCTAAGTGCACTAGGTGCCACCATATTACCTATTGTGCATGCTCTTTTGGACACAAAATTACAGCCCTTGGACACATAGTCCTTTAGGCTGTCTTCTGCTGAAAGTAGGGGTAAATGCTTGTTGACTATGGTGGTGATATCTTTAAACTGAGGGCTGTAAACCGTAACCAATGTTGGTCTATTTGGATCATAACCACTTCTCAGTCTGTTTTTGCCCGCTGTCAGTAATGCATCTCTATTCATTCTTCTGACCTCTAGATGGGCTCTATTGATTGTTTTACGCGAATACCCTCTCTCGGCCAGAAGTTGCTTCAAGATTTCACTTTCCTTTATAAAATTGTCCTCCAAGGAGCAGTTCCGTTTGATTCTCATGAACTGCCCCTTGGCCACCCCAAACCCTGTGTGACGGGGATGGTTACTCCTTGCATGAAGCAAGGAGTTGGATGTTATGGGCTTGCGATACAAGGTAGTGGAAACCTTTCCACTAGTTGCATCCCCCTTAAGTTCCACATCCAAGTAAGGTATGGAACTGACTTCTATTTGGGAAGTGAATTCAGGGCCCACTTGTTTCAAATTGATATAATCTACAAAGTCCTGTATCTCTGATGCTTCCCCCACCCAGACAAAAAGGAGATCGTCTATTAACCTTTTATAGGATCTAATCCTATCTCTGAATGGGTTATTATCTCCAAAGACGTGGGACAGCTCCCACCAACCCATAAAAAGGTTGGCGTATGAGGGGGCGAATTTGGCCCCCATCACTGTCCCACGTCTCTGGAGATAATAAGTGTGTTCAAATTTGAAATAATTATGCGTCAGCAAGAATGTAAGGGCCTCCACTATGAATTCAATTAGATCCTCATGATAACTGCTAAAATATTGTAGCATGTATCTGACGGCCTTAATGCCGTGATCATGAGGAATGGCCGAGTAAAGGCCAACCACATCTACAGTCAACCATTTGCAATTCTCATCCCACTCAACGCTATCCATGACCTTGATAAGATGTGTAGTATCCTTGAGGTAGGATGGTAAAGAGTGGATGACTGGTTGCAAAAGGGACTCAACCCAACCTCACAATTTTTCAAAAAGTAACCCTATTCCCAAAACAATCAGTCTACCCTTCACCTCCACCAAGGTCTTATTAACCTTGGGGAGGTGATGGAAAATAGGGATAACTGGTTTTTGCACCATGAGATAGTCAAATATCTCTTGGTCAATGAGTCCCTTCATCAACCCATCATCCAATAGATGCCTCAATTTAACCCCAAACTTCTCTGTGGGATTGTAACTTAGTTCCCTGTACACTCGAGTGTCTGTTAACTGTCGTAGGGCTTCTGCTATATAGTTATCTCTCCCCATCACCACTATACAGCCCCCCTTATCCGCCTGTTTGAAAACTATATCGTCCCTTTTGCCAAGTTGTTCCAATGCTAGCTTTTGACTTAAGCTTAGATTGTTCTTAACCTTATCTTATCACCACCATAGTCAACAAGCATTTAACCATACTTTCAGTAGAAGAAAGCCTAAAGGACTATGTGTCCAAGGGCTGTAATTTTGTGTCCAAAAGAGCATACACGATAGGTAATATGGTGGCACCTAGTGCACTTAGAGACAAGGAGAGGCCTGTGAGTAGTTGGCTTAGTGTTAAGGGGCATTTTAGATGCCACTTCCCGAAATGTATAGAATGCCAGCACAGTAAAGTTACATCTACTTTTCAATCTATGACAACGAATAGGGTCTTTAATTTGTCTAATTGCACAAATTGTAGAACCACCTTTGTCGTAAATCTAGTAGAGTGCTCAGTGTGTAATGGGCAATATGTAGGGTGCACGACTAGGGAAGCACGCTCTAGGATAAGGGAGCACCTTAATG
Organism: Bombina bombina; assembly: GCF_027579735.1. NCBI lineage: Eukaryota > Metazoa > Chordata > Amphibia > Anura > Bombinatoridae > Bombina > Bombina bombina. The sequence continues at coordinate 8,825,899 of NC_069507.1, forward strand.
ACATCTCCCACTATAGAGATAGCTCAGGCCTTTCACAACATTTTTTTTTTTGAAAATAATTTTTTTATTGAAGTTTAAGCATATATCATCTAAACAAATACTCGCCTTAAGGCAAAAGTTACAACAGAGAGAATAATACATTGTCTATACAAAGGCATTATTGGGAAAGCAATATGCACATACAGCAAGATAAAATACATTTCAAGTCTGGTTATGAAGATAGACGATATCTTAGGCGAGATAAAATAGAACTTCTTTTTATATTATCAGCGTATGAACTCCACATTCTAGTAAAATATTACCTAAAACCAAAATATCAGCCTGTGGAGGGTTAACATAAGTACCAGCCACTCTTGGGCCGTGATATATAGGGGGGAGGGGGATATTCAGCGGGTAAGCACCGCTATATGCATAGGAAAAGGGGTGGGGGGGCGGAGCCATATATAAGTGTAAGATTGAGAGAGTCATATATAAATACTCCGTCGATGTATGCCACAATTAAAAGCACTCATATGAGTATGTTATCTTTGCTTCAGCATAGAGTGTTTTTGGACCTGTTTATAAACTAGCTAAATTGTCAAACACCCGGTCATTTGGAGTCTAAGACATAAAAATGAACATATCACGTATATAGTATAACCTATACACTCCTCAGCAGGGGTAGTTAGGGTTATAACGATTGGACATTTAAACTAGATTGTTTAACACCTAGACACCTAAAGTAGTAAGCAGCTTAGTCATATATCTTCAATAATGTGATATAACCGGTATACTAAAAATAACTAATAACAGGGAGGGTTAATATTAAACCAAACTGCCTGCTGAGCTAGTAAGGGAAGAAAAGTCTCCCATATAGCAGAGCATTATAACAAACTAAAACCTCAGTCTGAAGTATTCAAACCCATGGGCCCTCATTAGGTTATAGTAGGTCAGATTGAGCAAAAATGGGGGACAGTATCCTAGTAATAGCAAGGCATTAGTAAAAGATCAGTATTGTAAAGCTTCAAGTATTTGTGGGTATTGCAGGTATATATATTAGTAAAAATACAGACAGTCCCACCAAGTCTAGGGAGTCCCCTTGCACAAATAACAATGTATAAAAACAATATAAGTAAATGTATGAGCATGTTATTTCTGCTTCAGCGCGGGGTGTCTATAAACCTGAATATAAACATATAAACTAGTTAGATTGTCAAGGACGTGGTCACGACTAAGACGTGCATATGAGTACATCACTTATATAAAGAGCATAGTGAGTAGTAATTTGTAACAAAAGCTAAGGGTAGCCTTTAAAAGAGCATATGTATGTAGATCAAGTGCCAAGGGCAACTAAAGGGCTATTATAAACATCTATGCTAAAAATATAAATTTTTAAATGTAGGCGGAATGGAATATAGAATAATTACTTTTAGACCAAGGGGAGCCTAATTGGATATATCTTAGATGTATAGTTAGATATTATACATAGTAAATGGAGTCTTGTGCTCAGCAATTTGGGAGTGAAGTACCACCTATAGACATACTCCAGAACAGCAAGACACATAGCTTATGGCCAGAGAAAACCACTGGGATAGAAGTTAGCTAAACTTAAAACACAAAACAGATTAACTTACATGTAAAGGGGAACAGAAGTTTGTCCCAATGTGAGAATATGCGGTAAAACAGTGTAAGAGGATAGCAGTCCTTCAGGCTCAATACATTTTCTAGGGTTTTTTTAGACACTACCTGAGTTGTATAGAGCAATTCAATAAAAGCTAGCAATGTAGGCTAACTACAGGGAATCATAGATATCAGCCTCAATAGTTTTACAGACCCTATATCTTTTTTGTGTGTAATGTAACAGGTATTTATCTAAATGCCTATTAGTTCTAGAAGGGGATCATTAAATAAAGTATTCACATGTTTAAATTAGTAATAAAATAGTAATATTGTCTCAGATACAACATGAGACAAAAGGATAAGATGCAATACTCTATTCTATAAGTTGGACACCATTCAGTATTATATACTTAAGAAGACTACTATGCCTATGTGATTATGTTGTTTTCTATATTCTCACATACATAAGATGACTTGAAGGGTTTAGCGTCTAAGCGCAAATTTTCCAGCTCGCACTGGTATAGTGCAACATATCAAGGAGAAGTGTCTCTGCAATAATATTTATAAGAATTGTCTCTATGTAGATATCTATAGCCAAACAGTTGAGATAAGGTTCAAGCTAATACTTCCTCTTAGTAATATGAGATTAAGGTAATAACATAACATTTTGAGGGATAAATGTTACTGAGGTATATCTGCTATGATATAAGGTCTTACAAGGCAAACTGTGCAAGCTGACAACCTGACCATAATATGGAGAATACCGGTATCTATATATATTGAATGCCAGGTATTTTTATGTAGGGGGAGCCAAGAGGAAACGAGTTCTATTTAGGTTAAAACCATAACTAGTATGAATGCTTGATTAGGTATATCAAGATATATGTATAAGATACCTAGGGATATAAGTGCCTGTCAGAATAACTCTCCTGACGTCCAAACTAACATTGTGTAAATACACAGCATTCAGTATCATGAACCTTGTACAGGTTTGTAAGTTATAAACTAATATAAGGGAGAGAATAGCAAGATGGATTATAACACAGGAATGACATGACTGGCAGTTTATAGTTTGTCCCAGAGTTAGAGAAGGGTATGTTAGGAGCATCAAAATTCATTCATCTCGTAGCAAGCTGTTTAAAGCAAGACAAAAGGTCATCTGGTTAAGCCACTAGATCTGTCCTGTAATCATCGGAGATCTCACCCGATTCCAACCTTTAAGGTGCTGGACCTGTACCTGTGATTGCAAACAAATAGACAAGGAATAGTCCCAACCGATAGCCAAATCAGTAAGATCCTGTCATGTGCAGGGAGTAGTTGGCAAGTTGCAGTGAGATGATGGCCGCTAGCGTGGTAAGTGATGTGCGGTGTCAGCCTTCCGTGAAGTATCGGGGCCAAGAACTTACCCATGGATACGTTGGTTACAGAGGAAGCCGGGTAGACATGGGTGCTGGGGTGCTCCATAGGTAGCAATCGCCTGCTATCCGGCATATAAGTAAGCACATGTGTCTCGGGCGCGGTCACTTTACCAGAAGCAGACAGAAAGCCAGCAGAGGTGGAGGTCTCCAATCCGAGGTCAGTAGTTTCTCTCTCAGTGTACACTGCAAGCTGTGCACACCTCGCTGTTAAGACAAGTGGTGACCGCATTAGAGTAGAGGGATCCTTATCTGACGCTACAGTATCTTGCACAGATGGTACAAGCTGCGCGACGCCATTTGCCATGCTGATCTGTTTGATGGAAATTTGTAGGTCAGTGAAATTATTGTCCATCTTACGAGCCAGCTCGAGTATCATGGAATGTAGTGATGCGTGTAGACTCTCCATCCTGTAGAATGAAATCTTTATCTCAGTTGAGTATAAATCTAGAACCGCTTCTCCTTCCTTTAGTAGCAGGTCTGTTATAGGCCCCAAAAGCCTGGGTATTTCCCGGCTAAAAGAGGCAAGCAAAAGTTCTACCTCTGTGCCAGTTCCCCCAATGCTGCAGAAAACGTCCTGCCTTAGCCAGTACGTTAGCCTAGCCTTTGAGGCTAATTTCAGAGGGTTAGTCCAATATTCACCTTTATATTTAATAAAATATAGCAGGAGCTCTCCTAAGCACGTCTTCCCTGTTTGGCTGCTGGCTCCGCCCCCCCTTTCACAACATTTTATATCTGTTCACGGGGGCAATGTAACAACGCTCTTGTGGCAGATTATAGAGTGTGTCCGAAACCCCCCAAGTGGAGGGGATAGAGCAGCAAGGCTAATGCTACGTGAAGCCTTCTGGATTTTTAAATTAAAGACAAGGAGACCACAGGGCTTCAATATCGAGGGGGATGTCATTAACTTTTGGAAAAGATAATAGCATATTGTCCTCCTGTGCAACCCGCTGTTTATTACAGTAAATGAGTATAGAGGTCTCTTTATTGATTAGGGGGTATCTACATATCATAGTGTCAATGTAAATGCACTGTCCAGAGATAGTACACAAGTATGAAACAGATTACACTTAATATGAGGGAAATAGATAGTAAACCAACTAATTTTTACACTCAAATGTTATTGCTATGAATCCCAAGTAGTGATTCTTGTTACTAGTACTAACATGACTGGGCTCAACATAATGAAGAGATAGCATAAGATATAATGAACATTTACCCAGATAAACATAGGGTGAAAATTAAGCACATAGGAATCAAATATAAGGAAGGGAATGAAAGGGTTAATTCTGTGATATTGAGGACCCAATAGGGAGATAGTTTCAGGTATTTAAGGCAGGAAGTAGGGGTAATCAGTTATGTTCATGATTAAGGAACTACCGAAACATGTAGGACAGACTGGTTCCTGAACATGTACTGCCTGAAAATTTTTGTTTTTAAGCCTACTGCCATCTGTGAGCATATATTTGTAAATAAGGATCATTATTAAAGAAGGTTTTTTTTCTCTTTAAAGGATCGCAGTGTTTCTCATTTGTTCCTTTACGTTACCTTTTGCACACTGCTTGATCCTTGGAGCCAGAGGACGGAGCTGAAAAGGATTTTCTGACGCTGAGGCTGCCCGGTTTCCTGCAGGATTCACAGACGGTTGGAGGCTACGGATGCCCAGTAGGGACGCATTGGCGTCTGACGTCACACGCCGAGGAGTGCATTCTGGCGGAGCAGGGGAGCAGACCAACTTGAGGTTGCGGCGGAGGATCCCGGCTTATGGTCAACACACATGAGCTTGGTGCAGCCCGGATTAGGAGACAGAGCAAGCGGCTAGCCTGGGATTACAGAGGCCGGAGGCATGGCAGATCAGGTGAGCGATCCGCATTGATTGTGAATGTCTCCCACAATATCTGAGGCTTGAAGGCCCATTAAAGTAAAACACAAGTGGAAGTTGATTACCATAACTGAAGGGACCACTGCATACTGGGGGAGCTTTGAAGTATAGCTGTAACAGTGTCATATGGAAAGGACTTCCTTATCCTTAAGCACAACCCTAGAAGTCCATAGAGGGAACTTTTGTTTTATGGTCATTGTAAATGAAACTATGTCAAACATTAAATATATGAACATCAACATTAAATAGTTGGGTTTTGGGTTAGTCTGTATTTCACCAATCACAGCGAATCATTTACAGTCAATATACTTGCCGCGCTTATTATAGCTGCATCAATCCTGCACTTATCGATGTGATCCCCAAAACAAAGTGTGTCTATTTTGTTTCAAAATTTATCTGACAAAAGCAGACATTAATGAAAGTACCTATAAATAGAAAAGGAGGACACAGCATAATCATCCTGGTTGTGATGAACTACCGTCCACTGAGCCAATCTGTTTCCGTTTGAGTTGAGTAGTCGTTTTTTCCGGCCAAGGTTTCCTCTGTGGTTTTGGAGCTGACCGTTCTGTCAGAAGGTTTTGTAGTGGTTGCCCAGAATCCTTGTTTGGGGCAGAAATTCCCATCATATTACAAAACTTATCAATGTCAAAAAGAGATCTGCATTCACATTGATTCCCATTCTTTGTGGAAATTACTGAGGTGGGAAATCCCCATCTATATGGGATCTTTAACTGACGTAAGTGGAGAATTAGGACCGAAAAGTCTCTCCTTTTTTGTAAGGTTCTTGCAGACAAGTCTTGAAAGATCTGAATACGACTGCTTTGGTACGCCACTACTTGTTGTTTCCTGGCTAGATTGTATATGTCTTCCCTATGGTGGTAGTTCTGAAATCGAACAATAATATCTCTGGGTGGGGAATCTGCATCTGGCTTTGGACGCAAAGCCCTATGTGCTCTATCCAGAATGATATTAGGTAACTCCATATTTCCTGCACCAGCCATGTCCGTAAAAAGACCTTGTAGGAACTCTTGTATTTCATTACTTTGTACCGTCTCGGGTATCCCTCGAAAAATCGCAAATTATTGCGTCTAGTACGATTTTCGAGGTCATCTAGCTTATCCTCCAGGTCTACAGAGTGCTGTTGTTGATATGTTACCTTGGAGGATAACTCTGCAATTTTTTGGGAGAATACAAACTCATGTTCCTCTAATGAGTCGACTCTGCGGCCTAAGTCTGTAATGTCCTTTTTTAATTCTGCACATTCTTTTTTATACATGACTTGACCTGATCGATTAAGTCTTCCATAGCCCTATAGGTTATTGGTGGGTCATCATCTTTATCATTGGCCCCAGGGGACGTGCTCCTGGAATCATCAGAACCATCCTCCCTGTCCTCTTCAACGTTAGAATGCAGGGATGTAGATCCAATTTTATGCTTGTTCTTTTCCGCCTGCTTAAAAAAGGCACTGACCACCTCCTGAGATTTTTGTGGTGTTTTTTGCACCTTATCAGTTTTTGCTGCTCTTTTCTGTGACATTTTGAGGATTCCGTGGATCTATATGAAAGCTGGTTACACCTTAATCTAATAAACCCCACTCCCCAGGAGGTTTGCTCTCACAGAGCGATCGCGGAAAAGGGGAAGAGGATATGACCGGTTGGCACAAAGTACAACGGGAAAAGGAGGGGAAGTAGGGCTGGTTATGGTGTCTTATCAGATGTTATATGCTCTATATAGATATCTCAAAAGTCAGGCAATATGGACTTTTCTTCCACTGTTATAAATATGAAGGAGGTTATGGCCAAATAGAATCTGGTGTTCTCAGGTTTTCAGAGAAAAGAAGTGGCAACCAACGAGGCCAGGCGCAAGACCCCTTTGCTGAATTGATATATTTTATTCCACCATAGTCCTGTTAGATGTATTTTAAATGTAAACAGAAAGGAGCCCTTAAATACAAAGTTCAGTATGCTGTACTGTTTGTGGGACCAGCTGCAGGTTAGTATTCAAATATGTCCCCTTATGAGCAATAGTATGAGATCTCTGGCATAGATGGCCTAATTAATAGACTGGTCACCGGTATAAATGCCGGTTTGTCATCACAAAAGCTTGCAAGCAAACAACTGCATTATTACTGCGTTATAATCCACCAAGAAGCAAATCGTTTTAACTTAATTTATACAAAGTAGTTCTGAGGTGAAAAGTTCTGCATGAGGTTTCTTGCACAATTAGTCCTGCAACATGCCACAATTTACTCCATCCAATTATCACAGTGCATGCAATGGTGACCTTTCTAAATGGCTCTATAGAACAGGCTAATAAATTCCAGCCCTTATACACGGATTTCCTTAAATGTAAGATGTGTTTATATCTCCCTGAGCTCGTATATTGTCAAGGCAGATTTTTATTTGAATTGTCCACATAAACATCGACATTGATAACCGTTTCTTTGTTAATCTTACCGATGTAGCAGGCTGGCCTGTGAAAGACGTCACACACACTCCGGAGTGGAGCCCCGACCCTCCGGAGCGTTACCAAGCTCCACAGTGTGTCAAGTGAGCACTTCAGTGAATACTTTAGATGGCGATTTGCATCGTTGGATATTGGTAAGCCAGGATTTTCCGCCAAATAGTAGGTGAGATATGAGGTATAGCCTTCCGTATTTGAGCAGTCTCCCTCTTGCTGCGTCACTCTACTTAGGCCTCTGCACCATGTCCTGTAGATAATCTCCACCTCCGTTCTCCGATAACAGTCTTGAGTGAGATCTGTGTACTCCGGTCACTTTCATACATCTAGTTATGTTCTCTGATTATCAAATAAGCTGAATGAAGTCGAGTAGGTACTCATAATACCCGGTCTGCTGCTAGAGCCTTAATGTGTTGCAGCCATTTTAATCGACCGCTCGCTCCGCCTGAGATTATTAAAATTTTATCACCCAGCCAGCACTGATGACAACCCAAGGGGGCATATGTATCAAGCTCCAAATGGAGCTTGATGCCTGTGTTTCTGGCGAGCCTGCAGGCTGATTGACACCCCCCAGCTGGTGGCCCATTGGCCGCGAGTCTGCAGAGGGCGGCATTGCACCAGCAGCTCTTGTGAGCTGCTGGTGCAATGCTGAATACGGCGAGCGTATTGCTCGCCGTATTCAGGGAGGTCTGTCGGACCTGATCCGCACTGTCGGATCAGGTCCGACAGACCTTGATAACTAGAGGCCAAGGTGTTTATTGATACATGATGCCAATGTGAATTAGGAAATCAGAGCAGCAGATCGTTTTATCTGTGGATTTTCCTGCCATGAAGAAGAACAAAACTGTTCATTGGTGACTTGAGAGGCGACTCAGACGAGGCAATGGCGGCAGAGCAAAGGCAGTTACCCACACCACGGCTGTGCTTGCTAAAACCTCTTCACAAACTAGAAAGGTCCTCTCTGGCTATCTCAGTGCAGCTGCTGCTACACCTGGATGAGAGGTTAGTGGAGGCTCTTTTGCAGCGCTGGCTAAACCCTAAAATACAGTGGGACTTCCTATGACACTGACACATTTTAGGTAGCAGCTAAAACTTTAACAGACGACTGTCAGTTTAGCATCATCTTGGTTCTTCATGCTGATGTATTGCTACCCAGTCTGTAAAGATGCTCACTGATCTCTTTATATAGCAGCATATTAACTGGGTGCCAGTTTTTCATTCCTTTACCGTGGATATTTATTGTACATAGACAGGATAGTGAGTGTGTAATCCTGTTCTATAATGAAGCCTGCTACTGTGTAATTATTTGCACATGGGGAAGTTAGCCCTTGTTATGTGATGAGACTGTAGGTGGAGGTACCACTGCTATTCCTCATGGGTTACTTGTACTGTCCTTTACAGACAGCATTTATAAGCACCCTGCCTCTTGGAGACCTCAGTTCTGTAAATATTGTCTTTATGATATCTGTCATATGAAGTGTATATGGAGGCCTGGCTTTTATTGCAAGTTGTCACACACAGACACACATACACATACATACACACACACACAGACATACACACACATACATACACACACACAGAAACATACATACATACACGCACACACAGACACATACATACATACACAGACACATACATACACGCACACACAGACACATACATACATACACGCACACACAGACACATACATACATACACAGACACATACATACATACACGCACACACACACACACAGGCACATACATACATACATACACAGACACATACATAGACACACACAGCCTGCTGACCTAACACCGACCTCACCAGTCTCACTAAGTGTAATAGTTTCACTCAGACTCAGTCAGATAATGAATACTGCCATGAAAACATTTTTTTTCCTTTCATGAAATTCAGATACAACATAAAATTTTAAATATATTTTCAAATTACTTATATGATCAAATGTTTCATTTTCTTTGTGTCCTTTGTTGAAGCAGCAGCAATGTTCTACTGGGAGCTAGCGAAACATATTGGTGAGCCAATAACAAGAGGGATTTATTTGTATCTGACAATTTTCAGCTAAATCCCAGTAGTCCATTGTTGCTCTTACCTACCTAGGTATGCTTTTCAACAAATGACAGCAAGTGAATTAAGCAAATTAGATAATAGAAGTAAATTGTGATGGTGTTTACAACTGTATGTTCTATCTCAGTGTTTTTCAACCAGTGTGCCGTGGCACACTAGTGTGCCGTGAGAGATCCTCAGGTGTGCCACGGCAGACTGACAACAGTGTGACATATTTTTTAAACTTTGCTTGTTTTTTACTCCCAGTGCAGGGGTAGTTTGTAGGAGGCATTGCATAACAGCACAATACATACAGTATGTGTGTGTTTGTGTATATATATATATATATGCTGTATTAGGCTACAATGTGTGATTTTTTTTCAATTTTGGGATGGTGGTGTGCCACGGGATTTTTTAATGTAAAAAAGTGTGCCACGGCAAAAAAAAGGTTAAAAATCACTGTTCTATCTGAATAATTAAAGATTCATTTTGACTTTACTCTCCCTTTAAAAACATAATTTATGTTTACCTGATAAATTTATTTCTCTTGTGGTGTATCCAGTCCACGGATCATCCATTACTTGTGGGATATTCTCCTTCCCAACAGGAAGTTGCAAGAGGATCACCCACAGCAGAGCTGCTATATAGCTCCTCCCCTAACTGCCATATCCAGTCATTTGACCGAAGACAAACAAAGAAAGGAGAAACCATAGGGTGCAGTGGTGACTGTAGTTTAAAATGAAAAAATACCTGCCTTAAAATGACAGGGCGGGCCGTGGACTGGATACACCACAAGAGAAATAAATTTATCAGGTAAGCATAAATTATGTTTTCTCTTGTAAGGTGTATCCAGTCCACGGATCATCCATTACTTGTGGGATACCAATGCCAAAGCTAAAGTACACGGATGAAGGGAGGGACAAGGCAGGTACTTAAACAGAAGGTACCACTGCCTGTAAAACCTTTCTCCCAAAAATAGCCTCCGAAGAAGCAAAAGTATCAAATTTATAGAATTTTGAAAAGGTATGAAGCGAAGACCAAGTCGCCACCTTGCAAAATCTGTTCAACAGAAGCCTCATTTTTAAAGGCCCATGTGGAAGCCACAGCTCTAGTAGAATGAGCTGTAATCCTTTCAGGAGGCTGCTGGCCAGCAGTCTCATAAGCTAAGCGGATTATATTACTTAGCCAAAACGAAAGAGAGGTTGCTGAAGCCTTTTGGCCTCTCCTCTGTCCAGAGTAGACAACAAACAAACCAGATGTTTGACGAAAATCTTTAGTAGCTTGTAAATAATACTTTAAAGCACGAACCACGTCAAGATTTTGTAATAGACGTTCCTTCTTTGAATAAGGATTAGGACACAATGATGGAACAACAATCTCCTGATTGATATTCTTATTAGAGCTACCTTATCTGCATGGAAAATCAGATAAGGAGAATCACATTGTAAGGCAGATAACTCGGAACTCTACGAGCCGAGGAAATAGCTACCAAAAAAAGAACTTTCCAAGATAAAAGTTTGATATCTATGGAATGAAGAGGTTCAAACGGAACCCCCTGAAGAACTTTAAGAACCAAATTTAAGCTCCAAGGTGGAGCAACAGGTTTAAACACAGGCTTGATTCTAACTAAAACCTGACAAAATGCCTGAACGTCTGGAGCATCCGCCAGACGCTTGTGCAAAAGAATAGACAGCACAGAAATCTGTCCCTTTAAGGAACTAGCTGACAATCCTTTCTCCAATCCTTCTTGGAGAAAAGATAATATCCTGGGAATCCTGACCTTACTCCATGAGTAGCCCTTGGATTCACACCAATAAAGATATTTACGCCATATCTTATGATAGATTTTCCTGGTGACAGGCTCTCGTGCCTGAATTAAGGTATCAATGACTGACTCGGAGAAACCTTGATAAAATCAAACGTTCAATCTCCAGGCAGTCAGCCTCAGAGAAATTAGATTTGGATGGTTGAAAGGACCTTGAAGTAGAAGGTCTTGTCTCAGCGGCAGAGTCCATGGTGGAAAGGATGACATGTCCACCAGATCTGCATACCAAGTCCTGCGTGGCCACACAGGCGCTATCAAGATCACTGATGCTCTCTCCTGCTTGATTTTGGCAATCAGACGAGGGAGCAGAGGAAACGGTGGAAACACATAAGCCAGGTTGAAAGACCAAGGTGCTGCTAGAGCATCTATCAGCGTCGCCTTGGGATCCCTGGACCTGGATCCGTAACAAGGAAGCTTGGCGTTCTGGCGAGACGCCATGAGAACCAGTTCTGGTTTGCCCCAACGATGAATCAATTGTGCAAACACCTCCGGATGGAGTTCCCACTCCCCCGGATGAAAAGTCTGATGACTTAGAAAATCCGCCTCCCAGTTCTCTACACCTGGGATATGGATAGCTGATAGGTGGCAAGAGTGAATCTCTGCCCAGCGAATTATCTTTGAGACTTCTAGCATCGCTAGGGAACTCCTTGTTCCCCCTTGATGGTTGATGTAAGCCACAGTCGTGATGTTGTCTGACTGAAATCTGATGAACCTCATTGTCGCTAGCTGAGGCCAAGCCTGAAGAGCATTGAATATCGCTCTCAGCTCCAGAATGTTTATTGGAAGGAGTGTCTCCTCCTGAGTCCACAATCCCTGAGCCTTCAGGGAGTTCCAGACTGACCCCCAGCCTAGAAGGCTGGCATCTGTCGTTACAATTGTCCAATCTGGCCTGCGAAAGGTCATACCTTTGGACAGATGGACCCGATATAGCCACCAGAGAAGAGATTCCCTGGTCTCCTGATCCAGATTTAGTAGAGGGGACAAATCTGTGTAATCCCCATTCCACTGACTGAGCATGCAGAGTTGCAGCGGTCTGAGATGTAGGCGTGCAAACGGCACTATGTCCATTGCCGCTACCATTAAGCCGATTACTTCCATACACTGAGCCACTGAAGGGCGAGAAGTGGAATAAAGAACACGGCAGGAATTTGGAAGTTTTGATAACCTGGATTCTGTCAGGTAAATCCTCATTTCTACAGAATCTATTAGAGTTCCCAGAAAGGAGACTCTTGTGAGAGGGGATAGAGAACTCTTTTCTTCGTTCACCTTCCACCCATGCGACCTCAGAAATGCCAGAACTATGTCCGTATGAGACCTGGCAATTTGGAAATTTGACGCCTGTATCAGGATGTCGTCTAAATAAGGAGCCACTGCTATGCCCCGCGGTCTTAGGACCACCAGAAGTGAACCCAGAACCTTCGTAAAGATTCTTGGGGCTGTAGCTAATCCAAAGGGAAGAGCTACAAACTGGTAATGCCTGTCTAGGAAGGCCAACCTGAGAAACCGATGATGATCTTTGTGTATCGGAATGTGAAGATAAGCATCCTTTAAATCCACTGTAGTCATATATTGACCCTCCTGGATCATAGGTAGGATGGTACGAATAGTCTCCATCTTGAATGATGGAACTCTGAGGAATTTGTTTAAGATTTTGGTCTGAAGGTTCCCTCTTTTTTGGGAACCACAAACAGATTTGAGTAAAATCCCTGTCCCTGTTCCTCTTTTGGAACTGGATGGATCACTCCCATAACTAGGAGGTCTTGAACACAGTGTAAGAATGCCTCTCTCTTTATCTGGTTTACAGATAATTGTGAAAGGTGAAAACTCCCTTTTGGAGAAGCCTTGAAGTCCAGAAGATATCCCTGGGATACAATTTCCAACGCCCAGGGATCCTGGACATCTCTTGCCCAAGCCTGGGCGAAGAGCGAAAGTCTTCCCCCTACTAGATCTGTTACCGGATAGGGGGCTGATACTTCATGCTGACTTAGGGGCAGCAGCAGGCTTTTTGGCCTGCTTACCTTTGTTCCAGGTCTGGTTAGGTCTCCAGACCGACTTGGACTGGGCAAAAGTTCCCTCTTGTTTTGCATTAGAGGAAGCTGATGCCGTACTCGACTTGAAGTTTCGAAAGGCACGAAAATTAGTCTGTTTGGCCCTTGATTTGGACCTATCCTGAGGAAGGGCATGACCTTTTCATCCAGTGATATTAGAAATGATCTCCTTCAAACACGGCCCGAATAGGGTTTGCCCCTTGAAGGGAATGTTAAGCCGCTTAGACTTTGAAGTAACGTCAGCTGACCATGATTTAAGCCATAGCGCCCTGCGCGCTTGTATAGCAAAACCAGAATTATTAGCCATTAGTTTAGTCAAATGAACAATGGCATCAGAAACAAAAGAATTGGCTAGCTTAAGTGCTCTAAGCTTGTCAAGTATGTCATCCAATGGGGTCTCTACCTGTAAAGCCTCTTCCAGAGACTCAAACCAGAAAGCCGCAGCAGCAGTGACTGGGGCAATGCATGCAAGGGGCTGTAGAATAAAACCTTGTTGAATAAACATTTTTTTTTTTTTTTAAAGGTAACCCTCTAACTTTGTATCCATTGGATCTGAGAAAGCACAACTGTCCTCGACAGGGATAGTAGTACGCTTAGCTAGGGTAGAAACTGCTCCCTCCACCATAGGTACTGTCTGCCATAAGTCCCATGTGGTGGCATCTATTGGAAACATTTTCTTAAAAATAGGAGGGGAAGAGAACGGCACACCTGGTCTATCCCATTCCTTAGTAATAATTTCTGTAAACCTTTTAGGTATTGGAAAAACATCAGTGCACACCGGCACTGCATAGTATTTGTCCAAACTACACAATTTTTCTGGCACTGCAATTGTATCACAGTCATTCAGAGCAGCTAAAACCTCCCTGAGCAACACGCAGGTGTTCAAGCTTAAATTTAAATGTAGAGATATCAGAATCAGGTTGAATCTTTTTCCCTGAGTCAGAAACATCACCCACAGAAAGAAGCTCGCCTACCTCAGCTTCTGTATATTGTGAGGGAGTATCAGACATAGCTCTTAAAGCGGCAGTATGCTCTGTATTTCTTCTAACTCCAGAGCTGTCTCGCTTTCCTCTAAACCCAGGTAGTCTGGAAAATACCGCTGACAGGGTATTATCCATGACCGCCGCCATGTCTTGTAAAGTAAACGCTATGGGCGCACTAGATGTACTTGGCGCCATTAGAGCATGAGTCCCTTGAGCGGGAGTCAAAGGGTCTGACACGTGGGGCGAGTTAGTCGGCATAACTTCCCCCTCGTCAGATTTCTCTGGTGATAAAAAATTTTAAATACAGAATATGATCTTTATTACTTAAAGTGAAATCAGTACATTTGGTACACATTCTAAGAGGGGGTTCCACCATGGCTTCTAAACATAATGAACAAGAAGTTTCCTCTATGTCAGACATGTTTAAACAGACTAGCAATGAGACCAGCAAGCTTGGAAAACACTTTAAATCAAGTTAACAAGCAAAAAATAAAAACGGTACTGTGCCTTTAAGAGAAACAAATTTTGTCAGAATTTGAAAAACAGTGAAAAAAAGCAGTAAATCAAACAAAATGTTTACAGTGTGTATAATAAGCTAACAGAGCATTGCACCCACTTGCAAATGGATGATTAACCCTTTAGTTAAAAAAACGGATCAAAAAAACGATATAGACGTTTTTTAACAGTCACACCAAACTGCCACAGCCTTGCTGTGGGCCTACCTTCCCCAACAAACGATTTTGGAAAGCCTAAGAGCCCTTGAGAGAGGTCCTATAGAATTCAGGGGACTCCTGGAGGAAGCTGGATGTCTCAGTCTGTAAAAATTACTGCGCAAAAAAGCACTAAATTAGACCCCTCCCACTCATAGTAACACAGTGGAAAGCCTCAGGAAACTGTTTCTAGGCAAATTTAAGCCAGCCATGTGGAAAAAAACTAGGCCCCAATAAAGTTTTATCACCAAAGTATATATAAAAACGTTTAAACATGCCAGCAAACGTTTTATATTGCAAATCTATAAGAGTATTACCTCAGAAAGTAAGCATGATACCAGTCGCTATTAAATCACTGTATTCAGGCTTACCTTACATAAATCTGGTATCAGCAGCATTTTCTAGCATTCACATCTTCTAGAAAAAAATTTAACTGCACATACCTCATAGTAGGATAACCTGCACGCCATTCCCCCGCTGAAGTTACCTCTCTCTTCAGTCATGTGTGAGAACAGCAATGGATCTTAGTTACAACCTGCTAAGATCATAGAAATCACAGGCAGATTCTTCTTCTATTTTCTGCCTGGGACAAAATAGTACAACTCCGGTACCATTTAAAAATAACAAACTTTTGATTGAAGAAAAAAAATAACAGTGTTACACCACTTCTCTCTTACTACCTCCATGCTTGTTGAGAGTTGCAAGAGAATGACTGGGTATGGCAGTTAGGGGAGGAGCTATATAGCAGCTCTGCTGTGGGTGATCCTCTTGCAACTTCCTGTTGGGAAGGAGAATATCCCACAAGTAATGGATTATCCGTGGACTGGATACACCTTACAAGAGAAATGGATTTCTTTAAACCTACCCTGGTGTCAGGTAAAATGGTGACGATTTTATGCTAGATGTATACTTATAGGAAAGATCATGTATGTCTTATTTAAATGAACAGTCTAGTCAAAAATAAACTTTAATGGTTCAGATAGGGCATGTTATTTTAAACAACTTTCCAATTTACTTTTATCATCAATTTTGCTTTGTTCTCTTGGTATTCTTAGTTGAAAGATAAACCTAGGTAGGCTCATATGCTAATTTCTTAGCCCTTGAAGGCGGCCTCTTATCGGAATGCATTTGACAGTTTTTCACAACTAGTTAGTTCATGTGTGCCATATAGATACCATTGTGTTCTCGCACGTGGAGCCACCTAGGAGTCAGCACTGATTGGCTGAAGTGCAAGTCTGTCAAAAGTAATATGATAGTTTAATTTTCTCTTTCTGTCCCTTTAAAAGACCATATAACTCCCTTATCTAAAAGTTTCTTTTCAACAAAGCATCACATGCCCCAGGCTAAAATAAAGGCTCTTTATTTTTATCCTAAAATCCACACTCCAGCTGTCCTCCACCAATATACTGGACAATCTGTGATGACTGGGCACAATGATAGTTAGGTCACATAATGTCCCACCTAACAGCACTACCTTAGCCCCACTGTTGATCCCAACCCATGATGCAGTGGCGTCACTAGGGGGGTGCGGGCCGCACCTGGGTGACACCCTCCAGGGGGTGACACCAAAAAAAATTTTTTAATTTTTTTTTAATTTTATTGAAATTCAAAGAAATACAATGTTGAGATGCATAGATTTTTTTATTAGAGGGGCTGGCATTTGTGAACATTGGTGGGACTGGGGAAGTTGTAGACACACAATTTTTTTGCCCCTTGAGCCAGTGCTGCAATTTCAACAAATAGTTTTCCTGGCTGCTTTTGCTTGTTTGTACTTTGCTTCTCCCCTGCCCAATTTCTCTATGAATGTTGTGGGCATGCCGTGGGGCTTGCAAAGTTGCGCTGCTAGCCTAAACCTGCCTGCCTATGTGTGCTCACTGCTCAGTGACATGTGGAGCAGTGGAGTCACTCACTGCTGTGCTGTCTCTCTAAACGGGAACTGGGAAATCGTGAGGGGATGCCTGGCACCTGACCGCATGACTGTTTGACACTGTCTCTAAAGTGAAGGAGCCTTGTATGATGCCCACCAGACATTTACGGTTACGGTACACTAAGTGCACACTGAACAGGTAGGAGGGCGGGCGGGGGTCTGGGCAGAGTGCAGAGGTGATTGGCCATAAGAAGCGGTAGGCACGCGGCCCGGGGCTGTGCACTGACAGACTTGGAACAGAGTCAGAGAGCAGAATTTTCATAGTTTGCACGCCTAAACCTTTTCTTCAGTGATTTATTTTAGAGTGCTCTGTTTATCTTTCATTTGATGCTCTGCTGAGCCAGGGAGCAGCTCTAGGCATGAGCTTTATAATTAATGCAGTGCAGTTTACATATTTTGTATGTGTGTGTCTGAGTTTTTGTGTGTGTGTGTCTCAGTGTTTTTGTTTGTGTGTCTGAGTGTGTTTCCGAGTGTTTGTGTGTGCATCTGAGTATGTTTTTAAGTGTGTCTGAGTGTTTGTATGTGTGTGTGCCTGTGTTTTTGTGTGTGTTTGCTTTCTGGGGGGGGGGTGACACCATAACTTACCGCACCGGGTGACACCAACCCTAGTGACGCCACTGCCATGATGTATATTTTTGATACATACAAATTAATGATTTTACCTTTAGCTGCCAGTAAGATTTTACAGCTACCCCCTTGTCTGCCCCTCACTACTTTCTGCTCCATATTGTAGTCATGGTGGGGGAGGGGCATATGAGGTGGGAGGTGCAGGTTAGTTAGGTATGTGGAGCAAAGAGGGGGTGGGGGGCCCTGCTACACTTTTGCCCGGAGGCCCTGGTTGGTCTCAGTCCGTCCCTGGTCGCCCTCCCGCATCGCAACACTATTTAAATATTATTATCCCCTAATCTGCTGTCTGCCCACTCCGCTGCTATAATAAACCTATTAACCCCCAAACCTAACCCTAACGTAACCCTTACACCCCCTAACTTAAATATAATTAAAATAAATCTAAATAAAACCTACTATTAATAACTAATTCCTATTTAAAACTAAATGCTTACCTGTAAAATAAACCCTAAGCTAGCTACAATATAACTAATAGTTACATTGTATCTATCTTAGGTTTTATTTTTATTTCACAGCTAAGTTTGTATTTATTTTAACTAGGTAGACTAGTTAGTAAATAGTTATTAACTATTTACTAGCTACCTAGTTAAAATAAATACAAAGTTACCTGTAAAATAAAACCTAACCTGAGTTACACTAACACCTAACATTACAATAAAATTAAATAAATTAAATTAACATAATACATTTACCTAAATTACAAAAAAAAATAAACACTAAATTACACAAAAATAAAAACGAATTACTCCTAATCTAATAGCCCTATCAAAATAAAAAGCCCCCCCCCCCCCCAAAATAAAAAAAACCCTAGCCTACACTAAACTGCCAATGGCCCTTAAAAGGGCCTTTTGCGGGGCATTGCCCCAAAGAAATCAGCTCTTTTACCTGTAAAAAAACATAATTTATGCTTACCTGATACATTTATTTCTCTTGTAGTGTATCCAGTCCACGGATCATCCATTACTTATGGGATATTCTCCTTCCCAACAGGAAGTTGCAAGAGGATCACCCACAGCAGAGCTGCTATATAGCTCCTCCCCTAACTGTCATATCGACCGAAAACAAACAGAGAAAGGAGAAACCATAGGGTGCAGTGGTGACTGTAGTTTAATTAAAATTTAGACCTGCTGTCAGGTCTCCTGTCAGTCATTTCATAGCCCTTCCCACTTTGTCTTTAAGAGTATCCTGTTTCCTGTAAACAAGTGCTTAGTATTGAAACTGCTTCCTAGCAGGTGTATGTGCAGTTGTTTCTTAGGATACAAACCTAACATAATCTCCTTTCTCTAAGCCACTTGGACATCTGAACTAAGGATTAAAACTCCTCTCTACTACTGCAGCATTTATTGGCCCTGCAGTTTCTGAAGCTACATTGGACCGCAACATATTTCACAGCACACCTTCCTATTACAAAATCTTGCGCTCCCTTCTTGCCACAACTCCACTGGCACTTAGTGGTTGTTTCCTGAATACAAGTCAACTTACCAGAAGAAAACCAAAGCAATTACAAAGAGGAAAATTGGATTGTAAAACCGGAACTTAGCCACACCCCCTTTTTGTGACATCACTCTCTGTTCATTCAGCTTCAGTGCAGCCTACTCTGATTCAGTGTGTCAGCAGCCTGTCAGCAAGGAATAGGATTGTTTCCATCTCTACACTATCTGATACAAGGTAACACCTTGCCTGAACTAGCTAACAGAGACTTTGTTTACTATAACACCAGAGCCTTTGTGTTGTTACATTGTGCCCAGATTAACTTTAACCTTTAATAACTTTTCACTGATAGTTAATCTGTATTCATCCACATTGAATACAGAAACTCATTTTATGCAACACTGCAATTGAGATCCAAAACTATAGTCATAATTGTAAGAGTAAACACAGAATATCACACCTGCCTTAAAAGGACAGGGCGGGCCGTGGACTGGATACACTACAAGAGAAATAAATTTATCAGGTAAGCATAAATTATGTTTTCTCTTGTTAAGTGTATCCAGTCCACGGATCATCCATTACTTATGGGATACCAATACCAAAGCTAAAGTACACGGATGATGGGAGGGACAAGGCAGGATTAAGCGGAAGGAACCACTGCCTGAAGAACCTTTCTCCCAAAAACAGCCTCCGAAGAAGCAAAAGTATCAAATTTGGAAAATTTGTAAAAAGTGTGAAGCGAAGACCAAGTCGCGGCCTTGCAAATCTGTTCAACAGAGGCCTCATTTTTAAAGGCCCAGGTGGAAGCCACAGCTCTAGTAGAATGAGCTGTAATCCTTTCAGGGGGCTGATGTCCAGCAGTCTCATAGGCTAGGCGTATTATGCTCCGAAGCCAAAAGGAAAGAGAGGTTTCCGAAGGTTTTTGACCTCTCCTCTGTCCAGAGTAAACGACAAACAGGGTAGATGTTTGACGAAAATCTTTAGTAGCTTGTAAGTAAAACTTCAAGGCACGGACTACGTCCAGATTATGTAAAAGACGTTCCTTCTTTGAAGAAGGATTAGGACACAATGATGGAGCAACAACCTCTTGATTGATATTCTTGTTAGAAACCACCTTAGGTAAAAACCCAGGTTTGGTACGCAGGACTACCTTATCTGCATGAAAATCAGATAAGGAGAATCACATTGTAAGGCAGATAGCTCAGAGACTCTCCGAGCCGAGGAAATAGCCATCAAAAACAGAACTTTCCAAGATAAAAGTTTAATATCAATGGAATGAAGGGGTTCCAACGGAACTCCTTGAAGAACTTTAAGAACCAAGTTTAAGCTCCACGGGGGAGCAACAGGTTTAAACACAGGCTTAATTCTAACCAAAGCCTGGCAAAATGCCTGGACGTCTGGAACCTCTGCCAGACGCTTGTGCAAAAGAATAGACAGAGCAGAAATCTGTCCCTTTAAGGAACTAACTGATAATCCTTTGTCCAAGCCCTCTTGGAGAAAAGACAATATTCTGGGAATCCTAACCTTACTCCATGAGTAATTCTTGGATTCACACCAATAAAGATATTTACTCCATATCTTGTGGTAGATTTTCCTGGTAACAGGCTTTCGTGCCTGTATTAAAGTATCAATGACTGACTCGGAGAAGCCACGCTTTGATAGAATCAAGCGTTCAATCTCCATGCAGTCAGTCTCAGAGAAATTAGATTTGGATGATTGAAAGGACCTTGTATCAGAAGGTCCTGTCTTAGAGGCAGAGTCCATGGTGGAAAGGATGACATGTCCACTAGGTCTGCATACCAAGTCCTGCGTGGCCACGCAGGTGCTATTAGAATCACCGATACTCTCTCCTGTTTGATTTTGGCAATCAGTCGAGGGAGCAGAGGAAACGGTGGAAACACATAAGCCAGGTTGAAGAACCAAGGCGCTGCTAGAGCATCTATCAGCGTCGCTTCTGGGTCCCTGGACCTGGATCCGTAACAAGGAAGCTTGGCGTTCTGGCGAGACGTCATGAGATCCAACTCTGGTTTGCCCCAACGATGAATCAACTGAGCAAACACCTCCGGATGGAGTTCTCACTCCCCCGGATGGAAAGTCTGACGACTTAGAAAATCCGCCTCCCAGTTCTCCACGCCTGGGATATGGATAGCTGACAGGTGGCAAGAGTGGTACTCTGCCAAGCGAATTATATTTGAGACTTCTAACATCGCTAGGGAACTCCTGGTTCCCCCTTGATGGTTGATGTAAGCCACAGTCGTGATGTTGTCCGACTGAAATCTGATGAACCTCAGTGTTGCTGAGGCCAAGCCAGAAGAGCATTGAATATCGCTCTTAACTCCAGAATATTTATTGGATCCCTGTGCCTTCAGGGAATTCCAGACTGCACCAAAACCTAGAAGGCTGGCATCTGTT
Source organism: Bombina bombina (assembly GCF_027579735.1). Lineage (NCBI taxonomy): Eukaryota > Metazoa > Chordata > Amphibia > Anura > Bombinatoridae > Bombina > Bombina bombina. Next base: position 8,847,268 of record NC_069507.1, read on the forward strand.
GTTACAATTGTCCAATCTGGCCTGCGAAAGGTCATACCCTTGGACAGGTGTACCCGAGACAACCACCAGAGAAGAGAATCTCTTGTCTCTTGATCCAGATTTAGCAGAGGGGACAAATCTGTGTAATCCCCATTCCACTGACTCAGCATGCATAATTGCAGCGGTCTGAGATGAAGGCGCGCAAATGGCACTATGTCCATTGCCGCTACCATTAAGCCGATTACCTCCATACACTGAGCTACCGAAGGGCGCGGAATGGAGTGAAGAACACGGCAAGCATTTAGAAGTTTTGATAACCTGGACTCCGTCAGGTAAATTTTCATTTCTACAGAATCTATAAGAGTCCCTAAGAAGGAGACTCTTGTGAGTGGGGATAGAGAACTCTTTTCCTCGTTCACTTTCCACCCGTGCGACCTCAGAAATGCCAGAACTATCTCTGTATGAGACTTGTCAACTTGAAAGCTTGACGCCTGTATCAGGATGTCGTCTAGACACGGAGCCACCGCTATGCCTCGCGGTCTTAGAACCGCCAGAAGTGAGCCCAGAACCTTTGTAAAGATTCTCGGGGCTGTAGCCAACCCGAAGGGAAGAGCTACAAATTGGTAATGCCTGTCTAGAAAGGCAAACCTTAGAAACCGATGATGATCTTTGTGAATCGGTATGTGAAGGTAGGCATCCTTTAAGTCCACTGTGGTCATGTACTGACCTTCTTGGATCATGGGTAGGATGGTCCGAATAGTTTCCATTTTGAAAGATGGAACTCTGAGGAATTTGTTTAAGATCTTTAGATCCAAAATTGGTCTGAAGGTTCCCTCTTTTTTGGGAACCACAAACAGATTCAAATAAAAACCCTGTCCTTGTTCCGTCCGCGGAACTGGATGGATCACTCCCATAACTAGGAGGTCTTGCACACAGCGTAGGAATGCCTCTTTCTTTATCTGATTTGCAGATAGCCTTGAAAGATGAAATCTCCCTTGTGGAGGGGAAGCTTTGAAGTCCAGAAGATATCCCTGAGATATGATCTCCAACGCCCAGGGATCCTGAACATCTCTTGCCCACGCCTGGGCGAAGAGAGAAAGTCTGCACCCTACTAGATCCGTTGCTGGATAGGGGGCCGTTCCTTCATGCTGTCTTAGAGGCAGCAGCAGGCTTTCTGGCCTGCTTGCCTTTGTTCCAGGACTGGTTAGGTTTCCAGGCCTGCTTAGATTGAGCAAAAGTTCCCTCTTGTTTTGAAGCGGAGGAAGTTGATGCTGCACCTGCCTTGAAATTTCGAAAGGCACGAAATTAGACTGTTTGGCCTTTGCTTTGGCCCTGTCCTGAGGAAGGGTGTGACCGTTACCTCCAGTAATGTCAGCAATAATTTCCTTCAAACCAGGCCCGAATAAGGTCTGCCCCTTGAAAGGAATGTTGAGTAATTTAGACTTCGAAGTCACGTCAGCTGACCAGGATTTAAGCCATAGCGCCCTACGCGCTTGGATGGCGAATCCGGAATTCTTAGCCGTTAGTTTAGTCAAATGAACAATGGCATCAGAAACAAATGAGTTAGCTAGCTTAAGTGTTCTAAGCTTGTCAATAATTTCAGTCAATGGAGCTGTATGGATGGCCTCTTCCAGGGCCTCAAACCAGAATGCCGCCGCGGCCGTGACAGGCGCAATGCATGCAAGGGGCTGTAAAATAAAACCTTGTTGAATAAACATTTTCTTAAGGTAACCCTCCAATTTTTTATCCATTGCTAAAGTAGAAACTGCTCCCTCCACCTTAGGGACCGTCTGCCATAAGTCCCGTGTAGTGGCGTCTATTGGAAACATTTTTCTAAATATAGGAGGTGGGGAAAAAGGCACACCCGGTCTATCCCACTCCTTGCTAATAATTTCTGTAAGCCTTTTAGGTATAGGAAAAACATCAGTACACACCGGTACCGCATAGTATTTATCCAGCCTACACAATTTCTCTGGTACTGCAACTGTGTTACAGTCATTCAGAGCAGCTAATACCTCCCCAACACACGGAGGTTCTCAAGCTTAAATTTAAAATTAGAAATCTCTGAATCAGGATTCCCCGAATCAGAGATGTCACCCACAGACTGAAGCTCTCCGTCCTCATGATCTGCATATTGTGACGCAGTATCAGACATGGCCCTTACAGCATCTGCGCGCTCTGTATTTCTCCTAACCCCAGAGCAATCGCGCTTGCCTCTTAATTCAGGCAACCTGGATAATACCTCTGACAGAGTATTATTCATGATTGCAGCCATGTCCTGCAAGGTAATCGCTATGGGCGTCCCTGATGTAATTGGCGCCATATTAGCGTGCATCCCCTGAGCGGGAGGTGAAGGGTCTGAGACATGGGGAGAGTTAGTCGGCATAACTTCCCCCTCGTCAGAATCTTCTGGTGATATTTCTTTTATAGTTAAAGACTGATCTTTACTGTTTAAGGTGAAATCAATACATTTAGTACACATTCTCCTATGGGGCTCCACCATGGCTTTCATACATAATGAACAAGTAGTTTCCTCTGTGTCAGACATGTTTAAACAGACTAGCAATGAGACTAGCAAGCTTGGAAAACACTTTAAACAAGTTTACAAGCAATATAAAAAACGTTAAGGCACCTTTAAGAAACACAAATTTTGTCAAAATTTGAAATAACAGTGAAAAAAGGCAGTTACACTAACGAAATTTTTACAGTGTATGTAACAAGTTAGCAGAGCATTGCACCCACTTACAAATGGATGATTAACCCCTTAATACCCAAAAAATAATAAAAGACAAAAACGTTTTTTTTTTTTTTTTCAAACAGTCACAACTGCCACAGCTCTATTGTGGCTTTTTACCTCCCTCAAAAACGACTTTGAAGCCTTTTGAGCCCTCCAGAGATGTCCTGGATCATGCAGGAAGAAGCTGGATGTCTGTGTCTGTAACTTTTGCTGTGCAAAAAAACGGCAAAATAGGCCCCTCCCACTCATATTACAACAGTGGAAAGCCTAAGGAAACTGTTTCTAGGCCAAATTCAAGCCAGCCATGTGGAAAAAAACTAGGCCCCAATAAGTTTTATCACCAAATACATATAAAAACGATTAAACATGCCAGCAAATGTTTTATATTACATTTTTATAAGAGTATGCATCTCTATTAATAAGCCTGATACCAGACGCTGTCACTGCATTTAAGGCTTTACTTACATTAGTTTGGTATCAGCAGCATTTTCTAGCAAATTCCATCCCTAGAAAAATATTAACTGCACATACCTTATTGCAGGAAAACCTGCACGCCAATCCCTCTCTGAAGTTACCTCACTCCTCAGAATATGTGAGAACAGCCATGGATCTTAGTTACTTCTGCTAAGATCATAGAAAACGCAGGCAGATTCTTCTTCTAAATACTGCCTGAGATAAACAGTACACTCCGGCACCATTTAAAAATAACAAACTTTTGATTGAAGAATAAACTAAGTATAAAACACCACACTCCTCTTACGACCTCCACCTTGGTTGAGGCTTGCAAGAGAATGACTGGATATGACAGTTAGGGGAGGAGCTATATAGCAGCTCTGCTGTGGGTCCTCTTGCAACTTCCTGTTGGGAAGGAGAATATCCCATAAGTAATGGATGATCCGTGGACTGGATACACTTAAGAGAAAAAAATACAAACAACCCCCCAACAGTAAAACCCACCACCCAACCAACCAACCTCCCAAATAAAAAACCTATCTAAATAAACCTAAGCTCCCCATTGCCCTGAAAGGGGCATTTGGATGGGCATTGCCCTTAAAAGGGCATTTAGCTCTTTTACATTGCCCAAAACCCTAAGCTAAAAATAAAACCCAGACAATAAACCCTTAAAAAAACTTAACACTAACCCCCAACGATCCACTTACAGTTTTTGAAGACCGGACATCCATCCTCATCCAGGCGGCAGAAGTCTTCATCCAAGCGGGCAGAAGTCCTCCTCGAAGCCGGCAGAAGTCTTCATCCAAGCAGGCAGAAGTCTTCATCCATACCGCATCTTCTATCTTCATCCAACCGCCGCAGAGCGGATCCATCTTCAAGACATCCGGCGCGGAGCATCCTCTTCTTCCGATGGCTGTTGAAGAATGAAGTTTCCCTTTAAATGACGTCATCCAAGATGGTGTTTCTTACATTCCGATTGGCTGATAGAATTCTATCAGCCAATAAGAATTAAGGGGGAAAAATCCTATTGGCTGTTGCAATCAGCCAATAGGATTGAGCTTTCATCCTATTGGCTGATCCATTACTGTTGGGGGGTTGTTTGTATTTTTTTTTTACAAGTAAAAGAGCTGATTACTTTGGGGCAAAACCCCGCAAAAGGCCCTTTTTTAAAGGCCATTGGAAGTTTAGTTTAGGCTAGGTTTTTTTTCTTATTTTGGGGTGGGGGGGGGGTGGGTGGTGATATGGGTGGTGGTTTATTTGGTTGTGTGAGTGGTGGGTTTTACTGTTGGGGGGTTGTTTGTATTTTTTTACAGGTAAAAGAGCTGATTTCTTTGGGGCAATGCCCCGCAAAAGGCCCTTTTAAGGGCCATTGGCAGTTTAGTGTAGGCTAGGGTTTTTTATTTGGGGGGGGGCTTTTTTATTTTGATAGGGCTATTAGATTAGGAGTAATTAATTTTTATTTTTGATCATTTCGTTTTTTATTTTGTGTAATTTAGTGTTTATTTTTTTTGTAATTTAGATAAATGAATTTTGTTAATTTAATTTATTTTATTGTAATGTTAGGTGTTAGTGTAACTCACAAAAAAAGAGAACAAAAAATCCTGATACTTCTGCGCAACTTATAACAATTTTAAACAATATAACACATGTAAACCCAATTTAATGAAGAATAAAGTTATAGACAATAAGTCCTTATGAAAAGTTTATAACTGGTATATGTGCTGAAATTCTATGCAATATGTCCAGGATTGAAAAAAGTAAGGATGTCCTCTTACCAAAAATTACCCCAATCATATGAGGTAATGTGTAGTCGTGTGGTGAAGGTATATGTCTATGGTCTGCCGCTGTCTGTGCTTGTTCTTTCCGTGCAGCCTTGTGTATGGTAGTCCTGGATCTGGAACTTCCTGAATCTTGTGCTTGAACAACTCTTGGCAATATGGTAGTTTTTCGTACCTGGTCCTTTCCCAGATATCTCAAAGGCAGGAGTTGAAAGGGGAAAAAAACAAAGCAGACATAGCGTAATCCAGTAAAACAAAATCATAAATTTATTTACATTAAAATGATAGGAATCGCACTCACATTGAATAACCTCAATCAGGTATGAGGTAAGTATAGGCACATATATAAAAAGAAAAATACACTGGAGGGTGATGCTCTCAAGGTGTAGATTAAGAAGAAATACTTCTAATGGTGAATACAGTGCAATGTAAGAAGTGTAATGCTGCCCCTGTATCTGTATAAAATTAGTAGTTCATGGGGAGAGTGTCATTGTAGACAGTCTGAATGGCTCCTTATCTAAGGCCCCAAGCCAAGGTGGGCACTGTAATATGCTGACCCAAAGTAGCTGTGAAGCTATGAATAAACCTGAAAGCTGGAAGTGTTCTCGACCGTCTGCAGCAGGTCAGAGAGGAATCCCAGTGGAGAGAATTCTATCAGGCGGTAGCGGATCAGGCTCCGCTCAAAAGGTTGTCCTGGGGTCTGGAGCTGTAAAAAACGCCGGTACACACTGCGGATACAAGTGAGGAAACAGTACTGCCACACCTGGAGAGCCTTACGCGTTTCGAAGTGTCATATACTTCTTCGTCAGAGGCAATGTGTTAGTGTAACTCGGGTTAGGTTTTATTTTAGAGGTAAGTTTGTAATTATTTTAACTACGTAGCTATTAAATAGTTAATAACTATTTACTAACTAGTCTACCTAGTTAAAATAAATACAAACTTAGCTGTGAAATAAAAATAAACCCTAAGCTAGATACAATGTAACTATTAGTTATATTGTAGCTAGCTTAGGGTTTATTTTACAGGTAAGTATGTATTTAGTTTTAAATAGGAATTATTTAGTTATTAATAGTTTTATTTAGAATTATTTTAATTATATTAAAGTTAGGGGGTGTTAGGGTTACGTTAGGATTAGACTTAGGGTTACGTTAGGGGTTAATATATTTATTTAGAGTTAGTGATGTGGGAGGCCAGAGGTTAAGGGGTTAATTACTTTAGTATAGTGGCGGCAGTGAGATTGGGGGCAGCAGATTAGGGGTTAATAAATGTAGGTAGGTGGCGACGACATTGGGGGCGGCAGATTAGGGGTTAATAAGTGTAGGTAGGGGCAGCGACATTGGGGGCGGCAGATTAGGAGGTTAATAAGTGTAGGTAGGGGGCGTCGACATTGGGGGCGGCAGATTAGGGGTTAATAAATGTAGGTAGGGGGCGGCGACATTGGGGGCGGCAGATTAGGGGTTAATAAGTGTAGGTAGGGGGCGGCAGATTAGGGGTTAATAAGTGTAATGTAGGTGTCGGCAACATTGGGGGCGGCAGATTAGGGAGTTAATAAATTTATGTAGGTGGCAGCGACATTGGGGGCAGCAGATTAGGGGTTAAGTGTAATGTAGGTGTCGGCGATGTCGGGGGCGGCAGATTAGGTGCGAATGCAGGTGTTAGGCTTTTTTTTAGCCGGCTCTCCCCTTTGATGTCTATGTGGAAATTGTTCAAGAGCACGTCAAAACACCGCTTGTATTTGGGTGCGGTATGGAGCTCAACGCAACCATATCGCCCGCACAAGCCGTTTTTTTGCAAACCTGTAAAAGCAGCGCTATTAAAGGTGAGCGGTGGAAATAACTTGCAAGTTATTAGCGAACCAGCCATAACGCAAAACTCGTAATCTGGCCGTTTATTAGTTATTGCGGTGGGGGATTGCAGTTGACTGGTAGATAGATATTGTGCATGCGTTAGGTGCTAGTTAATATTTTCAGGCAGTTACGGTGCTCACATACTCAGCGCAAGTCTTGTTGCGCCTGCCTATGTGTGCAAGGTGAAAACGGAGTAACATTTCTCAATTTTCGCCGCTGATTATGTGATAGCGATTTGCAAAACAGTTCTATGTTATTTTATGGGAGTAAAAATAGCGGTCAACGCGTGAAATATACATGCCACATTTATATGCGGCGCTGTATATGTGATACCAAAATCGCATAAAAACCTAGGTCGCTCTCTAGAAAAATGCAAGAGCAGTGTGTTAAACATAGTTCTGTGGTAGGCAGGGTCCATAAGAGGTAGGAAAACAGTTTGAATTGTAAATTCAGCTGCTAAGTCTGTAGCCAGCACATAAACATATCACTCATGAGCCAATAGCTAACTTTGTACAGTACCTATCTGCCTACGCTAAGAAGCTAGATGTACAGAAAACCCAATATAAGGGAATAGGGAGCATATTTCGGTTTTATCACTTGACTAGCTGAGGTGTTCCTAGTAAGTTACCTACATGACCCACAGGCAGAGAATGTAACAGCTATCCATATTGTGAGTGAAGCAGCTCTGCTAGAGGTGGGCAGGATACAATCTTCAGAACAGAAACCAGTAGATGTGTCATAGACAATTGCCTATTAGAGGGATATTTATAGATAGTGGGAAGAGGTGCAAGGGTTAGTAGTATAGCAGGTCACTGAAAGTCTAACCACTAACTCTGCTGAGAGAGAAAAAAAGAGTGGGCGTTTATAACAATTTATTATTCTCTCTAATATTAGTTACTTTTAGCACAGTTGTTTTTCTTTTGGCCTCTTCAGACAACATATTTTAGAACAAAGGCTCTGACACTATATTTTTAGACATTCCTCTATGCTGCCCGTCCGGTTAGAAACATGTCACTTAAAGAAAAAACTTCCGTCTGAAGCTGAGACACCTGAGACTAAAACAATAATATGTCTAAGCTTTGTGGAAAAGGTTCTATGGTTGTGTTATCCATAAAGACGTAACATCTACAAGATTATCAGAAAATAAACATTTTTGTGTTTGCTGTATGTGCTAAAGGCAAAAAGCTAAACTTCCGTTAAAAGGGAAGCAAGCTACAGAATAACTGATTACAGAGTAATATACATTTGGCTTCAGCTGGGAAACTATGTTTTTATTTTGTTTTTGCACAAAGTAACACATTCGTTTTTTAACCTGTAGCCTTAAAACATTTCTTATGCCCAATAGACAGGAAACACAATCTTTTTAAAGCTGCCATCTAGTGCTCTTACAAATGAATAACATTCTTGCAAAACTTCTGCCATATAGTGCTCTAGAAATGGGCTAGCTCCTAAGCTAATGTTCTTGCTTCTCAAAAAAAGATACCAAAAGAACAAATAAAATGTTATAATAGAAGTAAATTAGATTGTTGTTAAATTGCACGCTCTATCTGAATCATGAAAGACAATTATGCCCATAATGGGCCAGATTATAAATGGCGCACAAAATATCGCTTTTGCAAGTCAATATTTGCGCTCCACTTAGTAATACCAGAGCATGCGGTGCAATGTCAACCTAACCTCGCATTGCACGGAAGCTTAGTGCTCACGAGAGAGCGCTTCCATAGGCTCCAATGGGAGCCGTCAGACACAGCATGAGAACCTAGCACAGCAATTGTTAAATATATATATATATTTATGTGTTAATATGTGTATATAAATATATATGTATGTGTTACTATGTGTATATACATATATATGTATGTGTTACTATGTGTATATACAGATATATGTATGTGTTACTATGTGTATATAAATATATATGTATGTGTTAGTATGTGTATATACATATATATTTATGTGTTACTATGTGTATATACATATATATTTATGTGTTACTATGTGTATATACATATATATTTATGTGTTACTATGTGTATATACATATATATTTATGTGTTAGTATGTGTATATACATATATATGTATGTGTTACTATGTGTATATACATATATATGTATGTGTTAGTATGTGTATATACATATATATTTATGTGTTACTATGTGTATATACATATATATTTATGTGTTACTATGTGTATATACATATATATTTATGTGTTACTATGTGTATATACATATATATTTATGTGTTAGTATGTGTATATACATATATATTTATGTGTTACTATGTGTATATACATATATATTTATGTGTTACTATGTGTATATACATATATATTTATGTGTTAGTATGTGTATATACATATATATTTATGTGTTACTATGTGTATATACATATATATTTATGTGTTACTATGTGTATATACATATATATTTATGTGTTACTATGTGTATATACATATATATTTATGTGTTACTATGTGTATATACATATATATTTATGTGTTACTATGTGTATATACATATATATTTATGTGTTACTATGTGTATATACATATATATTTATGTGTTACTATGTGTATATACATATATATTTATGTGTTAGTATGTGTATATACATATATATTTATGTGTTACTATGTGTATATACATATATATTTATGTGTTACTATGTGTATATACATATATATTTATGTGTTAGTATGTGTATATACATATATATTTATGTGTTAGTATGTGTATATACATATATATATTTATGTGTTACTATGTGTATATACATATATATTTATGTGTTAGTATGTGTATATACATATATATTTATGTGTTACTATGTGTATATACATATATATTTATGTGTTATTATGTGTATATAAATATATATGTATGTGTTACTATGTGTATATACATATATATGTATGTGTTACTATGTGTATATACATATATATGTATGTGTTACTATGTGTATATACATATATATTTATGTGTTAGTATGTGTATATACATATATATTTATGTGTTACTATGTGTATATACATATATATTTATGTGTTATTATGTGTATATACATATATATTTATGTGTTACTATGTGTATATACATATATATTTATGTGTTATTATGTGTATATACATATATATTTATGTGTTATTATGTGTATATACATATATATTTATGTGTTACTATGTGTATATACATATATATTTATGTGTTACTATGTGTATATACATATATATTTATGTGTTATTATGTGTATATACATATATATTTATGTGTTATTATGTGTATATACATATATATTTATGTGTTAGTATGTGTATATACATATATATTTATGTGTTACTATGTGTATATACATATATATTTATGTGTTACTATGTGTATATACATATATATTTATGTGTTACTATGTGTATATACATATATATTTATGTGTTACTATGTGTATATACATATATATTTATGTGTTATTATGTGTATATACATATATATGTGTTACTATGTGTATATACATATATATTTATGTGTTACTATGTGTATATACATATATATTTATGTGTTACTATGTGTATATACATATATATACACAAAGAGAGAAGCGCTCTACCAGGAACGAACAACAGCTCAGTGGCTTGTTCTATGGCGATTTACCACCCGGAAGCAGCCTCTTTTAGACCAGTGTGCTTTTCACAGAAGAAAACTTTCCTGAAGTATATCAGTCTGATCCTGCCAAGTAAGGTCAGTCCAGCCCCGAAATACCAGGCAATTCTCCTCTGAACAAGGAACATGACAACCCCAGACGATCGTTTCGGCCTCCTATGGGCCTCGTCAGTGAGGTGCAGCCACATTCCTCTAAGCACACTGGGCAAGGAGTCCACGTCTGGTTTCTCCCATCACCCATAGGGAGACTTCCCCAGGGTTATAATAATTTGCATACAAAGAGAGAAGCGCTCTACCAGGAACGAACAACAGCTCAGTGGCTTGTTCTATGGCGATTTACCACCCGGAAGCAGCCTCTTTTAGACCAGTGTGCTTTTCACAGAAGAAAACTTTCCTGAAGTATATCAGTCTGATCCTGCCAAGTAAGGTCAGTCCAGCCCCGAAATACCAGGCAATTCTCCTCTGAACAAGGAACATGACAACCCCAGACGATCGTTTCTGCCTCCTATGGGCCTCGTCAGTGAGGTGCAGCCACATTCCTCTAAGCACACTGGGCAAGGAGTCCACGTCTGGTTTCCCCCATCACCCATAGGGAGACTTCCCCAGGGTCATAATAATTTGCATACAAAGAGAGAAGCGCTCTACCAGGAACGAACAACAGCTCAGTGGCTTGTTCTATGGCGATTTACCACCCGGAAGCAGCCTCTTTTAGACCAGTGTGCTTTTCACAGAAGAAAACTTTCCTGAAGTATATCAGTCTGATCCTGCCAAGTAAGGTCAGTCCAGCCCCGAAAATACCAGGCAATTCTCCTCTGAACAAGGAACATGACAACCCCAGACGATCGTTTCGGCCTCCTATGGGCCTCGTCAGTGAGGTGCAGCCACATTCCTCTAAGCACACTGGGCAAGGAGTCCACGTCTGGTTTCCCCCATCACCCATAGGGAAACTTCCCCAGGGTCATAATAATTTGCATACAAAGAGAGAAGCGCTCTACCAGGAACGAACAACAGCTCAGTGGCTTGTTCTATGGCGATTTACCACCCGGAAGCAGCCTCTTTTAGACCAGTGTGCTTTTCACAGAAGAAAACTTTCCTGAAGTATATCAGTCTGATCCTGCCAAGTAAGGTCAGTCCAGCCCCGAAATACCAGGCAATTCTCCTCTGAACAAGGAACATGACAACCCCAGACGATCGTTTCGGCCTCCTATGGGCCTCGTCAGTGAGGTGCAGCCACATTCCTCTAAGCACACTGGGCAAGGAGTCCACGTCTGGTTTCCCCCATCACCCATAGGGAGACTTCCCCAGGGTCATAATAATTTGCATACAAAGAGAGAAGCGCTCTACCAGGAACGAACAACAGCTCAGTGGCTTGTTCTATGGCAATTTACCACCCGGAAGCAGCCTCTTTTAGACCAGTGTGCTTTTCACAGAAGAAAACTTTCCTGAAGTATATCAGTCTGATCCTGCCAAGTAAGGTCAGTCCAGCCCCGAAATACCAGGCAATTCTCCTCTGAACAAGGAACATGACAACCCCAGACGATCGTTTCGGCCTCCTATGGGCCTTGTCAGTGAGGTGCAGCCACATTCCTCTAAGCACACTGGGCAAGGAGTCCACGTCTGGTTTCCCCCATCACCCATAGGGAGACTTCCCCAGGGTCATAATAATTTGCATACAAAGAGAAAAGCGCTCTACCAGGAACGAACAACAGCTCAGTGGCTTGTTCTATGGCGATTTACCACCCGGAAGCAGCCTCTTTTAGACCAGTGTGCTTTTCACAGAAGAAAACTTTTCTGAAGTATATCAGTCTGATCCTGCCAAGTAAGGTCAGTCCAGCCCCGAAATACCAGGCAATTCTCCTCTGAACAAGGAACATGACAACCCCAGACGATCGTTTCGGCCTCCTATGGGCCTCGTCAGTGAGGTGCAGCCACATTCCTCTAAGCACACTGGGCAAGGAGTCCACGTCTGGTTTCCCCCATCACCCATAGGGAGACTTCCCCAGGGTCATAATAATTTGCATACAAAGAGAGAAGCGCTCTACCAGGAACGAACAACAGCTCAGTGGCTTGTTCTATGGCGATTTACCACCCGGAAGCAGCCTCTTTTAGACCAGTGTGCTTTTCACAGAAGAAAACTTTCCTGAAGTATATCAGTCTGATCCTGCCAAGTAAGGTCAGTCCAGCCCCGAAATACCAGGCAATTCTCCTCTGAACAAGGAACATGACAACCCCAGACGATCGTTTCGGCCTCCTATGGGCCTCGTCAGTGAGGTGCAGCCACATTCCTCTAAGCACACTGGGCAAGGAGTCCACGTCTGGTTTCCCCCATCACCCATAGGGAGACTTCCCCAGGGTCATAATAATTTGCATACAAAGAGAGAAGCGCTCTACCAGGAACGAACAACAGCTCAGTGGCTTGTTCTATGGCGATTTACCACCCGGAAGCAGCCTCTTTTAGACCAGTGTGCTTTTCACAGAAGAAAACTTTCCTGAAGTATATCAGTCTGATCCTGCAAAGTAAGGTCAGTCCAGCCCCGAAATACCAGGCAATTCTCCTCTGAACAAGGAACATGACAACCCCAGACGATATATATATACATATATATTTATGTGTTATTATGTGTATATACATATATATTTATGTGTTATTATGTGTATATACATATATATTTATGTGTTACTATGTGTATATACATATATATTTATGTGTTAGTATGTGTATATACATATATATTTATGTGTTACTATGTGTATATATATTTATATTTATGTGTTAATATGTGTATATACATATATATTTATGTGTTAATATGTGTATATACATATATATTTATGTGTTAATGTGTATATACATATATATTTATGTGTTGTTTTTTTTTTATAAATTCTTTATTATATTGATATATATAAAACATATTACATATGACAAGCAATATTCTGTACAGCAAGAAAAAATAACAGAAAAAAGAAACAAGCTAAAAAATTAGCATGTACACCAAAAGTATGACCCTCTCTTATATTCTAGTTGAGCAGAGAAAGAAGTAAAGAAAGAGAAAGAAAAACAAACAAAAGCAAACTAATATCTTCCCGGGCACACACACACACAAAAAAAAAAAAAAAAAAAAAGGGGGTCCTTCTCTAGCTCCCCCCCCCCATCTTGACCGATCTATAGACTTAATTTAACTTGATATTTATAATTTGTTCTACCTGGGAGCAAACAAAGAGCTTCCAGATGTTACAGAACTTTCCCCCTGAAGTCCCTCCTATTTTAAGATCGTAGGCTGCTTTAATTGCTGCATCTGATAGTAGTTTCCTTATTTCCGCTATAGAAGGAACTTTATCTATGATCCAGTATCTAAAAATGAGTGTTCTAATAATTGTTAATGCCACCATTAGGAAATTAATGTCTCTGTCTCACGAAGGATGGGATCTAAAGAAAAAAAAAGATTCCTTTGTTAAGTAAATTTTCCTTTTAAGTATAGTAGAGAAAAAATATTCCAGTTTCTTCCAAAACTTATTTAGTTTTGGGCAATTCCATATCAAATGAATTAAATCTGGATCATTAGAATGGCATTTAGAGCAACAATTAAGCACTTTCTTATTCCATTTTGCCACTCTACGTGGAATTAAGTAGTCTCTATGTAATATTCTGAATTGAGTTTCTCTATGGTAAGATGAAGGGAGTAACTTTTGGGTGGTGATTAGACTTTTCAAGAGTATTTTTTCCAAGTTAGGGAAGTCAACCACTGTTGTCCAATAAGATACCAATTCCGTTGTTACTGAATTTTCATCTAAAGACAGCAGGAGTTTATAAATAAAAGATAACAGACCTTTCCTAACCATTGCAACATCAACCAGAGGGTGAACTCTCCACAACTGAGGAGCCAGTCTAATCAACTTAAAAATATAGTCCTTAGCTTATAAAAAATAGAAAATGTGTTTCTTTTGTACTGCAGGAAATTTTTCTTGAAACTTATCAAATGTATACAGTTTATTTGTGGAATGATCATAAAAATCACTCACTACCAGTGGTCTCTCTGGTGACCATTTCTTGAAGATATCATATGCATTACCTAAGGGAAAGTGAGGGTTGCCGATTATTGACATCCATTTTGAGATATTTTGCCTCATTCCAGTACTGATAGATAAGTTTCTCCATACTTTTATTATATCCCTATACAAAGGGTGTATCAAGAGACTCTTTCCTATCTCTCTGTTTGTGGCGCATAATACATAATTTAAAGATAGCAGAGAACAGACTTCGTTCTCTAAGGACTCCTCAGAATATAGAAAGGACCTTGATAACCAATCAAGGGGGAAGCGTAGAATTGCTGCTTGATTATAGCGATCTAAGTTGGGTAAGGCCAGCCCCACTTTACTATAGGGTTGGTATAATTTAGTTAATTTCAACCTTGGTTTTCTCCCACTCCATAGGAACAACCTTAATGATTGGTTAAAACGACTTAAGTTGTTTCTATTTATTAAAAGAGGAAGCATCCTTAACGTATAGAGAATCTTAGGATTAATGAACATCTTAAAAAGAGAAATTTTTCCCAACAGTTATACCGGGAGTGATGCCCAGGATTTTAATCTATCTCTACTATCCCCTAATATTGTACCGAAGTTATCTTTATACCAATCTGTTGTGTTTGCCGAAATTTTTAAGCCCAGGTATTCCAGGGTTTTAGTTTCTATGAACTGATAAGTTTGTGAACCCCCAGGGTTCTCTTTGAGCCACATAATTTTTGATTTTGAAAAATTTGTTCTATAACCCGAGACCCCACCGTATTGTTCAAGCAGCCCTATAATTGCATCGATTTGCCTTTTTGGTTCGGCGACAAAAAGCCAAAGATCGTCCGCAAATAAAGCAGTTTTAAGTTTTGTTTGTCCTATATTGATTCCTATCAATAAATCTCTCAGTTTAATGGCCAGGGGTTCCATTATGAGATCAAATAGTAATGGTGACATTGGGCATCCCTGACGGGTACCTCTTGTCAGCATGAGAGAATCTGACATAGAGTCATTGATCAAAATAGAAGCCTTAACATTTGAATAGATCTTACTAATGAAATCCTTAAAGTGACCCTTGAATCAGAATTTCTCCAAAACTTGTATCAAAAAGTGCCACTCCACCCTGTCGAAGGCCTTCTCTGCATCCAAGGATAGCAGGAAGGCCTCCGGCAGGGCAGAGCGATCACCCCAGTATTGACATATTACCTGTAGTATTTTTCTTATGTTCATCTCTGATGCTCTTCCCAAGATAAACCCTGCCTGATCTTGGTGCACGATTGCCGGAAGTAAGGGTTTCAGCCTATCCGCAATTATCTTCATCAAGATTTTATAATCTAGACCTAATAACGAAATTGGTCTATACGAAGTCATATCAGTTGAATCTTTATTGGCCTTTGGAATTAAAATTATGTTAGCCCTTTTAAAATTTTCAGAGATCTTACATTCTGCTCCAAAGTATTCATTATATAAATCGGACAGTACTGGCCCTATCTCCATTCGCAGCATTTGGTAGAACTCAATGGGCAAACAATCCGGGCCTGGAGCTTTCCCCCTAGCCATTGAACCAATAGTTTTATAAATCTCATTTTCTGTTATTGGCTGGTTTAAAACATCACAGTTTTCTGTTGAAATTGTGGGAAAGCAAATCCCATTTAGAAACTTTTTAATGGTGTCTGAATCCGGACGTTGAGATGAATAAAGATCAGAATAAAAAGCATGAAATAATTGTGAAATCTGCTCTTGTTCTGTAAATAGTTGGTCCTTTACCTTTATTGCTGCTATTGGTCTCTTCCTAGACTGTCTTTTAAACATTGAGGCCATAAATTTACCTACTTTGTTACCAAATTTTGCAAATCTGGCACTGTTTTTCTATAGGAGTACCTGTGCTTCTCCCAAGAGAAATGCCTCTCTTTCTTTCTTAGCCTGAAAATAGTTATCAGTGTTTAACTTACAGGGACTTTCCAAAAATGTAATATATGACTCCCTCACTTTGTCTGAAAGAACCTTATCTTTTCTCGCCTTCTCCTTTTTTATTTTCGCCACATAGCTAGATATTTCCCCTTTTAAATAAGCTTTTGCTGTTTCCCAAAAAAGCTGAATATTATCCCTGCAATGGCTATTAAAGGTTTTATAATCTTCCCATGTTTTAGTTAAGAAGTCTCTAAAACCAATAGAATTCCGCAGATAGACCGGGAAAAAGAAAGAATTATATAGAAATGTCCTTTTCTATGTAATGGCCAAAATAACCGGAGCATGGTCTGACAAACTAAAATCCCCAATGGTACATTTCTCAATCTTTGGAACCAAAACATCTGAGATTAGAAAAAGATCCAATCTTGAAAGCGTATTATGGGACTTAGAACAGCATGTGTATTCTAGATTATTGGGATTTAACAGCCTCCATATGTCTACTAGTTTTAATGAATTATAGAGTAAGTTGAATTTTTTTTTTTTTAAATTTCAATTGTGTAGACTTAAATTTAACTTTAGTATTACCACTTCCCACTGTCCTTCTATCCAAGTGGGAATTTGGAGTAACATTAAAATTCCCTGTCATCAAGATTTTAACTTTAGGAAATTTAAACATTTTCTTTACCAATAGATTCCAAAACCCTTCATTAGGGGTATTTGGGCCATAAATGTTCACTAACAAATATTCTTCATTATGAATAGAGAGTCTAATAATTACGTATCTTCCCTCCTTATCTATAAATGTATTTAAGATTTTATATTCTAATCTTGTGTGGAAGAGAACCATCACCCCTCTGGAAGATTTTGTATAAGATGAAAAAAAAGTTTCTCCCAACCATCGAGCTTTAATCTTTCTATGTTCTGTATCTGATAAGTGGGTTTCCTGTAGGCAAGCTATGTCAAAATCCCTTTTTCCTAGGAGGTTCATGACTGCCTTTCTTTTTATTGGGGAGTGAATCCCCCCTATATTCCAGGTTAAAATTTTAACCATTCAACCTAGAAAAAGGGAAATGAACAAAGAATCGGACCTTATGGGGTGAGAGGGAGGGGAAGGGAACAAAAGGAGAAGAGAGGAGAGGGAGAAAAAAAAAAGTGCATATAATTTAACAAGACATTTACACCACCTTAGTTACTTGTATTTAACAAGAGTCTGATGAATGCCTTAAAAATATGTGACAAATCTATACATTTTACATACACCCCTATGCTTAAGACTAGGATTTTTAGTAGTTTGTGCTCTAATAACATGTTTTCAGTCTTATAAAAATGTATATACATTAATATCGACAATTCTTAAAGGTTTTTAGAAGCTTAAGTTCACTTATATTTATCCCCTGTAACCATATTTCCTTTTTCCCCCTTTTCTACAAACCCTGTGTTTTTCAGGTGTCTAGTGAAAATTATATTATTACGTACCAATTTTACAAAAATAGTGTGCATCAATTAAATACCTACTAACACTATAGCTACTGGTGTTTAAAGAGAGAGAGAGAAAAAAAAAAAAAGAGGGGAGGGCATGACCCCGTCTTCCCTTATTGCTACCTATATCTATGTATTTGTCAAATGTCTGATACATACAGGGAGTGCAGAATTATTAGGCAAATGAGTATTTTGACCACATCATCCTCTTTATGCATGTTGTCTTACTCCAAGCTGTATAGGCTCGAAAGCCTACTACCAATTAAGCATATTAGGTGATGTGCATCTCTGTAATGAGAAGGGGTGTGGTCTAATGACATCAACACCCTATATCAGATGTGCATAATTATTAGGCAACTTCCTTTCCTTTGGCAAAATGGGTCAAAAGAAGGACTTGACAGGCTCAGAAAAGTCAAAAATAGTGAGATATCTTGCAGAGGGATGCAGCACTCTTAAAATAGCAAAGCTTCTGAAGCGTTGTAACGGTACCAACAGGATACCAAGGGTTAACACCAGGGAACAATGTCCTGCATAGGGAATCAGTAATTCACAACCCAGCCAGTTTTCAGGTTTAAAACAGAATGTCATTTATTAAAAGGCTATGCCTAGTATTTATGCAGGTCTGACCCCCCCCCCCCAGATGGGGGGGTTGAAAGAATATTGTACATTAGATAAAAGGGGAAGACGCCCTTTTATGAAACAATAGAATTACATTACTTAAATACTTTAAACACAAGACACTCTTGGCTCTTCTTATCACTTAGGCGTTTTCTCTCTGAAGGTGATCAAACAATGGAATTCTCATCACTAACTAAATTATGGCTGGAGCCAGCAACTTGTATTTAGAAAATTAGCTTCTTAAAGCTAAACACAGTTAACTCCTTCAGTCCTGACAGAAGGGTCTGTCACATCTACATAGCACACAATACAGCATATAGACAACCTTTCTTACATTATAGTCCAGAAGTGGCTAGGTTTGCCACAATGCTCCCCCAGAACCAAGCCGGCATACACAGTCTGATCCCAACAGATCGGCTTGGGGATGTCCGGGGAAGCACTCACAGATCACTTTTCAAGTTCAGTTTGTCTGGACAACCCGTCGGCGTTACCGTTTTGTTTCCCTGGGCGGTAATGGATGGTAAAGTCGAAGGGTTGCAGCGCCAAACTCCAGCGCAGCAGCCTGGCATTATCCCTGGCCACACGGTTCAGCCACACCAACGGGTTGTGATCTGTGAGTAAGGAAAAAGGTTGTCCATACAGGTACGGCTGCAACTTTTTGAGGGCCCTGATTAAAATATAAAAGGTAACAGCAACTTGTAAGTAAACCAAACTAGGTTGTAGCTCCCCAAATAGGGCTTCAGCTACCGTCTCTGCATGGATGTTGGAGAGAGTAATGGCCTCGGGGTACCTAGTGGCGTAGTCCACCACGGTTAAAATGTACCTCTTCCCGAAGGGACTGGGCTTGGGTAGTCACAGGGTTAATATCAGCGGGACCCATGGGAGCATAGGCAGAAACAAGGGGGGCCAAGTCATTTCCAAGGAGAACATCAGCAGGTAAGTCCTTCTTGACCCCCACATTCACAGGTCTAGCGCCCACTCCCCAATCCAAATGTACCCTGGCAACAGGTAGGCGGAACACAGTGCCCCCTGCTACCCTCACAGCCACAGTGTCTCCAGTGTGCTGTTTCTCAGACACCAAGTTCTCTTGAAGCAAGGTCATGGTAGCACCAGTATCCCGTAGACCACTGACCTCCTTCCCATTCACTTTAACCCGTTGCCGGTTATTCCGGTGGGCAGCTTGCACGGGGTCGGCTTCATGTAGGCTGCCCCAGCATTCTGGCGCCTCTACGTAGCGGGCCGCAGGCTGAGGATTATGTGGTATTCCTTCTCCAGGACTGTGCTTGGTTCGCTGCGTTTAGGGGACACTCTGGTCTTTTGTGCCCTAGTTGCTTACATCCAAAGCACCGAATAGGTTGTGAGTAGCCCCGCAAATGGAACGGGGCTCTCTGAGGGTAGTTCGTGGCCGGAGGACGTGTGGTATAGCGGTGCGCCGGGGGTTGGTAACTGGCAGCTGCTGGGGTGACTGGGGGTCTGTACTCCACTCTAGCAGTGGGCAATCGATATACTGCTCCCCCTGCCCCTCGTACTGCCACTGATCCGCCAGTGGGTGCTGTATCCGGCACCAAATGGGGAGCTATCAGGGTTAAAGTAGCTCCCGAATCCCGAAGTCCCTGGACCGACATCACCTCATGCAGAATTCCCAGGGGTTCCTCGGCTTGGGTGCTCAACAACTCATGAGCGGCTGGCTCCGTTTGGAAATGGTGAGCAGCCGCCCTTGGGGCCAGGTTCTGTCTGACCTGGTTCCAAGCTTGTCTGCTCCGATTATGGGTGCACTCACGTGCCATATGTCCCCACTGCTTGCAGGTGTGGCATTGTATATTCGCCCGTCCGTTGTATCGTGAGGGGGGTGGTGGATTCCCTGGGGCTGGGCGAAAAGGTGCCGCTGTGGGAGTGTTAGGCTGTAGTCCATGGTGCCTCCTGGCATCAAAATGCTGGTCTGCTAATCTGGCTGCTTCGGTTAAGGTGAGGGGTTTTCGATCTCTCACCCATTCTTGGGCTTCTGGGGACAAGCCGTTAAAGAATTGCTCCAACAGCATCAGTTGTCGCAATTCTTCCATGGTGGTAGCTTGGCTGGCCTGTATCCACCCTTGAGATGCTTGATCCAGCTTGTGGGCCCACTCTGCATGGGAATCTCTTTCTGGCTTGCGCAGGCCTCTAAACTTGCGCCGGTATGCCGCTGGGGTAATGGCATATCTTTCCAAGATCGCTCTCTTCACTTTAGCGTAATCCTTGCTGTCCTCCCTGGGTACAGCGCGATACGCTTCCGCTGCCCTACCGGCTAGCTTGCCTGCTAGCACCGGCACCCATACGGACTGCTCCAAATCATGTAACTCGCACAGTCTCTCAAAATCCTGTAAATACCCATCGATCTCATCCTTCTCCTCACAAAACATTTTAAATGCATGGTATGGGATTTTGGGTCTTACTGGGTTGCTGAGTGCGTCCAAAATGGATTCTGCTCGGGAGGATGCATTCCGCGGACTGTGTGCCATCACGTACTCCTGCACATCTGCCATTACCACGGATAGCATATCCCGTGGTACAGGTTGGGGTAAAAATTCCAGCCTGGTCCTCATTTCCCTCTGGTATAGGGTCTCCTCCATGGCTGCTGGAGGCGTAGCGCTGCGAGCTCTGTCTCCCTCCATCAGCTCGGCAATTAATATAGTCTTGGGTTTGCTGCTGCCTATCTTTCCCCTGGCTTCTAGCAGTTCCTTTAACGTTTGTCTCTTTAGCTTAGAATAATCCATCTCCATTCACTTCGGTCCCTGGTACTCCTTCCATCTTAGTCAGTATTGTAGTAATCCCCCTCTTCCTGAGGTTACTGCCTTGTGTAGTTGCTCTTCTGGGCGATAAGGTTCATTCCGTCGCTTGCCACCAATTGTAACGGTACCAACAGGATACCAAGGGTTAACACCAGGGAACAATGTCCTGCATAGGGAATCAGTAATTCACAACCCAGCCAGTTTTCAGGTTTAAAACAGAATGTCATTTATTAAAAGGCTATGCCTAGTATTTATGCAGGTCTGACACTCTTGGCTCTTCTTATCACTTTTCTCTCTGAAGGTGATCAAACAATGGAATTCTCATCACTAACTAAATTATGGCTGGAGCCAGCAACTTGTATTTAGAAAATTAGCTTCTTAAAGCTAAACACAGTTAACTCCTTCAGTCCTGACAGAAGGGTCTGTCACATCTACATAGCACACAATACAGCATATAGACAACCTTTCTTACATTATAGTCCAGAAGTGGCTAGGTTTGCCACAAGCGTGATCATCAAACAATCAAGCGTTTCATTCAAAATAGTCAACAGGGTCGCAAGAAGCGTGTGGAAAAACCAAGGCGCAAAATAACTGCCCATGAACTGAGAAAAGTCAAGCGTGCAGCTGCCAAGATGCCACTTGCCACCAGTTTGGCCATATTTCAGAGCTGCAACATCACTGGAGTGCCCAAAAGCACAAGGTGTGCAATACTCAGAGACATGGCCAAGGTAAGAAAGGCTGAAAGACGACCACCACTGAACAAGACACACAAGCTGAAACGTCAAGACTGGGCCAAGAAATATCTCAAGACTGATTTTTCTAAGGTTTTATGGACTGATGAAATGAGAGTGAGTCTTGATGGGCCAGATGGATGGGCCCGTGGCTGGATTGGTAAAGGGCAGAGAGCTCCAGTCCGACTCAGATGCCAGCAAGGTGGAGGTGGAGTACTGGTTTGGGCTGGTATCATCGAAGATGAGCTTGTGGGGCCTTTTCGGGTTGAGGATGGAGTCAAGCTCAACTCCCAGTCCTACTGCCAGTTTCTGGAAGACACCTTCTTCAAGCAGTGGTACAGGAAGAAGTCTGCATCCTTCAAGAAAAACATGATTTTCATGCAGGACAATGCTCCATCACACGCGTCCAAGTACTCCACAGCATGGCTGGCAAGAAAGGGTATAAAAGAAGAAAATCTAATGACATGGCCTCCTTGTTCACCTGATCTGAACCGCATTGAGAACCTGTGGTCCATCATCAAATGTGAGATTTACAAGGAGGGAAAACAGTACACCTCTCTGAACAGTGTCTGGGAGGCTATGGTTGCTGCTGCACGCAATGTTGATGGTGAACAGATCAAAACACTGACAGAATCCATGGATGGCAGGATTTTGAGTGTCCTTGCAAAGAAAGGTGGCTATATTGGTCACTGATTTGTTTTGTTTTTGAATGTCAGAAATGTATATTTGTGAATGTTGAGATGTTATATTGGTTTCACTGGTAAAAATAAATAATTGAAATGGGTATATATTTGTTTTTTGTTAAGTTGCCTAATAATTATGCACAGTAATAGTCACCTGCACACACAGATATCCCCCTAAAATAGCTATAACTAAAAACAAACTAAAAACTACTTCCAAAACTATTCAGCTTTGATATTAATGAGTTTTTTGGGTTCATTGAGAACATGGTTGTTGTTCAATAATAAAATTAATCCTCAAAAATACAACTTGCCTAATAATTCTGCACTCCCTGTATTATGATTCTACGTGACTAATTTAAGATGGTTACATACCACCAAGGACCTTTTTAAAATTTTATAAACCTCTATATTTGACACCTAAATCCACTTTTTTCATTATCATATTTACGAGATGTGTACTACCTATTTTGCCACTACCAATCCATTCTATAAAACTGCCATTAGCAGTAAAATACATTCTAATAATCTTTAACCATTTGTTTTTCACCAGTGCAAAACTTTCCATGCCATAATATATAAAACATTCAATTCTAAAGAAAGAGGGAGAAAAAAAATTTTTCCTTTTCATTCTCCCCCTCTTTTCTCTCCTCTCTCTCCTTTAGCAGGTTGGCTATACCCATGTTTATCAACAACACCCAGCATTATCAAACTAATCCAATGTCTGATAAGTAGTAAAATACCACTCATCAGATCATTATATGTAAGTGGATGATACATTCTCAAAGTTTGAACCAACTTGTATTTTCACAGATTTCTCTAAGGAGAGAAAAAACAAAAACAAAAAAATCCCACCCCATAACAGATTTCGCTGTATAAGGGGAAAAAAAAAAAATGTTTAACCCGGGAAGGCAAAAACAAAAACCTGTAAAAAAAAAAAAACAAAAAACAATTGTATATAAATACACATAACCAGAGTATCAAATGGAAGGAAAGCTCTCATTCAGTTCTCTCCCTATTTTACTTCATTTTCCAAGAAAGACTGAGCTGATTCAGGGGAGTCAAAGAAAACAGAATTTATGCTTACCTGATAAATTACTTTCTCTTGCGGTGTATCCAGTCCACGGATTCATCCTTTACTTGTGGGATATTTTCATTCCCTACAGGAAGTGGCAAAGAGAGCACACAGCAGAGCTGTCCATATAGCTCCCCCTCTAGCTCCACCCCCCAGTCATTCGACCAAAGTTTAGGAAGAAAAAGGAGAAACCATAGGGTGCAGTGGTGACTGTCGTTTAAACAAAAAATTTTTACCTGACTTAAATGCCAGGGCGGGCCGTGGACTGGATACACCGCAAGAGAAAGTAATTTATCAGGTAAGCATAAATTCTGTTTTCTCTTGCAAGGTGTATCCAGTCCACGGATTCATCCTTTACTTGTGGGATACCAATACCAAAGCTTTAGGACACGGGTGAAGGGAGGGAACAAGACAGGTACCTTAAACGGAAGGCACCACTGCTTGCAAAACCTTTCTCCCAAAAATAGCCTCCGAAGAAAAGTATCGAATTTGTAAAATTTGGCAAAAGTATGCAGTGAAGACCAAGTCGCTGCCTTACAAATCTGTTCAACAGAAGCCTCATTTTTGAAAGCCCATGTGGAAGCCACTGCTCTGGTAGAATGAGCAGTAATTCTTTCAGGAGGCTGCTGGCCAGCAGTCTCATAGGCCAAACGGATGATGCTTTTCAGCCAAAAGGAGAGGTAGCAGTCGCTTTCTGACCTCTCCTCTTACCAGAATAGATAACAAACAAGGAAGATGTTTGTCTGAAATCCTTAGTTGCTTGTAAATAGAACTTTAAAGCACAAACTACATCAAGATTGTGTAATAGACGTTCCTTCTTCGAAGATGGATTAGGACACAGAGAAGGAACAACTATTTCCTGGTTAATATTCTTGTTAGAAACAACTTTAGGAAGAAAACCAGGCTTGGTACGCAAAACTACCTTATCTGCGTGGAACACCAGGTAAGGTGAATCACACTGTAAGGCAGATAATTCTGAAACTCTTCGAGCAGAAGAGATAGCTATCAAAAACAAAACTTTCCAAGATAACAACTTAATGTCTATGGAATGTAAAGGTTCAAACGGAACCCCTTGAAGAACTAGATTCAAACTCCATGGCGGAGCCACAGGTTTATAGACAGGCTTGATTCTGACTAAAGCCTGAGCAAACGCTTGAACGTCTGGTACCTCTGCCAGACGCTTGTGTAACAGGATAGAAAAAGCAGATATTTGTCCTTTTAAGGAACTAGCTGACAATCCTTTCTCCAATCCTTCTTGGAGAAAGGACAATATCCTGGGAATCCTAATCTTACTCCATGAGTAACCCTTGGATTCACACCAACAAAGATATTTCTGCCATATCTTATGGTAGATTTTCCTGGTGACAGGCTTTCTAGCCTGAATCAGAGTATCTATAACTGACTCAGAGAACCCACGCTTTGATAGAATTAAGCGTTCAATCTCCAAGCAGTCAGACGTAGAGAAACTAAATTTGGATGCTTGAACGGAACCTGTATCAGAAGATCCTGCCTCATTGGCAATGTCCATGGTTGGACAGATGACATGTCCACTAGGTCTGCATACCAAGTCCTGCGTGGCCACGCAGGCGCTTTTAGAATCACCGAAGCCTTCTCCTGCTTGATTCTGGCAACCAGACGCGGGAGGAGAGGAAACGGTGGAAAAACATAAGCCAGATTGAAGGACCAAGGCGCTGCTAGAGCATCTATCAATACCGCCTTGGAATCCCGGGACCTGGACCCGTAGATAGGAAGTTTGGTGTTCTGACGGGATGCCATCAGATCCAACTCTGGAGTGCCCCAAAGCTAAGTCAGCTGGGCAAATACCTCCGGGTGGAGTTCCCACTCACCCGGGTGAAAAGTTTGACGACTTAGAAAATCCGCCTCCCAGTTGTCTACTCCTGGGATGTGAATTGCTGAGAGATGGCAGGAGTGATCCTCCGCCCACCTGATTATTTTAGTTACTTCCGTCATTAGGGAACTCTTTGTTCCCCCCTGATGATTGACGTAAGCTACAGTCGTGATGTTGTCCGACTGAAATCTGATGAATTTGGCCGCAGCTAGTTGAGGCCATGCCTGAAGAGCGTTGAATATCGCCCTCAGTTCCAGAATGTTTATCGGGAGAAGAGTTTCTTCCCGAGACCATAAGCCCTGAGCTTTCAGGGAGTCCCAGACCGCACCCCAGCCTAACAGACTGGCGTCGGTCGTTACAATGATCCACTCTGGCCTGCGGAAACATATTCCCTGAGACAACCACCAGATAAGAGAATCTCTGGTCTCCTGGTCCAACTGAATTTGAGGAGACAAATCTGCATAATCCCCATTCCACTGTTTGAGCATGCATAGTTGCAGTGGTCTGAGGTGTATCCGAGCAAAAGGGACTATGTCCATTGCCGCTACCATTAGTCCGATTGTCTCCATGCACTGAGCTACAGATGGCCGAGGAATGGAATGAAGAGCTCGGCAAGTAGTTAACAGTTTTAACTTTCTGACCTCCGTCAGAAATATTTTCATTTCTACCGAGTCTATTAGTGTTCCAAGGAATGGAACTCTTGTGAGGGGGAGAGAGAACTCTTTTGACGTCACCTTCCACCCGTGAGACCTCAGAAAGGCCAATACGATCTCCGTGTGAGACTTGGTTCTTTGGAAAGTCGACGCCTGAATTAAGATGTCGTCTAGGTAAGGCGCCACTGCTATGCCCCGCGGTCTTAGAACCGCCAGGAGGGACCCTAGCACCTTTGTGAAAATTCTGAGAGCAGTGGCCAACCCGAAAGGAAGAGCCACAAACTGATAATGCTTGTCCAGAAAAGCGAACCTGAGAAACTGGTGATGATCTTTGTGGATAGGAATATGCAGATACGCATCCTTTAGATCCACGGTAGTCATATATTGACCCTCCTGGATCATTGGTAAGATTGTCCGAATGGTCTCCATCTTGAATGATGGGACTCTGAGGAATTTGTTTAGAATTTTGAGATCCAGGATTGGTCTGAAAGTTCCTTCTTTTTTGGGAACCACAAACAGGTTTGAGTAAAACCCCAGTCCTTGTTCTGCAATTGGAACTGGGTGGATCACTCCCATTGTATGTAGATCTTCTACACAGCGTAAAAACGCCTCTTTCTTTGTCTGATCTGTAGACAGACGAGAAATGTGGAACCTTCCCCTTGGAGGAGAGTTCTTGAATTCTAAAAGGTATCCCTGGGCTACAATCTCTAATGCCCAAGAATCGTGTACATCTCTTGCCCAGGCCTGAGCGAAGAGAGAGAGTCTGCCCCCTACTAGATCGGTCCCGGATCGGGGGCTACCCTTTCATGCTGTCTTGGTGGCAGCTGCAGGCTTTTTGGCCTGTTTACCCTTATTCCAGCCCTGGTAAGGTTTCCAGGTTGCCTTGGGCTGTGAAGCGTTACCCTCTTGCTTTGCAGCCGGAGAGGATGAAGCGGGGCCGTTCCTGAAATTGCGAAAGGAACGAAAATTAGCTTTGTTCTTTGTCTTAAAGGGCTTGTCCTGAGGGAGAGCATGGCCTTTTCCCCCGGTGATATCTGAAATAATCTCTTTCAATTCAGTCCCGAAGAGGGTCTTTCCTTTGAAAGGAATGTTCAAAAGCTTGGATTTAGACGACACATCGGCCGACCAGGACTTTAGCCATAGCGCCCTGCGCGCCAAAATGGCGAAACCTGAATTTTTTGCCGCTAACTTAGCTATTTGGAAAGCGGCGTCAATGATAAAAGAATTAGCTAGCTTTAGAGCCTTAATTCTATCCATAATTTCCTCATATGAGGTCTCCGTCTGGAGAGAGTCTTCCAGCGCCTCAAACCAGAAAGCAGCTGCAGTAGTTACAGGAATAATGCAGGCAATAGGTTGGAGAAGAAAACCTTGTTGAACAAAAATTTTCTTAAGTAAACCCTCTAACTTCTTATCCATAGGGTCTTTAAAAGCACAACTGTCTTCAATTGGTATGGTTGTGCGTTTAGCAAGTGTAGAAACAGCCCCCTCCACCTTAGGGACCGTCTGCCACGAGTCCCGCACAGGGTCAGGTATGGGGAACATTTTCTTAAAAACAGGAGGGGGAGCAAGGGGAACACCTGGTCTATCCCACTCACTAGTAACGATATCCGCAATCCTCTTAGGGACCGGAAACGTATCCGTGTAAACGGGGACCTCTAGGTACTTGCCCATTTTACACAATTTCTCTGGGATCACTAAAGGGTCGCAGTCATCCAGAGTAACTAATACCTCCCTAAGCAAAACGCGGAGGTGTTCTAGATTAAATTTAAAAGCCAAGGGGGGGCGGAGCCAACTGCAGAGCTGGTGGGTCGTGTTTTGATGCAGCTCCCGGTCCCAAGATCCTAATATAGGGGTCTTTCCACACTTTATAGCAACCTCTTTGAAGCCGGAATTCATGTGGATGGACTTAAGAACTAGCAGTGTATTCTGATGAACTTATAGGGTCCCAGGGAGACTGCATCGGCCCGTCTTAACTGTTTTATGCTGCTGAGCCAGATAAGAAAGACGCCATCTTGGGGACGCTTTATTTTCTATGCAGGTCTTTAGCTAACCCCTTCACTTAAAAGCAACTGAAAACCCACTGTCCCTCAAGGTCTGTGATCCAGACTACAATATGAAGATCTCGTCTCACTTTCTAGAGGAGATGAGGCACCTCCTTGAAAGCCATCATGCTCGCTTAGCTGACAGACTGTATGCCACTACAAATAGAAATGGCGACCATCAGACCCGGCAGCCCGACCTAGCTGAGCACATCTTAAGCGATCAGGATGGGGATGGTGCTATGGGGCCCCGGTGCCTACTCCCTCCCTGCAGCATATCTAATGAAGGTCGGGTTGCGAGCACAGCAAGGGAGAAAACTTGCAATAGTACACCTTCTAACTACATCAAACAACAAGGCGGATCACATCCAGGAAACTGATACCCACTAGGCATACCCGCGGACAAGTCTCTCACTGTGGCAATGGTAATGCTACAAGACGCAAAGCCAGATCAGCATAGCCTTGTACAAAGGGGGAGAGCGGTAACCCGACAGGTCAAATACTCATATCCTCCTCCCGAGCCGTCCTCTGCTTGTGACTTTCCGGGTGATCTCACATACATCAGCAACTCTGTGCAGCTCTGTTACTCACTTTTTTTATACATAGGGGCAAGGAATTTGGAACTCTCCCTCCAACGTCTCCAGGCCTACAGTGAGTCTCTTTCTTCTACTCTACATGACCCGCTTCCCTCCTGCACTCCCTCTGCCCTGGGTACCAACAGAGGAGGAGAAGATTATAACATGCAGCTCATACCTAGAACAACGCAGCGAGTTGGTGTGGGTTAGAGACCCATTTTTGCTGTGAGTGGCTTTGTGAACTCTGGAGCACGTTAAAGTGCTGACGCTATTGCATATGCCCTACTGCCTACTAACTGTTGATTAAAACTTTAGACATATCGCCATATAGATAAGTTTGCCTCCAATCTTCTCTCACATTCATATTGTATATAGGTTCTGTTCATAATTGAGCAAAGTTTGTTTCCCCATATTGTAGATCTATTATGTGAAAAATAGTACCGCTATATTTCTCTGTCTGTATTTCTCACCTAACTCGAAGTAATCATCTGGGAGTTGCTTTAGTTGATATGCTCTACCTTGCTTTATAGCTCTAAATCATTTCAATCACCTATATTACTATATATTACACTCCGATTTTTTCACTTATATCCTTTTTGATGGCTAGTGTAGTTACCACTCTCTACCACTGGAGGGGAGTAGAGATTTGCTTTTACTTCAAACACAGCATATATTTGTCTAAACTTAGCTTAAATTATATATCACTTGGGACTGCTTTAAGATGCCTAATTGTATACATATTAAGTTACCCTTTGCAGATTACTTATTTATCTATGTAGCTCCTGATGGGTTCACTATATCTTACTGATTAGCCCTCTTCTGTCACAACATATAGCTCTCCCAAGTTAGCAGCTACGCGCGCTCTTAAACACATAGATAACCCCAACATAAAACCATTTTAATAACCAGGTTAGAGACATGGAACAGCTTACTATTTGGATGTACCTAATTCTTAATTTAAGTGTTTTACCTGCCCGTGGGCATAGGGCCCATGCCCAGGTGCGGGTTCTCATAATCTAACACTATCTTATATAAGCCAATTTTGAAGGTTTAACTATTTTCTAGTTTGGATGTTTTCTATGTCCCTATGTATCCTTGCTGAAGGTTGCTGCAACAGTGTAATTTTTCACTCTCTTTATCTCAGTCAGAGATTAGAGAAATCTTACTATGCATATATAACCCTAACTTCTTTAAGTCCCCTCCCCTAAATTAAAAGTATAGCTAATTTATGTGTACAACCATAGCAAATTCAGGGGATCTAAATATTGCTTAGGCCTAGACACTTACATAAGAGTGCTATAGCCATGCTGATTACTAATATCTATGGTATGTACAGAACTTAGTTATCATAGGAGGGCTTGTTTTCTAACGCAGGCTGGACCTGCATTAATATATAGAATTACAATCATTCCCCCTTACATGCTATTTTGGAGCTACATGACCCTGGCTATCTGCAACATCTTAGATCCTTGGGCTTTATGGAACAAGGTATCGCTTTGACCCATACCTATTTAGCTCTTGCTCATTCCGATATAATGCTTTGATGTATTGTAGCCTGTTTATTTTAAGCCATATCGTAGAGATGTTTCCCACCCTCTCTAGTAACTAACGACTCTCTCATATATATACCTAGTTTATATTATTTAAAATTCCCACCTCCTCCCCCCCCTCATCCTCATCCTAATTGTTTTCAAATAATATACTTCCTAACTTAGGAGGGTTATCTTAGCGGTGTATCTCGCTTGTACCGCACCCTTCCCATGCTCATATTCATATATCCTGCAGTGCAATGTGATAAGGACCAAATTTTTCTCCCACAGCTCTGCAGGTTTGTTTCGCACCTTTTGTTAATAATACATAATTAAACGAGAAAAACAGGGTTTCTCATCTGAGATCCAAGAGAGATCTCAATCTATTCGAATTTACCTACTATAACTATGTCAGTCTTGCATCATTATCAGGCCCTAGAGTGGCCCTTTAAATTGTCCAGTAGGTTTATAGTCTCAGAGGCAATTGTTGTGCATTGTAAAATTACGTTATGTCATGCAATGTAATTATTCACTGTATTCGTATTTTCTTCCAATGACAATTTTTGTATGTTTGCCTTTCTTGAAACCTTAATAAAGAATATTTAAAAAAAAATTAAAAATTTTTAAAAGCCAATGGGGGGTAGTTATCAAGCCGTCAACCTCAAATACGCTGGAATTCCGCAGCGTATTTGTGGCGAGGCTGATTTGCCTTAGTTATCAAAGGCTAGAGACCGGTAAAAGTAGAATTTTGTAACGTAAGCTTCGATCCGCTGGACTCAGTCCGACACAGATCGATTCTTACGTCACTCCAGATGTTCCGCACAAAAGTGCGGCACAATCTGACTACTTTTGCAAAAATTGGAACAGCCAATAGAATGCGAGCTCAATCTGATTGGCTGATTGGATCAGCCAATCGGATTGAACTTCAATCTGATTGGCTGATTCAATCAGCCAATCAGATTTTTCCTACCTTAATTCCGATTGTCTGATAGAATCCTATCAGCCAATCGGAATTGAAGGGACGCCATCTTGGATGACGTCCCTTAAAGGAGCCTTCATTCGTCGGTAGTCCGTCGGGAAAGAAGGATGTTCCGCGTCGGCGGGATGAAGATGGATCCTGAAGAAAGAAGATTGAAGACCCCGCTTGGAAGATGATATCGCCCGGATGGAAGACTTCTTCAGCGCCGCTTGGAAGATGACATCGCCCGGATGGAAGACTTCTTCAGCGCCGCCTGGAGGATCACTTCATCGGATGGAAGACTTCTTCAGCGCCCCTTGGAGGATCACTTCTGCCGCTCCGGATCTCCTCTTCAGTTCCATCGGTGGCTCGGCTGAGTGAAGACGACTCAATGTAGGATGATCTTCAGGGGGGTAGTGTTAGGTTATTTTAAGGGGGGTTTGGGTTAGATTAGGGGTATGTGGGTGGTGGGTTTTAATGTTGGGGGGGTTGTATTTTTCTTTTACAGGCAAAAGAGCAGTTTTCTTTGGGGCATGCCCCACAAAAGGCCCTTTTAAGGTAAAAGAGCTTTGAACTTTTTTAATGTAGAATAGGGTAGGGAATTTTTTTATTTTGGGGGGCTTTGTTAATTTATTAGGGGGCTTAGATTAGGTGTAATTATCTTAAAATTGTTGTAATATTTTTTAAATGTTTGTAACTTATTTTATTTATTTATTGTAACTTAGCTTTTTTTATTTTTTGTACTTTAGTTAGTTTATTAAATTGTATTTAATTGTAGTTATTTGTAGGTAATTAATTTAAATAATTTAATGATAGTGTAGTGTTAGGTTTAATTGTAACTTAGGTTAGGATTTATTTTACAGGTAATTTTGTATTTATTTTAGCTAGGTAGTTATTAAATAGTTAATAACTATTTAATAACTATTCTAACTAGCTAAAATAAATACAAAGTTACCTGTAAAATAAAAGTAAATCCTAAGATAGCTACAATATAATTATTATTTATATTGTAGCTATATTAGGGTTTATTTTAAAGGTAAGTATTTAGTTTTAAATAGGATTAATTTAGTTAATAATAGAAATATTATTTAGATTTATTTAATTAATATTTAAGTTAGGGGGGTGTTAGGGTTAGTGTTAGACTTAGGTTTAGGGGTTAATTAATTTATTACAGTGGCGGCTGTGTAGGGGGGGCAGGATAGGGGTTAATAAATGTATTATAGGTGGCGACGGTGTAGGGGGGGCAGATTAGGGGTTAATAAGTGTAATATAGGTTGCGGCGGGGTCCGGGAGCGGCGGTTTAGGGGTTAAACTATTTATTTAGTTGCGGCGAGGTGCGGGATCAGCAGGATAGGGGTTAATAACTTTTTTATAGAGGGCGGCGATATATGGGGGGCAGGATAGGGGTTAGTAGGTATAATGTAGGTTGCGGCGGTGTCCGGGAGCGGCGGTTTAGGGGTTAATACATTTATAAGAGTTGCAGCGGGGTCTAGGAGCGGCGGTTTAGGGGTTAGTAACTTTATTTAGTTGCGGGGGACTCCGGGGGCGCCGGTATAGGGGGTAGAACAGTGTATTTAGTGTGGGTGCTTAGTGACAGGCTAGCAATAAAGCTGTAAAAAAGCCGAAGAGCAGCAAGATCGGATGAGTGATAACTCTCACAGTCCGCTGCTCATCGCCCCGTACTTGGTGCACGGCTTTTTGACAGATTTATTGATAACTTAGGCGAATTTTTTCAGGTCCGCGGCGGCGATGTTAGGCGACCTTAGGCGGGCGTATTGGGCCGGCGAAGGCAGGAAAGTTGACACGTTGATAACTACCCCCCAATGTATCTGAATCTGTCTGAGGAGGAACCCTTCCTGAATCAGAGACTTCTCCCTCAGACATCAAATCCCTCGCTCCCACTTCAGAGCGTTGTGAGGGTATATCGGATACGGCTACCAAAGCGTCAGAATGCTCATAATCTGTTCTTAAAACGGAGCTATCACGCTTTGCGGGTAACACGGGCAGTTTAGATAAGAAGGCTGTAAGAGAATTATCCATGACTGCCGCTAAGTCTTGTAATGTAAAAGGGTTAGACGCACTAGAGGTACTAGGCGTCGCTTGCGCGGGCGTAACTGGTTGTGACACTTGGGGAGAGGCAGACGGGCTACCCTCGTTACCTTCAGTCTGAGAATCATCTTGGGCCACATTCTTAAGTGCAACAATATGATCTTTAAAGTGTATAGACATATCAGTACAAGCGGGACACATTCTGAGAGGGGGTTCCACCATGGCTTCTAAACACATTGAACAAGGATTTTCCTTAGTGTCAGACATGTTTAATAGACTAGTAATATACACAAGCAGGCTTGGAAATCACTTTAATCAAATAAAAAACACAATTTGAAAAAAAATGTTACTGTGCCTTTAAGAGATAAAAAGAGCACACAATTTTACAAAACAGTGAAAAATGCAGCAATTCTCCTGAAATTTTCACAGTATGTACCTAAAGCCTTAATAAGATTGCACAAGTTTAAAAACGATTAACCCCTTAATGCCCAAACCAGAGCAGCCTAAAGCCAACACCCGGTTAAAAATAGTACAGCACCTTGCCACAGCCTTGCTGTGGCCCTACCTGCCCTTAGGGATCAGATTTGGGGAAATATAGCTTCTATGAGGACCTCAAACAGCAGCAGGACACTCCATGTGAAGCAGCATGAACTTCTCTGCAATTCTAAGTGCGCATCTGAGGCGCGAAATTAGGCCCCTCCCACTCTACTCCGGAGCTGTGAGGCCTAGTAAATCACTTTTAAGTGAATAAAAACCAGCCATGTGGGTAATAACCCCAGAAAGAAACCCAAAAGGACTTTCAAAGTGTCTACAAACAATATTTTTCTTAAATAAACAATTGATTGCCCTGAATCAGTGTCAACCAGCATAATTAGCCCTGTTATGTAAGCATTCAATTCCTTACTAAGTCTGTGAACATAGCTTACCCTCCCCTCATGGGGATATTGTCAGTCTCTTCTAGCATTATCTCAGTCTTGTCTAGAAATAAATGACTGAACATACCTCATTGCAGATTACCCTGCAAACCGTTCCCCCCAATTGAAGTTTTCTGGTACTCCTCAGTCCTGTGTGGGAACAGCAGTGGATTTTAGTTACAACATGCTAAACTCATTTTCTTCTCAGCAGAAATCTTCATCACTTTTTTGCTAGAGTAAATAGTACAAACCGGTACCATTTAAAATAACAAACTTTTGATTGAAGATAATAAAAACTACAATTCTAACACCACATTCACTTTACCCTCCCGTAGAGAGACCCTAGTGCTTAGAGCCGGCAAAGAGAATGACTGGGGGGTGGAGCTAGAGGGGGAGCTATATGGACAGCTCTGCTGTGTGCTCTCTTTGCCACTTCCTGTAGGGAATGAGAATATCCCACAAGTAAAGGATGAATCCGTGGACTGGATACACCTTGCAAGAGAAAAAAAAGTATGTGCCAGATTTTATCTTGTCTAGCTGGATACAGCAAGGAAAAAAAAAATCTATTTTCAGCCGCTAAACGGGAGCATATAGGTGAAAATTGCTTCCTTTTCATTGAGGTCTCAATAGAAAAGTCTTGGAAGAGTAGGATCTTTGTTCCTCGGTATTGTAAAGGTTGTTGTTTCCTGTAGACTCTCAAAATTTCATTTTTTCCTTGGAAATTTAGAAACTTCGCTATGACTGGCCTCGGTCTCCTAACATTTGAAGTTGGTGGGTCCCTCTCTCTTCCCATCCTGTGTACTCTCTCAGTTATGAAGATGTTCTCCCCAGTATTTAAACCAAGCATCTCTGGGATAGAGTGTTCCACAAATTTCTTTAATTCCTGGAAAGACAAGGATTCAGGAATGCAGATTAGGCGTAGATTATTTCACCTTGTCCTATTTTCTAGGTCAATTTTGGTAAGCAAGAATAGATTTTGCTTTGTCAGGGTTTCCATCTGTAGTTGTAATATATTTTGAGCATCCTCACAGTTTGAGATCCTTTGTTCTGCTTCATTTATTCTTTCTGCATGATTCTTCAATTCCTCTAGAATTGTGCCCAATCTTATATTGATTTCTTCCAGTTTTGGGCCAATTAAAGCAGAGACTAAAGTTGCAATTTCTCCTGCATATGAGGTGTCCGGAATCCTGTCTTCTCTTAAGGATTTATTCGGGGAGCTGATTATAGTAGCAGATTTATTAGCTTTTTTCTCTGCTTGTTTCAACTTTGGTGACATTTTTGGTTGAGTGAGGTATTTATCCATATAGCTTAAGAATAAATACTGTCTCACTACTAGTTTTCTTACACTTGCTGTGTACTCAAGTGTGCAAAACTCTTGGTAAGTATCAGCCCCCCTGTAGGAAGTTTTATAGTTCCAGATAAATAAAGAAGGTACCAAATTAGGGTGGGGGACCTTGGGTGTTTATTAATTTTTCCAATACTTCCCCAGACTGTTAAATACCCCAAGCAGGGAAAGAAAAACAAAACACCCAGAGAGAAAAAAAAGGGCCAGTTGAGCCCAATTTTAAAAAAACAAACAAAGTTTCCAGCTCAACAGTCCTCAATATCAGGGGAGGGTAAGACAGGACAGGGGGGGAAGAAAAAAAAATTCTCCAAGACTCAGAGAGGAAAAAGTAAATAAACAGTTCCTACCTCCCCTTCTTTCACTTCTCCCTTCCTCTTGCTCCTAGCTTCCAATTTCTTTAGGCCTTTGTCTGGGTCTTGCCTCTTCTTTTAGAAAAAAGGGGGTTAAAGATGCTGCGCCTTACGGATGTTCTATTTCCCCTCCTAGAACACCAACATAAAGGCCTCAGCGTTGGTCAGCAGACAGGAATCCTGGCCACAAGACCCTTCTTGTGACGCTGTGTAAGGCAACTTGCGTGGTCACCCACAGCACAGCCTCTCTCCCACGGCACTCCCGAAGGTTAGCCCCAGTGCAGCCACCACTCCACCACACTGCTCCCTGGCCCCTCTCCGACGAGTGTCCGCAGTGATCTCTGGAATCACAGAGTCAGCATCGGACACAGCTTTTTTTCCAGCCGCTAGCAGATCCGCACCTGCGTCTGTGCTTGCGCTGTGCTCCGTTGCGTGCTGACGTACCAGCGTCACACCCCTACCCCATATATTTATGTGTTACTATGTGTATATACATATATATTTATGTGTTACTCTGTGTATATACATATATATTTATGTGTTAGTATGTGTATATACATATATATTTATGTGTTAGTATGTGTATATACATATATATTTATGTGTTACTATGTGTATATACATATATATTTATGTGTTACTATGTGTATATACATATATATTTATGTGTTACTATGTGTGTATACATATATATTTATATGTTACTATGTGTATATACATATATATTTATGTGTTAGTATGTGTCTATACATATATATTTATGTGTTAGTATGTGTCTATACATATATATTTATGTGTCAGTATGTGTCTATACATATATATTTATGTGTTACTATGTGTATATATACATATATATTTATGTGTTAGTATATGTATATACGTATATATTTGTTAGTATGTGTATATACATATACATTTATGTGTTAGTATGTGTATATACATATATATTTATGTGTTAGTATGTGTATATACATATATATTTATGTGTTACTATGTGTATATACATATATATTTATGTTACTATGTGTATATACATATTATGTGTTAGTATGTGTATATACATATATATTGTGTTTACATGTGTATATACATATATATTTATGTGTTTACATGTGTATATACATATATATTTATGTGTTGCTATGTGTATATACATATATATTTATGTGTTAATATGCGTATATACATATATATTTATGTGTTACTATGTGTATATAAATAAATATTTGTGTTACTATGTGTATATACAGATATATTTATGTGTTAGTATGTGTATATACATATATATTTATGTGTTACTATGTGTATATACATATATATTTATGTGTTACTATGTGTATATACATATATATTTTTGTGTTACTATGTGTATATACATATATATTTATGTGTTACTATTAGGGATGCACCGAAATTTCGGCCGCAGAAAGTTTCGGACGAAAATGGCATTTTTGGCTATTTCGGTTTTTTTGCCTGTTAGTTTGGGTAAAATTATTGTGTAGCATATTTCAAATTTGATGCTAGCCTAGAGCTGCTGTTTAAGTGTATTACTTCACTTACTGTTCTGCATATAATGAGTTTTCTAGGATTATACTTTATTTGGATAATTGGTAAAAAACAGAATTTATGTTTACCTGATAAATTACTTTCTCCAACGGTGTGTCCGGTCCACGGCGTCATCCTTACTTGTGGGATATTCTCCTCCCCAACAGGAAATGGCAAAGAGCCCAGCAAAGCTGGTCACATGATCCCTCCTAGGCTCCGCCTTCCCCAGTCATTCGACCGACGTAAAGGAGGAATATTTGCATAGGAGAAACCATATGATACCGTGGTGACTGTAGTTAAAGAAAATAAATTATCAGACCTGATTAAAAAACCAGGGCGGGCCGTGGACCGGACACACCGTTGGAGAAAGTAATTTATCAGGTAAACATAAATTCTGTTTTCTCCAACATAGGTGTGTCCGGTCCACGGCGTCATCCTTACTTGTGGGAACCAATACCAAAGCTTTAGGACACGGATGAAGGGAGGGAGCAAATCAGGTCACCTAGATGGAAGGCACCACGGCTTGCAAAACCTTTCTCCCAAAAATAGCCTCAGAAGAAGCAAAAGTATCAAACTTGTAAAATTTAGTAAAAGTGTGCAGTGAAGACCAAGTCGCTGCCTTACATATCTGATCAACAGAAGCCTCGTTCTTGAAGGCCCATGTGGAAGCCACAGCCCTAGTGGAATGAGCTGTGATTCTGTCAGGAGGCTGCCGTCCGGCAGTCTCGTAAGCCAATCTGATGATGCTTTTAATCCAAAAAGAGAGAGAGGTAGAAGTTGCTTTTTGACCTCTGCTTTTACCAGAATAAACAACAAACAAGGAAGATGTTTGTCTAAAATCCTTTGTAGCATCTAAGTAGAATTTTAGAGCACGAACAACATCCAAATTGTGCAACAAACGTTCCTTCTTTGAAACTGGATTCGGACACAAAGAAGGTACGACTATCTCCTGGTTAATGTTTTTGTTAGAAACAACTTTCGGAAGAAAACCAGGTTTAGTACGTAAAACCACCTTATCTGCATGGAACACCAGATAAGGAGGAGAACACTGCAGAGCAGATAATTCTGAAACTCTTCTAGCAGAAGAAATTGCAACCAAAAACAAAACTTTCCAAGATAATAACTTAATATCAACGGAATGTAAGGGTTCAAACGGAACCCCCTGAAGAACTGAAAGAACTAAATTGAGACTCCAAGGAGGAGTCAAAGGTTTGTAAACAGGCTTGATTCTAACCAGAGCCTGAACAAAGGCTTGAACATCTGGCACAGCTGCTAGCTTTTTGTGAAGTAGCACAGACAAGGCAGAAATCTGTCCCTTCAAGGAACTTGCAGATAATCCTTTCTCCAAACCTTCTTGAAGAAAGGATAGAATCTTAGGAATTTTTACCTTGTCCCAAGGGAATCCTTTAGATTCACACCAACAGATATATTTTTTCCATATTTTGTGGTAAATTTTTCTAGTTACAGGCTTTCTGGCCTGAACAAGAGTATCAATGACAGAATCTGAGAATCCTCGCTTTGATAAGATCAAGCGTTCAATCTCCAAGCAGTCAGTTGGAGTGAGACCAGATTCGGATGTTCGAACGGACCTTGAACAAGAAGGTCTCGTCTCAAAGGTAGCTTCCATGGTGGAGCCGATGACATATTCACCAGGTCTGCATACCAAGTCCTGCGTGGCCACGCAGGAGCTATCAAGATCACCGATGCCCTCTCCTGATTGATCCTGGCTACCAGCCTGGGGATGAGAGGAAACGGCGGGAATACATAAGCTAGTTTGAATGTCCAAGGTGCTACTAGTGCATCTACTAGAGTCGCCTTGGGATCCCTGGATCTGGACCCGTAGCACGGAACCTTGAAGTTCTGACGAGAGGCCATCAGATCCATGTCTGGAATGCCCCACAGTTGAGTAATTTGGGCAAAGATTTCCGGATGGAGTTCCCACTCCCCAGGATGAAATGTCTGACGACTCAGAAAATCCGCTTCCCAATTTTCCACTCCTGGGATGTGGATTGCAGACAGGTGGCAGGAGTGAGTCTCCGCCCATTGAATGATTTTGGTCACTTCTTCCATCGCCAGGGAACTCCTTGTTCCCCCCTGATGGTTGATGTATGCAACAGTTGTCATGTTGTCTGATTGAAACCGTATGAACTTGGCCTTTGCTAGCTGAGGCCAAGCCTTGAGAGCATTGAATATCGCTCTCAGTTCCAGAATATTTATCGGTAGAAGAGATTCTTCCCGAGACCAAAGACCCTGAGCTTTCAGGGGTCCCCAGACCGCGCCCCAGCCCACCAGACTGGCGTCGGTCGTGACAATGACCCACTCTGGTCTGCGGAAGCTCATCCCCTGTGACAGGTTGTCCAGGGACAGCCACCAACGGAGTGAATCTCTGGTCCTCTGATTTACTTGTATCGTCGGAGACAAGTCTGTATAGTCCCCATTCCACTGACTGAGCATGCACAGTTGTAATGGTCTTAGATGAATGCGCGCAAAAGGAACTATGTCCATTGCCGCTACCATCAAACCTATTACTTCCATGCACTGCGCTATGGAAGGAAGAGGAACAGAATGAAGCATTTGACAAGAGTTCAGAAGTTTTGTCTTTCTGGCCTCTGTCAGAAAAATCCTCATTTCTAAGGAGTCTATTATTGTTCCCAAGAAGGGAACCCTTGTTGACGGAGATAGAGAACTCTTTTCTACGTTCACTTTCCATCCGTGAGATCTGAGAAAGGCCAGGACAATGTCCGTGTGAGCCTTTGCTTGAGGAAGGGACGACGCTTGAATCAGAATGTCGTCCAAGTAAGGTACTACTGCAATGCCCCTTGGTCTTAGCACCGCTAGAAGGGACCCTAGTACCTTTGTGAAAATCCTTGGAGCAGTGGCTAATCCGAACGGAAGTGCCACAAACTGGAAATGCTTGTCCAGGAATGCGAACCTTAGGAACCGATGATGTTCCTTGTGGATAGGAATATGTAGATACGCATCCTTTAAATCCACAGTTGTCATGAATTGACCTTCCTGGATGGAAGGAAGAATTGTTCGAATGGTTTCCATTTTGAACGATGGAACCTTGAGAAACTTGTTTAGGATCTTGAGATCTAAGATTGGTCTGAACGTTCCCTCTTTTTTGGGAACTACGAACAGATTGGAGTAGAACCCCATCCCTTGTTCTGCTAATGGAACAGGATGAATCACTCCCATTTTTAACAGGTCTTCTACACAATGCAAGAATGCCTGTTTTTTTATGTGGTCTGAAGACAATTGAGACCTGTGGAACCTCCCCCTTGGGGGAAGCCCCTTGAATTCCAGAAGATAACCTTGGGAGACTATCTCTAGCGCCCAAGGATCCAGAACATCTCTTGCCCAAGCCTGAGCGAAGAGAGAGAGTCTGCCCCCCACCAGATCCGGTCCCGGATCGGGGGCCAACATCTCATGCTGTCTTGGTAGCAGTGGCAGGTTTCTTGGCCTGCTTTCCTTTGTTCCAGCCTTGCATTGGTCTCCAGGCTGGTTTGGCTTGAGAAGTATTACCCTCCTGCTTAGAGGACGTAGCACCTGGGGCTGGTCCGTTTCTGCGAAAGGGACGAAAATTAGGTTTATTTTTGGCCTTGAAAGACCTATCCTGAGGAAGGGCGTCCGCCACCCGCTTGGGTATAGGAAAAGCTTCGGGGGGCCCCGGGACCTCTAGGAACTTGTCCATTTTACATAGTTTCTCTGGGATGACCAAATTCTCACAATCATCCAGAGTGGATAACACCTCCTTAAGCAGAGCGCGGAGATGTTCCAACTTAAATTTAAATGTAATCACATCAGGTTCAGCTTGTTGAGAAATTTTCCCTGAATCTGAAATTTCTCCCTCAGACAAAACCTCCCTGGCCACTGGTGTAGGGGCCCTTCAGAAACAATATCATCAGCGTCCTCATGCTCTTCAGTATTTTCTAAAACAGAGCAGTCGCGCTTTCGCTGATAAGTGGGCATTTTGGCTAAAATGTTTTTGATAGAATTATCCATTACAGCCGTTAATTGTTGCATAGTAAGGAGTATTGGCGCGCTAGATGTACTAGGGGCCTCCTGTGTGGGCAAGACTGGTGTAGACGAAGGGGGGGATGATGCAGTACCATGCTTACTCCCCTCACTTGAGGAATCATCTTGGGCATCATTTTCTCTAAATTTTGTGTCACATAAATCACATCTATTTAAATGAGAAGGAACCTTGGCTTCCCCACATTCAGAACACAGTCAATCTGTTAAACAGGCATAAACTTGATAACAAAGTACAAAAAACGTTTTCAAATAAAACCGTTACTGTCACTTTAAATTTTAAACTGAACACACTTTATTACTGCAATTGCGAAAAAGTATGAAGGAATTGTTCAAAATTCACCAAAATTTCACCACAGTGTCTTAAAGCCTTAAAAGTATTGCACACCAAATTTGGAAGCTTTAACCCTTAAAATAACGGAACCGGAGCCGTTTTTATATTTAACCCCTTTACAGTCCCTGGTATCTGCTTTGCTGAGACCCAACCAAGCCCAAAGGGGAATACGATACCAAATGACGCCTTCAGAAAGTCTTTTCTATGTATCAGAGCTCCTCACACATGCATCTGCATGTCATGCTTCTCAAAAACAAGTGCGCAATACAGGCGCGAAAATGAGACTCTGCCTATGATTAGGGAAAGCCCCTAGAGAATAAGGTGTCCAATACAGTGCCTGCCGGTTATTTTACAAAATTCCCAAGATTAAAATAATTCCTCAAGGCTATGGAGTATAAATATGTTTATATATAAATCGATTTAGCCCAGAAAATGTCTACAGTCTTAAAAAGCCCTTGTGAAGCCCTTTTTTACTGTCTGTATTAAAAATGGCTTACCGGATCCCATAGGGAAAATGACAGCTTCCAGCATTACATCGTCTTGTTAGAATGTGTCATACCTCAAGCAGCAAAAGTCTGCTCACTGTTCCCCCAACTGAAGTTAATTCCTCTCAACAGTCCTGTGTGGAACAGCCATCGATTTTAGTAACGTTTGCTAAAATCATTTTCCTCTTACAAACAGAAATCTTCATCTCTTTTCTGTTTCAGAGTAAATAGTACATACCAGCACTATTTTAAAATAACAAACTCTTGATTGAATAATAAAAACTACAGTTAAACACTAAAAAACTCTAAGCCATCTCCGTGGAGATGTTGCCTGTACAACGGCAAAGAGAATGACTGGGGAAGGCGGAGCCTAGGAGGGATCATGTGACCAGCTTTGCTGGGCTCTTTGCCATTTCCTGTTGGGGAGGAGAATATCCCACAAGTAAGGATGACGCCGTGGACCGGACACACCTATGTTGGAGAAAAAACTGTTAAATATGATTATGTTGCATAGAACTAAATGAAGAATAATACAGTATATTGATATTTATAATTGTTTTAAGTAGGGATGCACCAAAATTTTGGTCGCAGAAACATTTTGGTCGAAAATGGCATTTTTTTTGCCTGTTTTTTTTTTCTTGGTAAAATTATTGTGTAGCATATTATTGTTTTAAAATATTTTTGTCCAATTTTAGTGTGTTACTTTCAATAAAAGTGTGGGCTTTTTTTATTGGCTCTAATTATGCAACAAAAAAAAAACGGAAAAAAAAAAATAATTTGAAAAA
This sequence comes from Bombina bombina, assembly GCF_027579735.1. Taxonomy (NCBI): domain Eukaryota; kingdom Metazoa; phylum Chordata; class Amphibia; order Anura; family Bombinatoridae; genus Bombina; species Bombina bombina. The sequence goes on from NC_069507.1 coordinate 8,890,435, forward strand.
ATACATTTTCGGTATCAGTTTCGGTTTTCGGCCAAGAGCATCCCGGATTTTCGTATTCGGTCCAGAATTTCCATTTCGGTGCATCACTAGTTACAATGTGTATATACATATATATTTGTGTTACTATGTGTATATACATATATATTTATGTGTTACCATGTGTATATACATATATATTTGTGTTACTATGTGTATATACAGATATATTTATGTGTTAATATGTGTATATACAGATATATTTATGTGTTACTATGTGTATATACATATATATTTATGTGTTAGTATGTGTATATATATATATATATATATATATTTATGTGTTACTATGTGTATATACATATATATTTAGGTGTCATTATGTGTATATACATATATATTTATGTGTTACTATGTGTATATATATATTTATGTGTTAATATGTGTATATACATATATATTTATGTGTTAATATGTGTATATACATATGTGTTTATATGTGTATATACATATATATTTACGTGTTACTCTGTGTATATACATATATATTTATGTTACTATGTGTATATACATATATATTTGTGTTACTATGTATATACATATATATTTATGTGTTACTATGTGTATATACATATATATTTATGTGTTACTATGTGTATATACATATATATTTATGTGTTTACATGTGTATATACATATATATTTATGTGTTACTATGTGTATATACATATATATTTGTGTTGCTATGTGTATATACATATATATATGTGTTAATATGTGTATATACATATATATTTATGTGTTGCTATGTGTATATACATATATATTTGTGTTACTATGTGTATATACATATATATTTATGTGTTACTATGTGTATATACATATATATTTATGTGTTACTATGTGTATATACAGATATATTTATGTGTTACTATGTGTATATACATATATATTTATGTGTTACTATGTGTATATACATATATATTTGTGTTGCTATGTGTATATACATATATATATGTGTTAATATGTGTATATACATATATATTTATGTGTTGCTATGTGTATATACATATATATTTGTGTTACTATGTGTATATACATATATATTTATGTGTTACTATGTGTATATACATATATATTTGTGTTACTATGTGTATATACATATATATTTGTGTTACTATGTGTATATACATATATATTTGTGTTACTATGTGTATATACATATATATTTGTGTTACTATGTGTATATACATATATATTTGTGTTACTATGTGTATATACATATATATTTATGTGTTACTCTGTGTATATACCAAAATGGTACATGGTCTAAAAAATAAAACTTACCAGAACAGGCTCAATGACCTAAATATGTATAGCTTAGAGGAGAGAAGGGAAAGAGGTGATATGATAGCAACTTTCAAGTACATTAAAGGGTTTAGTAAAACTGAGGCTGTGGGTATTTTACATAAAATGGAAAATTCAAGAACAAGGGGTCATGAGCTCAAGCTAAAGGGTAGTAGATTCAGGAGTAATTTGAGGAAGCACTTCTTTACAGAAAGAGTGATTGGTTTATGGAATAAACTTCCTCAAGAGGTAGTAGCAACAAACACTGTGGGGGACTTTAAAAATGCATGGGACAAGCATAGGGCTATCCTACGAACTAGATAAGTTTATACTGTTAGGTAAGGTCGGGCAGACTTGCTGGGCCTATGGCTCTTATCTGCCGTCAATATCTATGTTTCTATATATATTTGTGTTACTATGTGTATATACATATATATGTATGTGTTACTATGTGTATATACATATATATTTATGTGTTAGTATGTGTATATATATATATTTATGTGTTAGTATGTGTATATATATATATATATATATATATATATATTTATGTGTTACTATGTGTATATACATATATATTTACGTGTTATGTGTATATAAATATATATTTATGTGTTAATATGTGTATATATATATATATTTATGTGTTAGTATGTGTATATATATGTATATATATATATTTATGTGTTACTATGTGTATATACATATATATTTATGTGTTAGTATGTGTATATATATATATATATATGTGTTAGTATGTGTATATATATATATATTTATGTGTTACTATGTGTATATACATATATATTTACGTGTTATGTGTATATACATATATATTTATGTGTTACTATGTGTATATACATATACGTACAATGAAAGACAATAGAATCCCGCCTCTAATCAAAAATAATATATCTTCTTTATTGCTTCCACATCAAGGAGAAAAGTCCTGGGTCCCATTGTTTTTCATTTTGTATACTGAGATTGGAAGTCCCTGATGAATCTGTGCCCCCCGGTGGATGGGTGCTGTCTCCATTGATTAAAAAAGTATATATATTTTAAAAGTAGACAACTCAAGGTATTGATCTATAAATAAAAACAAGGCAAAACAATAACTATTTTCCCAAACTGTGTATTTCTCAATTTAATTATTGACACACAACCTGTGCAGTCATTAAACAAATGGTCCTAAAAGATTCTTTATGATCTCCTGTGTTAAGGAATACCAGACATGTCACATTATATTACCTCACTGTGTGCCATTACTATACTTTCCTCACATTATATCCCCTCACTGTGACATTACTATACTTTCCTCACATTATATCCCCTCACTGTGTGACATTACTATACTTTCCTCACATTATATCCCCTCACTGTGTGCCCATTACTATACTTTCCTCACATTATATCCCCTCACTGTGACATTACTATACTTTCCTCACATTATATCCCCTCACTGTGTGCCCATTACTATACTTTCCTCACATTATATCCCCTCACTGTGACATTACTATACTTTCCTCACATTACATCCCCTCACTGTGACATTACTATACTTTCCTCACATTATATCCCCTCACTGTGTGCCCATTACTATACTTTCCTCACATTATATCCCATCACTGTGACATTACTATACTTTCCTCACATTACATCCCCTCACTGTGACATTAATATACTTTCCTCACATTATATCCCCTCACTGTGACATTACTATACTTTCCTCACATTATATCCCCTCACTGTGACATTACTATACTTTCCTCACATTATATCCCCTCACTGTGACATTACTATACTTTCCTCACATTACATCCCCTCACTGTGACATTACTATACTTTTCTCACATTATATCACCTCACCGTGTGACATTACTATACTTTCCTCACTTTATATCCCCTCACTGTATGACATTACTATACTTTCCTCACATTATATCCCCTCACTGTGACATTACTATACTTTCCTCACATTATATCACCTCACTGTGTGCCATTACTATACTTTCCTCACATTATATCCCCTCACTGTGACATTACTATACTTTCCTCACATTATATCCCCTCACTGTGACATTACTATACTTTCCTCACATTATATCCCCTCACTGTGTGACATTACTATACTTTCCTCACATTATATCCCCTCACTGTGACATTACTATACTTTCCTCACATTATATCCCCTCACTGTGTGACATTACTATACTTTCCTCACATTATAAGCCCTCACTGTGTGACATTACTATACTTTCCTCACATTATATCACCTCACTGTGTGTCATTAATATACTTTCCCTACATTATGTTACCTTACTGTATGCCATTACTATAATTTCCTCACATTATATCACCTCACTGTGTGACATTACTATACTTTCCTCACATTATATCCCCTCACTGTGTGACATTACTATACTTTCCTCACATTATATCCCCTCACTGTGTGACATTACTATACTTTCTTCACATTATATCACTTCACTGTGTGACATTACTATACTTTTCTCAAATTATATACCCTCAATGTGACATGACTATACTTTCCTCACATTATATCCCCTCAGTGTGACATTACTATACTTTCCTCACATTATATCCCATCACTGTGACATTACTATACTTTCATCACATTATATCCCATCACTGTGACATTACTATACTTTCATCACATTATATCCCCTCAATGTGACATCACTATACTTTCCTCACTGTATATACCTTCACTGTAACATTACTATACTTTCCTCACATTATATCCCCTCACTGTGTGGCATTACTATACTTTCCTCACATTATATCCCCTCACTGTGTGACATTACTATACTTTCCTCACATTATATCCCCTCACTGTGTGACATTACTATACTTTCCTCACATTATGTCACCTCACTGTGTGCCACTACTATACTTTGCTCGCATTATATCCCCTCACTGTGACATTACTATACTTTCCTCACATTATATCCCCTCACTGTGTGTCATTACTATACTTTCCTCACATTATAACCCCTCACTGTGTGACATTACTATACTTTCATCACATTATATCACCTCACTGTGTGTCATTAATATACTTTCCTCACATTATGTTACCTCACTGTGTGACATTACTATACTTTCATCACATTATATCACCTCACTGTGTGTCATTAATATACTTTCCTCACATTATGTTACCTCACTGTGTGACATTACTATACTTTCCTCACATTATATCACCTCACTGTGTGTCATTAATATACTTTCCTCACATTATGTTACCTTACTGTATGCCATTACTATAATTTCCTCACATTATATCACCTCACTGTGTGACATTACTATACTTTCCTCACATTATATCCCCTCACTGTGTGACATTACTATACTTTCCTCACATTATATCCCCTCACTGTGTGACATTACTATACTTTGCTCGCATTATATCCCCTCACTGTGTGACATTACTATACTTTCCTCACATTATATCACCTCACTGTGTGCCATTACTATACTTTCCTCACATTATATCCCCTCACTGTGTGACATTACTATACTTTCCTCACATTATATCACCTCACTGTGTGCCATTACTATACTTTCCTCACATTATATCACCTCACTGTGTGACATTACTATACTTTTCTCAAATTATATCCCCTCAATATGACATGACTATACTTTCCTCACATTATATCCCCTCAGTATGACATGACTATACTTTCCTCACATTATATCCCCTCACTGTGACATTACTATACTTTCCTCACATTATATCCCATCACTGTGACATTACTATACTTTCCTCACATTATATCCCCTCAATGTGACATTACTATACTTTCCTCACATTATATCCCCTCACTGTGACATTACTATACTTTCCTCACATTATATCCCCTCACTGTGACATTACTATACTTTCCTCACATTATATCCCCTCACTGTGACATTACTATACTTTCCTCACATTACATCCCCTCACTGTGACATTACTATACTTTCCTCACATTATATCCCCTCACTGTGACATTACTATACTTTCCTCACATTATATCCCATCACTGTGACATTACTATACTTTCCTCACATTATATCCCCTCAATGTGACATTACTATACTTTCCTCACATTATATCCCCTCACTGTGACATTACTATACTTTCCTCACATTATATCCCCTCACTGTGACATTACTATACTTTCCTCACATTATATCCCCTCACTGTGACATTACTATACTTTCCTCACATTACATCCCCTCACTGTGACATTACTATACTTTCCTCACATTATATCCCATCACTGTGACATTACTATACTTTCCTCACATTATATCCCCTCAATGTGACATTACTATACTTTCCTCACATTATATCCCATCACTGTGACATTACTATACTTTCCTCACATTATATCCCCTCACTGTGACATTACTATACTTTCCTTACATTACATCCCCTCACTGTGTGACATTACTATACTCCCCTCACATTATTTCACCTCACTGTGTGACATTACTATACTTTCCTCACATTATATCACCTCACTGTGTGACATTACTATACTTTCCTCACATTATATCCCCTCACTGTGACATTACTATACTTTCCTCACATTATATCCCCTCACTGTGACATTACTATACTTTCCTCACATTATATCACCTCACTGTGTGACATTAATATACTTTCCTCACATTATATCACCTCACTGTGTGACATTAATATACTTTCCTCACATTATATCACCTCACTGTGTGACATTAATATACTTTCCTCACATTATATCCCCTCACTGTGACATTACTATACTTTCCTCACATTATATCCCCTCACTGTGACATTACTATACTTTCCTCACATTATATCCCCTCACTGTGACATTACTATACTTTCCTCACATTATATCACCTCACTGTGTGACATTAATATACTTTCCTCACATTATATCACCTCACTGTGTGACATTAATATACTTTCCTCACATTATATCCCCTCACTGTGACATTACTATACTTTCCTCACATTATATCCCCTCACTGTGTGCCATTACTATACTTTCCTCACATTATATCCCCTCACTGTGACATTACTATACTTTCCTCACATTACATCCCCTAACTGTGTGACATTACTATACTTTCCTCACATTACATCCCCTAACTGTGTGACATTACTATACTTTCCTCACATTATATCACCTCACTGTGTGACATTACTATACTTTTCTCAAATTATATCCCCTCAATATGACATGACTATACTTTCCTCACATTATATCCCCTCAGTATGACATGACTATACTTTCCTCACATTATATCCCCTCACTGTGACATTACTATACTTTCCTCACATTATATCCCATCAGTGTGACATTACTATACTTTCCTCACATTATATCCCCTCAATGTGACATTACTATACTTTCCTCACATTATATCCCCTCACTGTGACATTACTATACTTTCCTCACATTATATCCCCTCACTGTGACATTACTATACTTTCCTCACATTATATCCCCTCACTGTGACATTACTATACTTTCCTCACATTACATCCCCTCACTGTGACATTACTATACTTTCCTCACATTATATCCCCTCACTGTGACATTACTATACTTTCCTCACATTATATCCCATCACTGTGACATTACTATACTTTCCTCACATTATATCCCCTCAATGTGACATTACTATACTTTCCTCACATTATATCCCCTCACTGTGACATTACTATACTTTCCTCACATTATATCCCCTCACTGTGACATTACTATACTTTCCTCACATTATATCCCCTCACTGTGACATTACTATACTTTCCTCACATTACATCCCCTCACTGTGACATTACTATACTTTCCTCACATTATATCCCATCACTGTGACATTACTATACTTTCCTCACATTATATCCCCTCAATGTGACATTACTATACTTTCCTCACATTATATCCCATCACTGTGACATTACTATACTTTCCTCACATTATATCCCCTCACTGTGACATTACTATACTTTCCTCACATTATATCCCCTCACTGTGACATTACTATACTTTCCTCACATTACATCCCCTCACTGTGTGACATTACTATACTCCCCTCACATTATTTCACCTCACTGTGTGACATTACTATACTTTCCTCACATTATATCACCTCACTGTGTGACATTACTATACTTTCCTCACATTATATCCCCTCACTGTGACATTACTATACTTTCCTCACATTATATCCCCTCACTGTGACATTACTATACTTTCCTCACATTATATCACCTCACTGTGTGACATTAATATACTTTCCTCACATTATATCACCTCACTGTGTGACATTAATATACTTTCCTCACATTATATCACCTCACTGTGTGACATTAATATACTTTCCTCACATTATATCCCCTCACTGTGACATTACTATACTTTCCTCACATTATATCCCCTCACTGTGACATTACTATACTTTCCTCACATTATATCCCCTCACTGTGACATTACTATACTTTCCTCACATTATATCACCTCACTGTGTGACATTAATATACTTTCCTCACATTATATCACCTCACTGTGTGACATTAATATACTTTCCTCACATTATATCCCCTCACTGTGACATTACTATACTTTCCTCACATTATATCCCCTCACTGTGTGCCATTACTATACTTTCCTCACATTATATCCCCTCACTGTGATATTACTATACTTTCCTCACATTACATCCCCTAACTGTGTGACATTACTATACTTTCCTCACATTATATCCCCTCACTGTGACATTACTATACTTTCCTCACATTATATCCCCTAACTGTGTGCCATTACTATACTTTCCTCACATTATATCCCCTCACTGTGACATTACTATACTTTCCTCACATTATATCCCCTCACTGTGACATTACTATACTTTCCTCACATTACATCCCCTCACTGTGTGACATTACTATACTTTCCTCACATTATATCCCCTCACTGTGTGACATTACTATACTTTCCTCACATTATATCACCTCACTGTGTGACATTAATATACTTTCCTCACATTATGTTACCTTACTGTATGCCATTACTATAATTTCCTCACATTATATCACCTCACTGTGTGACATTACTATAATTTCCTCACATTATATCACCTCACTGTGTGACATTACTATACTTTCCTCACATTATATCCCCTCACCGTGTGACATTACTATACTTTCCTAACATTATATCCCCTCACTGTGACATTACTATACTTTCCTCACATTATATCACCTCACTGTGTGACATTAATATACTTTCCTCACATTATATCCCCTCACTGTGTACCCATTACTATACTTTCCTCACATTATATCCCCTCACTGTGACATTACTATACTTTCCTCACATTATATCCCCTCACTGTGTGACATTACTATACTTTCCTCACATTATATCCCCTCACTGTGACATTACTATACTTTCCTCACATTATATCCCCTCACTGTGTGACATTACTATACTTTCCTCACATTATATCACCTCACTGTGACATTACTATACTTTCCTCACATTATATCCCCTCACTGTGACATTACTATACTTTCCTCACATTATATCCCCTCACTGTGTGACATTAATATACTTTCCTCACATTATATCCCCTCACTGTGTGACATTAATATACTTTCCTCACATTATATCCCCTCACTGTGACATTACTATACTTTCCTCACATTATATCCCCTCACTGTGTGACATTAATATACTTTCCTCACATTATATCCCCTCACTGTGACATTACTATACTTTCCTCACATTATATCCCCTCACTGTGACATTACTATACTTCCCTCACATTATATCCCCTCACTGTGTGACATTACTATACTTTCCTCACATGATATCCCCTCACTGTGACATTACTATACTTTCCTCACATTATATCCCCTCACTGTGACATTACTATACTTTCCTCACATTATATCCCCTCACTGTGACATTACTATACTTTCCTCACATTATATCCCCTCACTGTGACATTACTATACTTTCCTCACATTATATCCCCTCACTGTGACATTACTATACTTTCCTCACATTATATCCCCTCACTGTGACATTACTATACTTTCCTCACATTATATCCCCTCACTGTTTGCCCATTACTATACTTTCCTCACATTATATCCCCTCACTGTGACATTACTATACTTCCCTCACATTATATCCCCTCACTGTGTGACATTACTATACTTTCCTCACATGATATCCCCTCACTGTGACATTACTATACTTTCCTCACATTATATCCCCTCACTGTGACATTACTATACTTTCCTCACATTATATCCCCTCACTGTGACATTACTATACTTTCCTCACATTATATCCCCTCACTGTGACATTACTATACTTTCCTCACATTATATCCCCTCACTGTGACATTACTATACTTTCCTCACATTATATCCCCTCACTGTGACATTACTATACTTTCCTCACATTATATCCCCTCACTGTTTGCCCATTACTATACTTTCCTCACATTATATCCCCTCACTGTGACATTACTATACTTTCCTCACATTATATCACCTCACTGTGTAATATTACTATACTATCCTCACATTATATTACCTCACTGTGTGACATTACTATACTTTCCTCACATTATATCCCCTCACTGTGACATTACTATACTTTCCTCACATTATATCACCTCACTGTGTAATATTACTATACTATCCTCACATTATATTACCTCACTGTGTGACATTACTATACTTTCCTCACATTATATCCCCTCACTGTGTGACATTAATATACTTTCCTCACATTATATCCCCTCACTGTGACATTACTATACTTTCCTCACATTATATCACCTCACTGTGTGACATTACTATACTATCCTCACATTATATCCCCTCACTGTGTAATATTACTATACTATCCTCACATTATATCACCTCACTGTGTGACATTACTATACTATCCTCACATTATATCACCTCACTGTGTAATATTACTATACTATCCTCACATTATATTACCTCACTGTGTGACATTACTATACTTTCCTCACATTATATCCCCTCACTGTGACATTACTATACTTTCCTCACATTATATCACCTCACTGTGTGACATTACTATACTTTCCTCACATTATATCACCTCACTGTGTAATATTACTATACTATCCTCACATTATATCCCCTCAGTGTGTGACATTACTATACTTTCCTAAGACATCACCTCACCGTGTGCCAGCGCTAATTTTCTTACAAATGAAATGATTAATGTGATCTTCACGTTTATCTCCCGTATTCACCGATAAAAATGTTGGTGTAACTATGTTTGCAACCAATCACAGTGTACGCAGACAAATTCAGCCAATCAAGGAACAGCACAGTGTTGAAGCCCCGCCTCCTAAGGAATAGTCAGCTGAACAGACGAATAAAACGTAAGTGAAGTAAGGGCGGAAGCTTTGGTCCGAATATAGAACATCTCGCGGCGTTTGGTCAGTGGGTTGTTTCCGAACTACATGAAGGGGCGTGGTGTTAGTGTGGTGTTCCGCAATGGGCGTGGCTTGTACTCCCGCCAATCAGTGGGCGGGGTTGTATAATATAATTATAATAGTAGGTGTGGTTTTCCTGGCGGGAGAGCGTTCTGTCTAGTTTGGCGCGAAATTTGTGAGTTAACGGAACCGTGAGTGTTTTATCTGGTCCTCACGTTATGCCTGTCAGCGAGCCCGGTACCCTGCCCGGTAGGTCCCCGTGTGCTGGGACTTGTGGTATGTCATGATGGCACACGGCGTGTAGTACACATGTATTGTTATGTAAGGCTGGCACACACATGTAGTGTTAGGTAAGGCTGGCACACACATGTAGTGTTAGGTAAGGCTGGCACACACATGTAGTGTTAGGTAAGGCTGGCACACACATGTAGTGTTAGGTAAGGCTGGCACACACATGTAGTGTTAGGTAAGGCTGGCACACACATGTAGTGTTAGGTAAGGCTGGCACACACATGTATTGTTATGTAAGGCTGGCACACACATGTATTGTTATGTAAGGCTGGCACACACATGTATTGTTATGTAAGGCTGGCACACACATGTATTGTTAGGTAAGGCTGGCACACACATGTATTGTTATGTAAGGCTGGCACACACATGTATTGTTAGGTAAGGCTGGCACACACATGTATTGTTAGGTAAGGCTGGCACACACATGTATTGTTAGGTAAGGCTGGCACACACACATGTATTGTTAGGTAAGGCTGGCACACACACATGTATTGTTAGGTAAGGCTGGCACACACACATGTATTGTTAGGTAAGGCTGGCACACACACATGTATTGTTAGGTAAGGCTGGCACACACACATGTATTGTTAGGTAAGGCTGGCACACACACATGTATTGTTAGGTAAGGCTGGCACACACACATGTATTGTTAGGTAAGGCTGGCACACACACATGTATTGTTAGGTAAGGCTGGCACACACACATGTATTGTTAGGTAAGGCTGGCACACACACATGTATTGTTAGGTAAGGCTGGCACACACACATGTATTGTTAGGTAAGGCTGGCACACACACATGTATTGTTAGGTAAGGCTGGCACACACACATGTAGTGTTAGGTAAGGCTGGCACACACACATGTAGTGTTAGGTAAGGCTGGCACACACACATGTAGTGTTAGGTAAGGCTGGCACACACACATGTAGTGTTAGGTAAGGCTGGCACACACACATGTAGTGTTAGGTAAGGCTGGCACACACACATGTAGTGTTAGGTAAGGCTGGCACACACACATGTAGTGTTAGGTAAGGCTGGCACACACACATGTAGTGTTAGGTAAGGCTGGCACACACACATGTAGTGTTAGGTAAGGCTGGCACACACACATGTAGTGTTAGGTAAGGCTGGCACACACACATGTAGTGTTAGGTAAGGCTGGCACACACACATGTAGTGTTAGGTAAGGCTGGCACACACACATGTAGTGTTAGGTAAGGCTGGCACACACACATGTAGTGTTAGGTAAGGCTGGCACACACACATGTAGTGTTAGGTAAGGCTGGCACACACACATGTAGTGTTAGGTAAGGCTGGCACACACACATGTAGTGTTGGGTAAGGCTGGCACACACACATGTAGTGTTGGGTAAGGCTGGCACACACACATGTAGTGTTAGGTAAGGCTGGCACACACACATGTAGTGTTGGGTAAGGCTGGCACACACACATGTAGTGTTGGGTAAGGCTGGCACACACACATGTAGTGTTGGGTAAGGCTGGCACACACACATGTAGTGTTAGGGAAGGCTGGCACACACACATGTAGTGTTAGGGAAGGCTGGCACACACACATGTAGTGTTAGGGAAGGCTGGCACACACACATGTAGTGTTAGGGAAGGCTGGCACACACACATGTAGTGTTAGGGAAGGCTGGCACACACACATGTAGTGTTAGGGAAGGCTGGCACACACACATGTAGTGTTAGGGAAGGCTGGCACACACACATGTAGTGTTAGGGAAGGCTGGCACACACACATGTAGTGTTAGGGAAGGCTGGCACACACACATGTAGTGTTAGGGAAGGCTGGCACACACACATGTAGTGTTAGGGAAGGCTGGCACACACACATGTAGTGTTAGGGAAGGCTGGCACACACACATGTAGTGTTAGGGAAGGCTGGCACACGCACCTTTTTTTATGGCAATTTGAAGCATGCTGTATTATGTGCGTCTACACACACCTTGATACACACACGTAATGTTATGTACGACTGTCACACACCCGGAGACACGTATTATGTAAGGCTGGCACAGTGGCACATTATTAAATCTTGTTAAGCACACAGTCTTACCTTTACTTTCAGTGTTATGATTTGGAAATAATTGAATTGATATGTGGGCATATTAATCTGGTTTCTTTGCAGAGTCACCTAAAGTTGAGATGGACTCGCTACAGGATAATGGGTTCATAACAACGTCCATGTTGAAAGAGGAAGAAAAGCTAGAAAAGGCTGCTGAGGTTGAAGAGCGGAAGATGATGGAAAAGGTAGTTATATCTCTCTTTTGAACAGATGTGTCTGAAGACTCTGAACGACTTTAAGGGATACTAAACCCAATTTTTCTTTCTTTAATGATTCAGATTTAGTAGCAATTTTAAGCAACTCTAATTTACTCCTGTCAATTTTTATTTGTTCTCTTGCTATCTTTGTTTAAAAAGTAGGAATTTAAAGCTTAGGAGCCAGCCTATGTTATGTTCAGCACCATGGATAGCGCTTGCTTATTGGTGGATACAGTTGGCAAACCAATAAGCAAGCATAACCCAGGTTCTCAACCAAAAATGGGCCTGCTCTTAAGCTTTACATTCCTGCTTTTTAAATAAAGAGAGCCAGAGAACAAAGAAAATGTGATAATCGAAGTAAATTAGTAAGTTGTTTAAGATTGCATGTTCTATCTGAATCAAAGAGAAAAATTGAGTTTAGTGTCCCTTTAACGGCTGAGCTGTGTGGATTTTTTCATTGCTTCTTGCCCTGCTGTAGGCTTTTTTTTTTTTTATTGAGAAACACACACGATTGTTTTCAGTAGATCTAGCAGATTAAAATTATACAATTTTATGCATATTATGTCATGTACAAACAAAATGTGTGAATGTATTTTCATATTTTATAATAAAAAAACACAATGTTAAAAGGGGTTATGGCTTCCTTGCATTGAAAACTTTTCCACCCGTGAGTGCAAAATGAAGCATAAACCTTGTTCCCCAGAGTCTAATTCCAATGATGGGGTTTCCTTGCATTTTTCTGATGACTCCTTGTCTAGTTCGGAGGGTGAACTTTCATCCGCAGATTCTCATGGGAAGTCAGAGGATGAGGATATTACCTTTTCAATTTTACATGGAACACCTCGGGTATTTGCTTAATGAGGTACTTAAGATTTTAGGATTTGCGAGTCTAAGCCTGCTGTGGATAAGCCAGTGCAGAAAATAGACCTTATTTTCAAACCCAAGGCTAGTTTTTCCTGTCCCCTCCTTGTTAACAGACATAATTTCCAAGGAGTGGAAGAAGCCTGGGGTTCCTTTCTCTCAATAGCCTTCATTTAAGAAGTTATTTGCTGTCCTTGATGCTCAATTGGAGTTATGGAATACTGTTCCTTAGTTAGATTGCCATCTCTACTTTAGCTAAAAGAACCACCACTCTGCTGGAGTATGGCACTTGCTTCAAGGACGCTATGGATAGGAAACTAAGGATGTGAGGGTCTTTGTTCATGGACTGCTTTTCCAACCGGCAGTAAACATTGCTGCTGTGGCAGGAGCTGCTGCCTTTTCGGCGTGACTCTTTATCGGGGTTGATTTTGTTTGAATCTCCCTTGGAGAAGATCCAGGATAGTATACAGGCTCTCAAGACTGCTAATTCCTTCCTTCAGTTTGTAACACAATCAAATTGTGCGCATCACTGGCAAAAATACCAACCTTATGGTATTAGGAGGGATCTAGGGTTGAAATCTTGGTCTGCTGACATGGTTTTGAAATCTATACTTCACCCGGGGGAGAATGGTTTTCCTCCCCCAGGATAAGGGTAGGACCATGGATCATTTTCGATCCTTCCGTTAGAATAAATTGCAAAGAAACTATTTAACCAAAAGTAGTAGTCCAGTGGTACCTGGAAACTGAACGGTTTGGAACAAGAAGCAAGCCAGAAAGTCAACTTCTGACTAAGTTTAAATGAAGAGGCAGCCAACAATCAGTCTGCTCCGGAAGTGGGCAGGCTAAATCTGTTTCAGGCAGTCTGGGACAGTTCTATCCATGGCCCTTGGGTTCAAGAAATCAATTCCCAGGGTTACTGAATAGGTTTCTGCTCTTGACACCCGAGAGGCAGATGTCTCTTGTCCCCTGTATCAAAAAAACCTCAAAAGGGTGGCCTTTCTTCAATGCGTCTCAGATCTTCAGACAATGGGGGTGATCATCCCAATTCTTCCAGATCAGTTGGGTATGGGTTTTTACTTAAATCTGATCATAGTTCCCCAAAAAGGAAGGAACTTTTTGCTCTATACTAGATCTAAAATATCTGAAAGTGTTATTCAGGGTGCCCTCTTTCAATATGGAAACAATCAGATCCATTCTTCCTCTTGTTCTGCAGGTTCAGTTCATGACTACGGTGGATCTAAAAGATGCCTACCTTCACATTCCAATTCACAGGTTTAAGTATCTAAGATTTGCCTTTCTGGGCAAGCATTTCCAGTTCACGGCTCTCCCTTTTAGAATTGGCTACAGCTCCAAGACTTTTTACAAAGTTTTGGGCGCTCTTCTAGCACCAGTCAGGTTGCAAGGCATTTCTGTGGCACCTTACTTGGACGCTATATTGGTTCAAGCTCCAGCTTTTCAATTAGCAAGCTCCTCACACAGTGAAATTACTTTAAGATTCATGGTTGGAAGGTAAATCTAGAAAATTATATAGTCTTGCATGAGTGAGTTTTTTGTGAGTAATCATAGATTCCATGGTTATGAATATCTTTCTCACAGACCAGTGCAAGATCGAGCTCCAATTTGCATGTCAGAACCTTCAGGCAAACCTGCCCCTTTTGTTTGCTCAGTGTATGGAGGTAGGTGTGACTCATAGTAGCAGTGTTGGATACAATGCAGTTTTTTCGCTTTTATTGGCGACCAACAGTTATGCATGCTAAACTAATGGAATGGAGACTAAGATTTGACTCCATTGATATATCTAAACTCAGCCACCAGACTCCCTCTCTTGGTGGGTGTCTCCCAATCATTTAGATCAGGGGTCATCAATTGTGGCCCACCAAAGGTTTTGAAACTAAATTTCCCATGATGCTAAGCCAGCTGAAATGATCACGCTGAATGAGTTTTCTGTCCTTCTTGGGAGAACCACAGATATAAGTCTTGGGTTGTGGAGCTGTGTGGGTTTAGTCTGCCCAGGAAGTGTCCCTACCTATAAACATTCTTAATTGAGAGCCATATTCAATGCCCTGCAGTGGCATATGTCAATCATCGGGGGGTGGGTTTGCTTGCAATGAGAAGTCTTGCATTCTCTCCTGGGTGCAATATCGGTTTTCTTTCAGCAATTCATATCCCGTCAGTAGGTGAATTGGGAAGCAGACAATCTATGTCGACAGACCCTTCACTTATGGGAATGGTCTCTCAATCTGTAAGTGTTCCAGCAACTGGTTTGGCAGTGGGGAACTCTAGAAATAGACCTTGTGGTTTTGCGTTTCAATTTCACGCTTCCGAGGTACGGATCTCGAGCTAGCGATCCTCAAGTGGAGTTAGTGGACGCCTTTAAAGGTTCCATGGACCTATCGTCCGTACTTCCTTAAATTATATGCGAAGATCAATCTAAGGAAACAGGTAGACCAAGCAGGGGAGTGTTGTCAATTCGAATAGCTCCTGCGTGGCCTTGCAGGACTTGGTATGCATACCTTGTAAGAATGTCAGCTGCTCCTGTGTGGCAGTTTCCTCAAAGGGGAGGACCTTCTAGCTTGAGGTGGTTCTATCAAAATCTAGGTTCTCTGAAGCTGACTGCGTGGTAATTGAAGCCTGATATTGCCTCTGAAAAGTTTCTCTGTGGCTCTGATCGATACTCTTGTTCAGGCACGTAAAAGCTGGTCACCAGACTAATTTTATCGTAACGCGTGGAAAGGGTATCGGTTGGGATAAGGTATGAATTCCACGTGTTCAGTTTCATCAGGAACGGCTAGATAAGGGTCTTTATCTATTTCAATTAAGGGTCAGATTTTGGCTTTCTGTGTTTCATAAAAAGTTAATACAATTGCCAGATGTGTAAGATTTGGCCAGAATCAACCAGTTGTCTAACAAATTGCTCCACCTTGGAGTCTTAATCTCGCTCTTAGAGTTCTACAGCGTTCCCTTTTTTTGAACCCAATGATGCTCTTGATATTAAGTTACTTTCTTGGAAGCTTTTATTGGCAATTTCTTTAACTCCGTTTTCTGAGTTATCAGCACATCAGTGCAACCCTCATAAGATTTTTAAACAGAATATGGCTGTGTTGAGAAATAGTTTCAAATTTCTACCTAAAGTAGTGTTGACAGACAATATTAATCAGGAAATTGAAGTTCCATGTTTGTGTCCTTATCCCAAGTCATCCAAAGAAAGTTTGTTGCACAATTTTTGGATGTGTTTAGGGCTTTAAAGTTATACCTTCATGCTACCAGGGATTTTTCGGCATTCAAGTTAGTGCACTTTTCTGACTAGCGCAAGGGCCAGAAAGCTACCGCTGTTTCCCTTATCCTCTTGGTAAGGAAATATTATTCTTATAGGCGTACTTGGACGCAGGTCATCAACCTCCAATAAGTATTACGGCCTATTCCACTCAATTGATTTCCACGTCCTAAGCCTTCCAGATTGAGGCTTTAGTACAACAGATCTGCAAAGCTTCTGCCTGGTCTCCGCTCCCATACATTCACTAGATTCTATCAGTTTGATTTTACCTCGTGGAGACTTCCTTTGCTTGTTTATCCCACCCTTCTCATTTGGACTCCACAGCTTGGGTATTTCGATATGTTAGAATGGATTTCGTGGACTCACTAAGTGTTTTTTATATTTTTGCGGTGGCAGTTATAGATGACAACCCCATGTCTCTTGCTGTCCCTATCCTTGGATACAGATTACTGGGAGGGCATGTGAAGTAGGAGGGATAGTTAATTGCTCTGGTTGGGGTGTCTGACGACTCCTGGTGGCCAGGTGATGCAGTTCCCATATATTAGAATGGATTTTGTGGACTCTGACTACCAAGAAAGCAAACAATGTATATGTTAAAATTGTAATAATAAACCTATTGTTGCCTGCATTTCTATGTTTAAGTGCTGTTGAGTCTGTTAGCGCTCTTCAAATAAATACTTAGAAGTTGTTTTTGTCAGGCTTCTGTTAAATTCTAATAAGAAAACCATATTTAAGTTGATTCTACACTTGAATTACAGGGACTATTGACTTTATGAACAGATGATTATAGTTGTGCTTTTTCTACAGGCTCGTATGTCCTGGGAAAGGGATTCCAATGAGATGCGCATTAAAAGACTTCAGCACTTGCTTGAGAAAAGTAATATTTATTCCAAATTCTTGTTGACTAAAATGGAGCAGCAGCAACTAGAGGTGTGTTTCCTTGTACAGCACTGGTACTATGCCAGTTTTCCTCTACGGCCTCAGCGAATACAACGTATTATGTGATCTGCAGTCAGTGATATAAAAATCTAACTTGTGGGGAAACATGAAGATGTAAAACTTACACACTATGAATTTATTTTCACTGTAGAATGTAAGAATATTCTAGAACGTTATAGTAGTTGGTGTATAAAAGCCTGTGCAGAAGAGTTTTCTATCAGACATCACAAACAGTGAGACATCTAACGATTAAGTAGCTGCTATTTGCCGATAAAGGAAGAAATGTAATAAAAGTATTTGCTTATCTTCGTCTCTGGGAAGTTCCTGATTTGTTGGGGGGGGGGGGGTGCCTGTAAAGTCACTGTTACAGGAACTACAATGACTGGCAGGTGCACACATATGCCGCCTACTACAGACTAAAAGCCTATGTTCATCTTCGGACCAGTAGTGCATTGTGGGGTGTAAAATGCACAGCTCTGTGCAAGGGATAGTGCGCATTACTGCATTTTAGAATTGGTATTTTGTGACAAACGACATAGAACAGTGAAGATAAAGTCATAGCTGAACACAGCTTAGTACTAAACGCACAATCCATAAGGAGGAGCAGAATTGTGTGTAAGTGAAGCTGTAATTCTAGAAAGTGACTACAAATATTGAGTGTATACATCTGCCATATTGGCTATGCTCTATCACCCCCTCCTCAAATGGCTTAAACACACTGGTATAGTTAGCACATTTATGTAATCCACTCTTAAGAGTTTTAAGTTTGTAAATAAATTATTATTCCTTCTAGGAAATAAAAAGGAAAGAGAAGCTAGAAAAAAAGAAGCTGAAACAGGTGTCAGACTCGGTGAAGGTACATTACACTAGTCCCTGGGTTTTGTAGCTATCGGTAATGGCAACCTGACATTATGGGGTGGTAATGTATAAAATTAGACTCTTAACTTTTGTTAAGGAATAAACATTTTATAGTCTGTATAGTGTACTGGTGGTGAAGATTGTGAGATTAGTTATACTAATAACTTTATATTTGTCTTTAGAATGCAAGTCAGACTTCTGCAGATAACCCTGGTAAGTATATTATATTTAGCTTTTTGTGTATATATAGTGGTAACTTGCTCTGCTTGCGATACCAGTATTGCTTCGAATTCTGTGTTAACAAAGCTTATATAACTAATGTAATTGTGAGCTTGTCAGATGTCAATTTCCTCAAGTCTGCTCATTTGCAAGACACAGAATTTATTTTTATTTGACTTGAATACACATAACACTACTTAGAACCCATAACTGAGTTTATAATATTTACAGGCGTTAAAAAGAAAAGACAGAGAGAGGAAAACTACAGCATTTCTGATGTGATGTCCAAAGAGGTAAGTGACACCATAAGACTTTAGACTGATACTAAAATGTTTTCAAATGTAGTTGGTAGAAAAATGTATTTCTTTCCTATGGCATGGAGCCAACAATTTCATTCCAGTTACTAGCGGCAAAGAGCACCCCAGCAGAGCTGTTAAGTATCACTTCCCTTACCCATAATTCCCAGTCATTCTCTTAGCCTCTCACGGGAGGATGTGCGAAGATGGTGTCTGAAGATATTTAATCCTTTTATAGATACTTTTTCCCTGCAAGCCAGGATTGGGGCTATGCTCTGTCCATGTCAATCTCTTTAGTAAGAGTATTGGTGGCTGTTAGCAGTTAGAAGGCGGCAAGGTGGTCTTTGCTTAACTTCTAACATTATTGCTACCCATTGATATAAAGCCAGGGTTGGTTACTGTTTTTTCTTGTCTACAGGTCCATGTCATGTGTTGGTTCTCTCTGTCACACCTAAGACACTGTTCCTGTCCTACACTGCAGCTGAAGCTCCAGGTTTCCTGTCGGGAGGAAGCTTTTCTTTCCCACCGGGGTCTGCTGAGAAATCTGTAATACTGGCAAGTCCCTAATTTCCTTATCCTTCCATGGCTTGTGGTCTAAGTGAGGGGGCTTAACGGCTAAGGTGGGGGACTTTTGCTAATTTTATTTAGTGGGTCCAGGAATATCTGAACTACAGAACTTGAAAATGAAGCGTTAGTTTATGGCTTTTTCACTGTTATGCACTCTGATGCTAGTCCGCTTATTAGGGCGGTGGTGCATCTGTTTAAATCATTGAGGCATAGCTCGCTTTTGTCCAAATTTAGACCTCTAGCATCCAGCGTAGTTATGCTGGTAACAGGTGTATGGGCCCTGACACTATCTTGCATTTCTCATGAGATACCCTCCCCTGTAGCGCTAATCACTTCTAATAGCGGATATCTATAGCACAGTATAGTCTGCCCCATTTTTAAGTCTCTTGACTTGTTACGCTGTGTCTATTCCTGCCAATGGCGGTGTTTGGTGCACTTTTGAGTTTATCTTGGGACATATGTGCTCAGCAAAGGCTAACCTGTGGCTCAGAAATATTCCCAGTAATAGAAGCCAGCAGTCCTGGATTTAATCCCATGTAAACTGTGACACTCAAGCTACGAAAGTTAGTCTAATCTTTATATGGATCCATTTTATGATGGCAGCCTTATCTGTGAGTTAAGAACCCTATTATCAGATCAGGTTCTTTCTGCATTTTAACTGAGGTCTGATTACATGCAGATGTGTTCTAGGGACATAGGTAAGTGTTACATTTCCCTATAGTTGGTGTTCTGGGATATGAAGTTTGTGTGATAGACTGCTGTGTTTTTTTTTTATTTAAGACTTGTCTACTTTCACTGAATTTCCCTATATTTCTACTGTAGCCTCTTGTCTGCTTCCATCTAGTGGCTCTTTTATTACTGCACCTTATGAATTTTCATTTTTTTCTGTATCCTCATCAGACAGACATGTATCTATTCTGTCCCTGTCTGTTATGCACTCTGATATGATGATCAGGTCAGGCGTTTTATTATTGCAGGGGATGATTTGGGTATATGTACTCATACCTTTCTCCTGTTTGTATTTCCCCTTATTTCTGCTCTGCAGATTTCTCTGGGATTTCATACATGCTTCTTGTTACACCATGTAATATCCTGAGGACTATTTTTTGTAGTTAGCCTTGTTCTCTTTGTACTGAGAATCTTATTCTCCCAAATCTAGACTATTTACATGAGAATAATTCATTTTTTGGTGAGTTGATTTCAAACTCTAGCTGTTTGACGTTCTAGTAGACACAAAAGAAAAACACCTGTGCTGTTGAACGTCAGTCTTATCATTTCTGCTGAAGTGTATTTATATAGTTTCCCGGTTTGTGACCTTTCATGAGTTCTGAGCCTGAGATATAGCATAAGTTTTTAGGGATAATCTTCTGTGTTTTGATTTATCCCTATCTTCGGAGTCTAGTATCTCCGAATTTTAAGGATTATTTATAATAATCCTATTTTTCTGCACTAGAATATGATGGTCCGTATCCTATGCATATTTATCTTTTGCCTTCTGTGCATATTAAAAGGTGTTCTTAGGGATATAAACTTGATTTTTATAAGCATTAATACTGCAGAAAAACTATCTCCTGTATACATTATCTGCTTATTTTTGGTGTGAACAATTCTAAATGTATGTTTTGTGGGGTTTTTTCTCTGCGCAGTAAACCATAGGATAGAGATTGGTATTAGCATTCTATTTGTTTTAACCTTCTGCTGTATATTTGCAGTTTTCTGCTGATTGAAATGCATAGAATAGGTGCAGACCCAATATTTAACATGCTAACAATGCAGAGAACTGTTTGCAGAAAAATGCAAGTAAAAAAAAGTTTTTGTTCATTAAACTTAGTTTGATGAAGATGCAATCTGTTTAATTTATTAGGTGATGTTTAGCAAATGTTTTGTTCATTAAACTTAGTTTGATAATACAATCTATATTAAGTTTATAATGCTGTTTAGCATTTAAAGTTTTCTTTTCAAACCTTAAAAATGATGTATTAGGTGTTATGACAATTTTGAGAGGGGCCTGAAACCTAACTCCCTCACTTCCCATTGACTTACGTTATAAACTGGGTTTCAGTTTACAACGGTTTAGATTAACAACCATTCCTCCTGGAACCTAACCCCGGTGTAAACTAAGGGCTACCTGTACTGTGAAAGGGTCTCCATTGTTTCTAAAGAATTTATTAGGAATCAATATATTAAGAAATATTTGTGTGTATATGTATTACCTTTGGTACATCACTGTATACAAAGTTGACAGATCATAATT